>NW_022196896.1:98073173-98100332 GCF_008632895.1 Mastomys coucha | reverse complement strand
TTTTCTCATTCTCCAAACTCAAGAGTGTACACAGCAGAAGGAGAGCTGCTTTTGGATTCGTGTCCACAGGCAATGCCAATGAGTTTTAATAAGAGATTCTTGGGCCCCTACTGGAAGGTGACCTTTGAACCATTCTCCCTTTCTGTAGAGAGCCTTGGCATCCAGACAACCAAGACAGGAAACAGTCAGGTGTACTGGCTCATGTCTGTAATCCTAGCACCTTCAAAGCTGGTACAGGAGGATTGCTTTGAATAGGAGGACAGAATGGACTACATAGTGGGTTCCAGGCCAGCTTGGGCTATAAAATGCTTGGTAGGAGGAGGGGGAGACAAAGAGAGAGAGAGAGAGAGAGAGAGAGAGAGAGAGAGAGAGAGAGAGAGAGAGAGAGAGAGAGAGAGAGAGAGAGAGAGAGAGAGAGAGAGACAGAGAGACAGAGAGACAGAGAGACAGAGACAGACAGAGACAGACAGAGACAGACAGAGAGAGACAGAGAAGAGAGAGAGAGAGAAGAGAGGGGGGAGGGAGGGAGGGAAAGAGGGTGTGGAAGGAAGGGAGGGAGAGAGACACTAAGTCAGAGAGACACAGAGAGACACAGAGACAGAAAGAGAGACAGAGACAGACAGAGACAAAGTCAGAGAGATACAGAGACAGAAAGAGAAAAAGAGAGAAAGATAGAGGAGAGAGAGAGAGAGAGAGGAGAGAGAGGGAGAGAGAGAGGAGAGAGAGAGAGTGGAGAGAGAGAGAGAGAGGAGAGAGGGGGAGGGAGGGAGGGAGGGAGAGACACTAAGTTAGAGAGACACAGAGACAGAGAGACAGAGACAGACAGAGACAAAGTCAGAGAGATACAGAGACAGAAAGAGAGACAGAGAGTCAGAGAGACAGCGAGAGACAGAGACAGAGACAGAGAGACAGAGCCAGAAAGAGAGAGAGAAAGATAGAGATACTAAAAGAGAAATTAGAGTTTTCCTATTTTTGCTCTGGCTCTGTCATAAAATATCACAAACTCACTGGAATCTGTACTTCCTTTCCCACCCTCCCCACCCCCCCATGTGAATGGAAAGGGGGACTCCCAAGGAGACTAGTAATTATGATTCTTTTCTAAAATTGACACAACCTTTGGACTGATTTTTGGCTCCCAGATGCCAGGTGTTCCTGGTGATAAACAGAGATAAAAGTTCAGATCCCTTTCTTCATCCCCAAGTCTTCCATCCCTGCCCTGATTTGCTAATGGTTGCACAAACTTTGCTCATGTCTCCAGATTCTAATTTCATGCTTTTTTCAATGTCACCTCAGTTCCAGGAGGGGAGCGTTTTTTTTTTTTTCCTTATTGAATTCCCCTTTTGGTTAGCAAATTGCAGTGATTCAGCTTTCTTGCATGTTTTCTTCTGGTGTGTCCACGTGTTGAGAATTCTGCATAAGCCCCAAGGAATTTAAGGACTTCCAGAACCAAGTGATAGGTGCTCAGAGGGAGCCAAGAGAGTATACAAAGGCGGTTGCTAAGCAGCTATTTACAAATAAAGGCGGTTCTCCAACTGAACAGAACCCTCAAGCAAATGCTATCATTAAATGGAGACTACCTTTACTGCTGAAGAATTTACTATTGAGTCCTTTATTTATAGTGCAGATAATGGTTGCTTGAAAAGGGAGGAAACTGTGTCAAGGGACTTTTATGAGTGGTGGAAAAAAAAAAGTGGGCTCTATATTGGTTTGAAATGATGACCAAATAACGATTTCATCTCACCATCAGCCTGCCATAAATCTGCAAGTCTTCTCTCATCAACGACAATGGGAAATTGCAGGGAATCCAAGCCAGTTGGTTCCAGGCACTTGTCTTTCGTGCTAGGAAAAGTATCGACTAGGTGCACCAGACCCAAAAGTTCTGCAGGGCCAGTTTTTGTAAGACTTGGCTATTCATCTTGACAAACATTACTCTTGGCCCATCACTTGAGAGTCCTCACTTCAGTAGTGCTAGCTCTGGGACACGGTAATTTTCTTAGGGTAAGAAAGGAAACACTCGGATACCCATGCTGTTTTTAGCCAAAGAAAAGAGAAAACAAAACAAAAGCAACTCCGTGCAGAGCTCATCCCTTGGATGTCCCACTCATTAATGGCCACTTGACATTAGACTCTACAATCAGCATCTTGAAGTGAGATGATTCAGATAGAACAACTATCAACTTCCTGCCACCCAAACCTCATGTCATTATTTTTTTCTCTAAAGACCTCGTGTTTGAGAGATTTTTATCTAGACGGTGGTGTCTGCACCGCTGTGATTCATCCATTCTGCCTTCTTAGGCTTTTGTTCAGAATTACCCATATTTTGAACAATGTGTCATGATCAACTGCCAGAAAGCTACATAAACCAAACCCTGGTTGCTAATTAGCATCTCATGGCACCATCTACTATTGTTGTCTGCTAGTTCTGTGTGCTAAGTATTGTTAAATAGCACGTGTACCTTCTCTATAGAGCTTTGGTACACTGGGCACCTCAAAAAGGAAAGAAATGATTTGGGGTGGGTAGAATCGACGAGGATGTCAGATCCCCAAGAGTGGGAAAACTCTGCTAATTAAGGTTGAAGTCCACCCTGATAGATCTGGGCTCGGCACAATATGGGAGACTCCTCCCTTCATTAGTGGGGCTTCTCCTTCTCTGACATTGTCTGGGGAGTTCTAAGCTCTCACATATACCTTTCTTTACCTGAGGAATGCCAGGTAGCCTCAATTAGATTACAGAATCAATCTTCTTTCCCTGGAAAGTGTGATTATTTTCTGTTACATAGAAAGAGGAAATAAAGCTCCTAGTGAAATTAAAGTTGCTAGCATGCTGATCTAAAAGCAGAAAGATTACCCCAGGCTATCTGGTGGGTTTGAAGCAACTACAAGTGTTCTTATAAGTAGAAATCCTTGTCCTTGTAAGTTAGAGGAGATGTCAGAGACATCTGGTGGCTTTGAGAGAAGGTGGAAGGAGAATATGAAGCACATATATAAGGAAGGGGTCTCTAGAAAAGGTTAGGGAACATATTCTGTAGAGTTTCCAGAGAGCAACCAAGCCCCAAGACCTCTAGATTCTCGCCCCATGAGGCTCATTTCAGACATTAACCATCGGAACCATAGGACAATAAATTATAAATCTGTGTTGTCTTCAACTATTAAGCTTGTTGCAATTTATTAGAGCAGCAACAGGAAACTAATACAACATCCAATAAAATTTACAAGAGAATTTTCAGGTGAAATCATATCAATTCTGCACTTTTTTTTTTAAATCCCTCTGAGGGGCCCCGGCCATTTGGAGCATCTCAGAAAATGGAACTGATACCCAAGTTGAAATAATGCACCTTCTTTTATCCTTCCAGGATAAACAATCATTTCTTTAACCCAGTGGTTCTCATCCTTCAGGATACTGCGACTCTTTAGTACAGTCCTTTGTGTGACCCGTTGACCATAAAATAATTTTTACTGTTACTTCATAACTGTAATTTTGCTACTGTTGAGAACTGCAAAGTAAATGTTTTTGGAGATAGAAATTTGCCAAAGGGGTTTTGACCCACAGGCTGAGAGCCAATTTTTTTTTTTTTTTTCTTTTTTGGTTTTTCGAGACAGGGTTTCTCTGTGTAGCCCTGGCTGTCCTGGAACTCACTCTGTAGACCAGGCTGGCCTCAAACTCAGAAATCCACCTGCCTCTGCCTCTCAAGTGCTGGGATTAAAGGCGCGCGCCACCACCACCAGGAAAGAGCCAATGTTTTTATCTTATATTTTAGCCAAATGTTGACACATAATTGTATGAATTCTTTAAAGATGATTTAGGGGGCAAGAGACTTCCTTAATTTTCTACATATAGTTGAATTCAGCTTGCTTCTCTTGTGGGCTTTTGCCCAGGCATAATTGGGACGTTGAGTAGGCTCTAAGAGACACCTGGAGAGTGGGAAAGGTCCTGGCCAGTCTACCATGGTGGTCTGCTTTGTGGTGATGTGTGTGTGGGGAGCCCCAGCTGCCACCCTACATATATATTGAACACCTGGTCTCCGGCCAGAGCAGAGAGCATTGATAAACAAGCCCTTAGTTGGAAAAGCTGTGTGCCTCTAGTTTGTGACGCAAGCTGGCATGATTTTCCCGCAGCCTATTGTGCTTTGTCACGTAGTTGATGCTGATTGGGACCAGGGAAAGTATTTAACCCACAAGGGCTGGGGGCTGGATATAATAATTAGGAGTAAGTATGTAGGAGATAGAAGTAAGATGTATGTAAGAATAATTAGAAGTAAGATGTAGAGAATAGAAGTAAGATGTATGTAGGAATAGGAGTATGTAGGATGTAGAGAATAGGAGTAGGTAAGATGTAGGGGATAGGAGTAAGTAGGAAATAGGAGGAAGTAAGAAGAAAGAAGTAAGATATAAGTAGTAAGATGTAAGTAGTAAGATAGAAATAAGTAAGATGTAACTAGTAAGATGTAAGAAGAAGATATAGAAGAATATAAGAGAAGCTAGCAAAGAAAGAAGAAAAGATGAATAAACTGCATGGAGAAGAGCTCGTTGTTGCCTCCTTATTTCCGCTGGATGGAAAGGCGGCCGACAGTGATGTCTTGGCTAAACCTACAAGTCTATTTAAAGGCAGGTGGCCCTGCCAGCAACTCCATTTCTTTATGATGTGTTTAGCTACCGAAAGCCTTTGCTGAGGCTCTCTACATATAGGAGCTAGTAGTACTTTTCTTAGTTGCTAATAGACCCACCCCTCTCCATGGATCCGACATTACCTGCATACTGCTATCGTGGTCATGCACACTCGCCTCGCATCTTCATTCCATTTTACCTTTCCATCTGGCTTCTCTGTTGCAGAGACTTCCACGCTCAGAGCAGTTGGATAACCCCATCTACCTCCCCTTGGATGGTCACTTAATTCTCTCAGTGTATTTAGACCAGGGGTGGAAAACTGACCTAATGATCATATTCATTGTCACGGCCTCTTGTTTTTCTTTGGTATTCATGGTTGTATCTTGTACAGAGTTTAAAATTGGAATAAGTTGCTATATTTTCAATGAAGATTTCATTTGACCATGTCTAGGGTTATTGAGAACTCAACAGAAATGGCAAGGTGGGACTTTTATTCTTCCAGGCTATAGCTGGCTTGGGCAGAGCACATGGCTAACATGTTTTCTGCATCTGCACACTCCTCAGCATTCCCTGTCTTATCTTCATCACTGAGGCCAAGATCAGTTATTTGCTATCATATACCAAATTTACTTTGTTCATTTATATTATTTTTCTAGTCTTCACAGATGAGACAATTTATAAACTATGGTCTGATTTTTAGTATTTTAGTACACCCGAAATACCTCTTTCTCCCCTCTCCCCCTTTCTTTCTTTCTCTTTCTTTCTTTCTTTCTTTCTTTCTTTCTTTCTTTCTTTCTTTCTTTCTTTCTTTCTTTCTCTTCCCATCTCTCTTTCTCAACTCCCCCTACCCCCCACGTATGAGCGTGCATGTGTGTGTGTTTAAATTGAGTCATACAAAGATTCCACTGAAATATACAGAGAACTCAGATACATAAACAAAGGCCTGGCTACCAGCCTGGTAAGGAATTGAAAGGTAATAGGACAGGGTAGATTGTGTTCTATGGAGGGCTTAGGGGGAATAACAAAGTCCAGGTGCTTTGCAGCCGTCGTCATGCTGCCTGATGCTATGAGCAAGCTATTTTCATTGACTATGACTCCCCTGATGAGGGGGAAATACCTAACGCATTGTGTGGCTTGCTGAGCCGCTGGCCATGCTTGCTGGATGAGTAAGTGGAGTGAATGAGGAAGCCTTGGGCCTCTCTGTGGTAGAGGAATAAGATGTGGGCATCTTGACCATAATAAGAAATCCTCTGTGAGGCAAAATTATGTTCAATTATTGATTATGATTTCTATAAAAACAGTCTCAAAGTGTTGTATTATAGCCCATTGAAACAAAGATACAGCATGATTTAAATCAATTTGTGAACCAGATTTTTAAAAATATTTATTTAGTGTGTGTGTGTGTGTATGTGTGTGTGTGTGTGTGTGTGTGTGTGTATGTTTTCTGTGAATTTTCTTCTCCTGTGTGACGGCTAATTTTATATATCAACTTGCCTGGGATGAGGAATACCCAGATACTAGGTAAAACCTTGTTTATGGATATGTCTATGATGGTATTTTCAGAAAGGACCAGTTCTTGAATTGCTATGCTAAATGAAGATAGATCTGCATTAAAAGATTCATGGAGGGCTGGAGAGATGGCTCAACAGTAAAGAGCACTTCTGAAGGTCCTGAGTTCAAATCTTAGTAGCCACATGGTGGCTCATAACCATCTGTAATGAGATCTGATGCTCTCTTCTGGTATGTCTGAAGACAGCTACAGTGTACTTAGATATAATAATAAATAAATCTTTAGATTGGAGTGAGCAGGGCTGGAGGGAGTGGGCCTACCTGGAGGGAGCAGAGGTCCTGAATTCAAATTCCCAGCAACCACATGATGGCTCACAACCATCAGTACAGCTACAGTGTACTATATACATAAAATAAATACATTTTTAAAAAAAGGAGAGAGATTCATGGAAGGATCAAAGAGAAAAAAATGTCAGAGGAAGAAGTAGTTCCCACCTCCCTCTCCTTTTGCTGGGGAGTGGGACATCAACACTTAGTTTTTTTGTTTATTTGTTTTGTCTTGCTTTTGCATTCTGTGACTTATTCCTGCAATCCCACTTCTCTCATTTGTACATGACATGTTCTGGAGTGTCTGGGTCTCGATACGATACAATCTAGTTTCAGGATAAAATTGATTGATTCTGTTTGCCTGGAGGACTCGGACTGATAGGACTGTGGATTGATATGAGTTAGCCTGGGTCTGTTCTTGTATTTCACACAAAGGAAATCGCAGAATGTGCTTTTGTGTGTGTGTGTGTGTGTGTGTGTGTGTGTGTGCTTGGCTTTGGCTTTTTTTTTTTTCCCACAGAGGTTGAGAGGTTGGCAGATGTTTTATGTAAAGAACTCAGTAGTGATGTCCTTGGCTTTGTAGTTCTGGTCTCTCAACTCTCAACTCTGCTGCCCTAGCAAGCTCAGACAATATGGAAATGAGTGGGTGTGGCTAGATTGGGCCTGTGGACTACAGACTGCCAAAACTTGCCCCAGCATAATATTGTTACTATTTATCAATGCTGTTTTTTCCATTAGTAGTTTATTCTTCTTATTACAGAGAACTATTTTTGTTATAGTATGAATATACCACAACTTGTTTGTCCATTCTCCTATTGTTGGACATTTGGGTTGCATCCAATTTATGCTTATTACAAATAGGGCTGCTATAAACATTCCTGTAGGAGTCTTTATGAGAATGCATGCTTTTGTTTTTCTTGAATAAGAATCTAGAAGAGGGATTACGGAGTCACAGATGAGTAGACAACTTGAAAGAGCTGAGAAACGGTTTTCCTAAGAGGTTGTGCCATTTGCTACTCTCATTAGCAGCTTGTGAGAGTAGCCGTGACTCTGTTCTTGCCAACCATTTTGATGAGGTCAGTCTTTTGTTTTCAGTCATCCTGGTAGTTCAGTCTCTCTTTGAATCAAGCCCTCCGTCTATAAGGATGATATCTCAGTCTGGCATTTCTTACACCCTTTCTAGTGCCAGCTCTTTCCCATTGTGCTTAGTTTATATCTGTCTTTGGATACCTGGGAATCTTTCACTCTACTCTAAACTGCTGTTCTCTTTTGTCACTAAGCATATTACCTTACTTACAGGCAGGTTTCCCTGCCTAAGTGACATTTCTCTAAACTAATCTTCATTTGAACACATTGCCAGAATAATCCTACAACTAGAAGCTGGCCACACCAGTGAATGTGTGCCTGTATTCATCAGGGTTCTTTAGATATATGGAATATATATATATATATATATATATATATATATATATATATATATGTGTGTGTGTGTGTGTATGTATATATATACATATATATAGTACATAAAAAGTATATAGAGATTATATATACATATATATACATATACACATATACACATATATATGTGTATATAAATACACATACATATATACATATGTACATATGTATATATATGCACACACATATACATATATATGTCTATATGTGGGTGTTATTAGAATGGCTTACAGGCTGTGGTCCACCTAATCTAACAATGGCTGCATATGAATGGAAGTTCTAAGAACCCAGTAATTGTTCAGTCCTTGAGGCTGGATGTCTCAGGTGGTCTTTGGTATAACTGGAATACGGAAGAAGTAGGCTTTAATGCCAGTGAAGGAATGGACTTGCTAAGGAGGTGAGAACAAACAAACAAAGAACAAAATCTTTCTTCTTCCATGTCCTTAGGCTTCCAGCAGAAGGTGTGGCCCAGATTAGAGGTGGGTTTTCTCAGCTCAAAAGATCTGGATTAAATGTGTGTCTTCTTACCTCAAAGATCTGGACTGGAAGTAGATCTTCTCACTTCAAATTAAGCAAAAATCTCTCACAGGTGTGTCACTTCATTTTGGGGTTTTAGTTAATTCTAGATGAAGTCAGTTGACAATCACAAATAGCATCACGGTGTCCAAACTAAACCGGGTACAACTATAGATCATATATTTCCAGACGGAGCTTTCTCCACGAGTTCGTTGTTTCTGGACATCCCTTTAACCTAGTGTCCCACTCCCTTTAGAAGAATGGGATCTCAGCTGTAATTTCCCCGAAGCAAAAGACACATGCTCATTTAATCTCATTACCATACAAACCACTAAGATCTGCTTCCTGAACGAAGGTTTTTGTTTTGTTTTGTTTGGTTTCGTTTGGTTTTTCGAGACAGGGTTTCTCTGTCTTGGAACTCACTCTGTAGACCAGGCTGGCTCTGAACTCAGAAATCTGCCTGCCTCTGCCTCCCAAGTGCTGGGATTAAAGGCGTGTGTCACCACCGCCCGGCGAAGGTTTTCTTAGACAACAGAAAAGAAGAAGAAAAAGTAAGAATGTTCCAGGGACTTAGGCAGTAGTTGTAGGTATGGCTGACCAAAACCACGCAGAGATTGTAGGATGGAAGGAGACAGAGTCTTGCATGGTGAGTGCTAGATGCCCTTTCTTCAACTATATATAGGAAATGTCTCTTCACATGGATCTAGATTATGGCAGACTCAATTATCTCCATCATTTTTCTTTCTTGATTTTTTTTTTTTTTTTACCTTTTTAAAAACTTTCTCCTACTCAGGATTAAATAAACAGCTGTAAAGGAAGATTTCAGCCACTTTAATTGTCCAGTGGTTCTGTTATGAACTGACTGCTGCTCTCCAATGGAACACCTCTCTCTCTCTCTCTCTTTCTCTCTCTCTCTCTCTCTGCTTTTCTTTTATTGAAAATTGATTCTTTTCTCGGAAAATATATCTTGATTATTGATCCCCTCTCTCTATTCCTACTGATCCATGAACAAGGGAGGTCTTTCCATCTTCTGAGGTCTTCTTCAATTTCTTTCTTCAGACACTTGAAATTCTTGTTATACAGATCTTTCACTTCTTTAGTTAGAGTCACACCAAGATATTTTATGTATTTTGTGACTATTCTGAAGGGTGTTGTTTTCCTAATTTCTTTCTCAGCCCGTTTATCCTTTGAGTATAGGAAGGCTACTGATTTGTTTGAGTTAATTTTATATCTGGCCACTTTGTTGATGTTGTTTATCAACTGTAGGAGTTCTTTGGGGTCACTTAAGTATACTATCATGTCATCTGCAAATAGTGATATTTTGATTTCTTCCTTTCCAATTTGTATAACTTTGACCTCCTTTTGTTGTCTAATTGATCTAACTAGAACTTCAAGTACTATATATATTGAATAGATAGGGAGAGAGTAGGCAGCCTTGTCTGTCCCTGATTTTAGTGGAATTGCTTCAAGTTTCTCTCCACTTAGTTTGATGTTGGATACTGGTTTGCTGTATATTGCTTTTACTCTGTTTAGGTATGGGCCTTGAATTCCTGATCTTTCCAAGACATTTAACATGACAGGCTACTGAATTTTGTGAAATGCTCTTTCAGCATCTAATGAAATGGTAATGTGGTTTTTTTCTTTGAGTTTGTTTATGTAGTAGACTACAGTAGATTGATAGAGTTCTGTATATTGAACCATCCCTGCATCCCTGGGATGAAGCCTACTTGATGGTGGTGAAAGATTGTTTTAATGTGTTCTTGGATTCAGTTTGCAAGAATTTTATTGAGTATTTTTGCATTGATATTCATAATGGAAATTGGTCTGAAGTTCTCTTTCTTTGTTGGGTCTTTGTGAGGGTTTGGTATCAGCATAACTGTGGCTTCGTAAACAAATTGGGTTCTGTTTCTATATTGTGGAATAGTTTGAAAAGTATTGGTATTACTCTTTGAAAGTCTCATAGAACTCTGCACTAAACTCATTTGGTCCTGTTTTTGTTTTTGTTTTTTTTTGTTTGGGAGACTTTTAATGACTGCTGCTATTTCTTTAGGGGTTATAGGACTGTTTAGATGGTTTATCTGATCCTGATTTAACTTAGGTATTTGGTATCTGTTTAGAAAATTGTCCATTTCATCAAGATTTTCCAGTTTTATTGAGTATAGGCTTTTGTAGTATTATCTGATGATTTTTTGAGTTTCCCCAGTTTCTGTTATTATATCTCCCTTTTCATTTCTGATTTTATTAATTTGGACACTGTCTCTGTGCCCTCTGGTTAGTCTGTCTAAGGGTTTATCTATCTTGTTGATTTTCTCAAAGAAACAGCTTCTGGTTTTGTTGATTCTTTGTAAAGTTCTTTTTGTTTCTACTTGGTTGATTTCAGCCCTGAGTTTGATTATTTCCTGCTGTCTACTCCTCTTGGGTGTATTTGCTTCTTTTTGTTCTAGAACTTTCGGGTGTGCTATCAAGCTGCTAATGTAGGCTCTCTCCAGTTTCTTTTTGGAGGCACTCAGAGCTATGAATTTTCTTCTTACCACTGCTTTCATTGTGTCTCATATGTTTGGTTATGTTGTACCTTAATTTTCATTAAATTCTAAAAAGTCTTTAATTTCTTTCTTTCTTTCTTCTTTGACCAAGTTATCATTGAGTGGGGTGTTGTTCAGCTTCTATGTATATGTGGGTTTTCTGTTGTTTTTGTTGCTATTGAAGGCCAGCCTTAGTTCATGATGAGCTGATAGGATGTCTGGGATTATTTCAATTTTCTTGTATCTGTTGAGACCTGTTTTGTGACCAATTTTAGAGTCAATTTTGGAGAATGTACCATGGGGTAATGTGAAAAAAGTATATTCTTGTGTTTTATAATGAAAGCTTCTATAGATATCTGTTAAAGCCATTTGGTCCATAACTTCTGTTACTTTCAGTATGTCTCTATTTAGTTTGTACTTCCATGATCTGTCCATTGATGAGAGTGGGGTGTTGAAGTCTCCCACTATTATTGTATGAGTTATAATGTGTGCTTTGAGCTTTATTAGCATTTCTTTTATGAATGTGGGTGTCCTTGCATTTGGAGCATAGATGTTCAAAATTGAGAGTTCTTCTTGGTAGATTTTTCCTTTGATGAATATGAAGTGTCCTTCCTTATCTTTTTCAATAACTTTTGGTTGAAAGTTGATTTTATCAGATATTAGAATAGCTACTCCAGCTTGTTTCTTGGGACCATTTGCTTGGAAAATTGTTTTCCAGCCCTTTACTCTGAGATAGTGTCTGTCTTTGACACTGAGGTGTGTTTCCTGTATGCAGCAAAAGGCTGGATCCTGTTTACATATCCAGTCTGTTAGTCTATGACTTTTTATTGGATAATTGAGTCCACTGATGTTAAGAGATATTAAAGAATAGTGATTGTTGCTTCGTGTTATTTTTGTTGTTAGAAGTGGAATAATGTTTGTATTGCTATCTTCTTTTGGGTTTGTTGAAAGAAGATTACTTTCTTGCTTCTTCTAGGGTGCAGTTTTGCTCCTTATGTTGATGTTTTCCATCTATTATCCTTTGTAGGGCTGGATTTGTGGAAAGATATTGTGTAAATTTTGTTTTGTCATGGAATATCTTGTTTTCTCCATCTATGGTAATTGAGAGTTCTGCTGGGTATAGTAGTCTGGGCTGGCATTTGACTTCTCTTAGGTCTGTATGAGATCTGCCCAGGATCTCCTAGCTCTCATAGTCTCTTGTGGGAAGTCTAGTTTAATTCTGATAAGTCTGCCTTTATATGTTACTTGACATTTTCCCTTACTGCTTTTAATATTCTTTCTTTGTTTTGTGCCTTTGGTGTTTTGACTATTATGTGACAGGAGGAATTTCTTTTCTGGTCCAATCTATTTGGAGTTCTGTAGGCTTCTTGTATGTTCATGGGCATCTCTTTCTTTAGGTTAGGGAAGTTTTTTTCTATAATTTTGTTGAAGATATTTACTGGCCCATTATATCGGGCGTCTTCACTCTCTTCTGTACGTATTATCCTTAGGTTTGGTCTTCTCATTGTGTCCTGGATTTCTTGGATGTTTTGGCTTAGGAGCTTTTTGCTTTTTGCATTTTCTTTGACTGTTGTGTCAATGTTTTCTATGGTGTCTTCTGCCCCTGAGATTCTCTCTTCTATCTCTTGTATTCTGTTGCTGATGTTTGCATCTATGGCTCCTGTTCTCTTTCCCAGGTTTTCTAGCTCCAGAGTTGTCTCCCTTTGTGATTTCTTTATTGTTTCTATTTCCATTTTTAGATTTCCTGTATGGTTTTGTTCAATTTCTTCAACTGGTTAGCTGTGTTTTCCTGTAATTCTTTAAGGGATTTTTGTGTTTCCTCTCTAAGGGCTTGTACCTTTTTACCTGTGTTCTCCTATATTTCTTTAAGGGAGTTATTTACGTCTTTCTCAAGGTCCTCTATCATCATCATGAGATGCGATTTAAACCAGAGTCTTGCTTTTCTGGTGTGTTGGGTTATCCAGGACTTGCTGTGGTGGGAGAACTGGGTTCTGATGATGCCAAGTAGCCTTGGTTTCTGTTGTTTACACTCTTGCCCTTGCCTTTTGCCATCTGGTTATCTCTGGTGTTAGCTGGTCTTGGTGTCTCTGACTGTGGCTTATCCCTCCTGCAAGTCTGTGTGTCAGTACTCTTGGGAAATCAGTTCTTTCTGGAAAGGATTTGGATATGGAGAGCTGTGGCACAGGGTCAGCTCTGGGGTGCAGACAGAAAACAGAAGGATCCTGTTTCAGACTGTTCCTTGGTTCCTGTGTCCTGAGGATTCTGGGTGGGTCCCTCTGAACAGAAGTGGTGGTCTTACCTGCTCTCAAATGCTGGTTGGCACTCCTGGGAGACCAGTTCTCTCCCAGTGGTATTCGGGTTATGGAGAGCTGTGACACAAGATCAGCTCAGTGGCTGGAACACCTCTCTTAAACTCTGTTCAGGCACAGATTGCTCTTGGCCCCATCAATTTTATTTGCAATGCATTTATTCTGTTCTTTACTTTTCAAAAAAAAAATCCATTGACAAATTTATACACTGCAGAGTTAAACCTGGGAATGCTTTTTACAAATCAGTCTGGACAGTATACTATACTAAAACAATAAATTTGTGGTGGTGGTGGAGGGTTGAAAAAAATGTTGTATAACATGATGGAAAAGAGAGAAAGCCAGCCAATTGGCTAGTCAGCCAGCAAACATGAATGCATCAGAATTGTTAGACACTTGGCAAGCAACCGGAATAGTATTTAAAATATATTTTTATTCCTTTTTAGACAATTTCATACATGTCTATATCTTTTTTAACATAAGATTTTTATTTTTTACATATGTGGGTATGTTCATGTGCATACAATGCCTCTGGAGGCCTGAAGAGAGGCCTGGATCCCCTGGAATTACAGGCAGTTGTGAGTTGTGTGAGTGGTGCTGGGAGCTGAACTCCTGTTCTTTGCAGGAGCAGTATGCTTTCTTAACTGCCTCTCTAGCCCCTGTGGAATACATCTTGACCAGATTCACCCCCACCAGATTCACCCCCACTCCCTTCTCTGACTTCCCTTGGGTCCTTCAATATCTCCCCTCCCACATTTATACCCCTCCCCTCTCTAATAACCAATCAATGCTTCCTGCATGCACATGTATTCGGGGCCATCTACTGACATGTGGGCAACTTAATAGGTGTAGGAAATCATTTTATATTCTATGTAGTCTGTTTCCTAGGAAAAGAAGTGATCAGAGCCCTTTAACAGTATATTTCTTCTTTTGTTGTTTTGGTTTTTCGAGACAGGGTTTCTCTGTGTAGCCCTGGCTGTCCTGGAACCCACTCTGTAGACCAGGCTGGGCTCGAACTCAGAAATCCGCCTGCCTCTGCCTCCCAAGTACAGGGATTAAAGACCTGCGCCACCACCGCCCAGCAACAGTGTATTTCTGAACTCTGAAGTCAGCCAGGTCAGTGTACCATGCTAGATCACCAGAAAGAGACAAATACAGCTTCTTAGGTTGCCGCTTCTTTCTGTGTTTCGATGCTAAGAGAGAGACTGAGACTTACTGTAACCTTAAGGACTGGGTTTGAATCCTAGCTTTGCTACGTGGAGTAATATGACTATGAGTCGTTGGTCACGACCCTTTGCTTCAGTCCTCTCCTGCTGGGTTACAGGCATCCCCAAAGCTTAGTGGCTTCAAAGAAGACGTCTTTGTTCATTTATGGTTTGGGGAATCCGCAGCTTGGCCTATGCTTGCTGGGAACTCTTGGAGTGATAGTTGGCTGATTGGTACCTGACGTCTTTGTTGGCACCGTTGACTACTGCCTCTTTCAGAAAGGCTCACTCCGGCTTCTGTGTGAGGGCTAGAGAGGGAGGGAAAGAACAGGAAGGCCTCTTGCAACTGAGGCTGGAACTCTGACAACGTCCGCTACTTCTGTTTTTATCAAAGCCAAGCACCAGAACAGCCCAGGGTTTAAGCTGAAGACCAGGGCCTCCCGTCTTTTCTTAGAAGCAGCAGAAATGTCACATTACAAAGCGATAGGCATATAGGACGGAGAGGAATTTGTGATTGTATGCTACAGTCTACCATGTTCTTGAAACCTTTGTTTCTGAGTTTGTAAAATGGGATATGAACTAACAGAGGGTCAGAATGCTTGACTTCCTCTGCTGGCTCATTTCCCCTTCTTCCCTATCCTTCTCTTCTCTCTATGGAGCTATGTGGAAGGCTCTCTCTTTTCCTTCTCTGATTTCTTCTTAAAGCTATCTCATCTTTGCTGGTATTAGGAAACCTTTTCTCTAAAGGGTCAGATAGGAAATATTTAGCATGTGTGTTGTTGTGGATTTGGTTTAATACTTGCATTATGGGTTCCCAAAATTGCACGAGAACTCTGAATGTGAGACGCTGAGGATCCCTGGTTCTGATTGACAGATAAAGTTGACAGCAGTCAAGGGTTGGGCAGGGAAACAGAGGTGAGACTTGAGGATCCTTAGGCAAGGGACCAAGAAAGAGACGGAACTGCCTCGCCTGGGGCGGGGGGAGCAGAAGAACCAGGCTTAAAAGCTGCAGAAGGGAAAGCATACAATCAAGTAAGAGCCAGGGAAGAGCCGCCCCAGGTGCTCTCCCACCATTGGGTCTAGGGTAACAAAGATGGAATATAGATTTTAGTAAATCATAACTCAAGAGTATCAGAAGGGAGGTGTTAGCAATGTGGAAGTTTGGGAATGGCCCAGCCATTGAGCTGAAAAAGGCATATTAAATATAAGTATGTGTGTGTGTGTCTTTCATTTGAGAATACAGAGCCTTATAGCAGCTAGTGAGGAACTCGTGCAGCTGCTGCTGGGGAGGCAGAACAGACTAATCAACTACAGCAACATTGTGTCACAGCTACTTGTCTCTGCATTGTAGCAAAAGGCACCCACAGACAATCTATAAATGAGTAACTGTGGCTGTGTGCCAACGAAGCTTTGTTTAAAGCAGTGAACCAGTGCTGGCTGTGTTCCGATGATGTGGATTAGCATTTGCTGATGACTTGTAAATCTTTAAACCCACTCCTAGCCATTCCTGTCACTGCAAGGAGAGCAATTTCCAGAAGTGATCCAAGGCCTTGCAAGATCTCCATTCTCCAGCTTCATGCGGTCTGGTCTCCCTCTTCTGCCTCTGTGCAGCACTCCTAGAGCCACTGCTTCCCTGCCAGGATGCTTTCTCACACTTCCCTTTGTCTGCTTTGTTTTGTTTTTGTTTGTCTTAATGTGATACCTATTTATTTATGTATTTATTTATTTGAGATTATAATACAATTACAAAGTTCTCTCTTCCCTTTCCTCCCTCAAAACCCTCCCATATATACTTCCTAACTCTCCTTGAAATTCACAGCCTCTTCTTTTATTAATTATGATTGCATGTATGTGTGTATGTAGATGTATATTCCTAAATACAACCAGCACAGTCCATATAATGTTACTTGTATGTTTGTTTTCAGGGCTGCCCATTTGGCATTGGACAACCAGTTGGTGTGCTCCTCCCTGGTGAAGCCATCCTTTCCCACACCCAGCATTCCCCGTTTGCCTATAGTCCTTTGTGTGGGGTTGAGGGCCTTGTGGGCTTTACTCACATCCACTCTGGCATGTCCACTTGTGTCATCCTTGGCTCATATTTGGTCAGTTATGTTAGTGAGACTTTATGAGTATAGCTTCTGACATGACTAGGAGACACAATCTCACAGCAAACTCTCTGTTCCTCTGGCTCTTACAGTCTTTCCTCCCCTTGTCCCCAATGTCCCCTGAGCCCTAGGTGTGGAAGTATTTTGTACATGGTTTCTATAGAGCTTTCAGCTCTTCTTTTGTTTTTGAGAAAATCTTTCTGATTCACAAATAGGACTCAGTCCTCTTGCTATGGTTTAGATATGAAATATCTAAAAAGTTTATGGGTGGGTGGCTTGGTCCCCAGTTGAAAGGTGCCAGAAAGTGAAGGTGGCTGGAGGAAATAGGTTCTCAAGAGGGAGAGTCCCTGAAAGGCTATACCATGTCTCTGGTCCTTTCTTCTCTTTCTGCTTTCTGGCTGCTAGGAGATGAGCAGCTTTGCCTACCTCAGCTTCCCTTCCACCATGTTCTGTCTTACCACAGACCCAGAAACAACACAGCCAAATGGCCACGAGTTGAAATAATGAGCCTAAATAAATCTTTCCTCCTTTAAGTTGATTTTCTCTGGTGTTTTATAACAGTGATAAAAGCTGATTAGCGTACCTCCTACAGGATGCTGCCCAAGCACATTCACCTTCATGACGTTGCACACTTGAGCTTTAATTACATCATCATTTGTGATAACTCGGTGAGACCTTTGGTGGTTTAATCCCTCTCGATGTTCCACGGCAGACAGGGTATACTTCTCCCATTGATGTTCAGCTGAGCCACATGAGTTGATTTAGTGAATAGGAGGTTAATAGTTTGGTGTGAGCAGAAGCATAAGTGTGTGCATGCATGCACGTGCAAGCGTGTGCACGTGGGATCTTGTTTCTTCCTACCTCTGCTCCTTGAACAATGAGGGTGGTATGAAGTTGAACTGTCTCAGCTGACTGATCAACAAGCATAAAGATAAATGCTCATTGTGCCACACAGAACTTTAGGGTAAAAGCTTGTGATGCAGCATAGATGACTGAAGGTATTATCTTACACATCCATGTCTTCCACTAGAGCAAAAGATCCCAAGAAAGTCAACACCCAGCTGGGGAATATAGCTCAGTGGTAGCATGCACAAAAGTCCTGAGTCTGTTCCTAGCGCCACCATGGACATACATAAGAATAAATAAATAAACAAATATTAAGAATGTAAGAAGAGGAAATATACAGGTGTTGCTCATTTTTATGGTTCTATCACCTATTAGATAAGAAGCCTACTAAGCCCAAGTTGAATGAATGAGTAATAAGGACAAGTAGCCGTGGAAACGTTAGTATTTTACAGATGTAGCTGGTGTTCCATGGAGAGGATCTTAAAGTGCATTAGGTAATGTTCAATACAGTCTAGATCTAGTTCTCTTCTAAACTTGAAAATATTCAGGTTTATGTGCAGGAAAAATATCCCTCTATCTACAGTCAGCAGTGTATTGACTCTGCAATCACAACCTTCCACCCACAGGAAGTTTAGAGATTATTAAAGAAAATAAAAAATAAATGAAAGTTCAGGAAGTTCTTTGTTTGTGTTACTTTGTTTTCTAATTTTAAATCCTATTAGTTTAAAGTGATAATAAAAAAAGCCATTTGGAGACAGGACAATGTTATCACATCTGGAGAAGCTTAATAAGATTGGGATGCAGGCTTTGCTCTCCTCTTGATGCACATGTGTGGTTCTCATTAGCTTTCAGATTATCTTAGGGAAAATACTGGAAGATGTCATGCACCATAAACATTCCACACAAAAGGGGTTAATTAATAGGCTCATGTAGCATTGATGCAGATGTTCAACATCAACAATGATAAGTGTTCACTAATAGGTGGTGTCTATGGAGAGTTAATGCGCACTGATTTCCCTCATACTTATAAGAAAGTATAAACACAAGACACCACTGTGAGTTATGAAAGAATTTGTAAAAATTCCAAATAATTTTGAAGAGGGTTCTCAAGATTTATGAGTCTAATAACTTTCCCGATTAGCTCGATCTTTAAAAACAGTCACGCAATTTCTCTAAAACAATTCAATGTATCTTCCTCCAAAAAAAAATCACTTTGCAAATATTTTATGCATGCATCACCATTAAGTGTTGGATAGTCGTATGCCTTTGTGACATCAGTATTTCTTTTTCAGCACTTTATAGCTATGTGGTATGCTTTCCTCTGAGAATAAAGTAGAGGCTTGTGTGTAAAGAACTTACGTTTTTCTTCTCTGCACATTTTGCTCAATCCATGCCTTGTCCATATTTCTAGGTTTATACACTCGGAGTGTTTATATGAAGAAAATATGATTAGAAATATTAACAAGCCAGCCGTACAGATGTTTGTATGGTGTCAGAGAAACTAAACACTGATGTTAAAATGTACATATTTACATATTCAGATGCAATATTTACTTCTATTAGTCTTGCAATTTCCCTTTTTTCTAAACGGTTGTATTTGACTCATTGTTTGCTTAAAATAAAACAGGATCCCGTTTGTGGCAGAACCTGAGGTGTACTTACTCTGCCTCTCCTTCAGGAAAGCAGTTGCTGTCAGCTGGGAGGAGCGTAGTTAGTGAACAGCTCCTCACCGGTCTGTCACAGCTTACCCCAGAAGTCCTGCTCTTCTTGGGGAAGCCCATGGCTGAGCAAGACAGCTCAGCAGCAGAAGAGTCTCGATAGATATCTCTCTTCCAAGTGGAGCTCTTCCTCCGGGCTGGCTTTTCTCTCTATTTGCCAGAGATTGTGCTTAGGTCCTTATCACTGTCTGGTGGCTTGCCCTGACCTGCAAGTCCACTGCCCTTTCATGGATGCCACTGCCAAATTAACCCTTTGTTTATTTTGCTGTCTGCCTCCTAGCGAATCCAGATGGCATCCTGCATTGACCAGGGCTTAAATGACCAATGCAAAGCTAGAATCTGGTAGGAAATGATGAAAAGTTAGGAAATGTTGTTATGTAAACAAATCCACAATGATATTATACTCTGCTCCTCTTCCTCTTCCTCCCCCAAACCCTCCTTCTCTGGTGCATGTGTGTATGCATAGGCCACAGATCAGTGCTGGTTGGAGTCTTCTGTCATTGGCCACATTATTTTTCATTAAACCTGAAGCTAATGGATTGGCTAGATGAGCTCTGGATCTGCCTGCGTCCCCACTCCTCCCCACCTGGGGTTACAGGTACTTGCTACTGGGCCGAGTTTTCTATGAGGGCTCTGGGTATCATAATTCAGGCCTTTCCTCTCGTAAAGAGCGAACTGCAACAGTCACCTTCTCAGCTCTCTTACGTCATTTTCTAAGACACGGAGATGCATACGCAATGAAGATATCAAGGAGATAGGAGGAAAGCGGTGCTCTCGAGCAACCATGGACCAAATGTTTTGGTGCTATTTCAACAAGTTAAAAGAAAAACATCTCTAAACGCTTTGCCATATTTGGAATATGTATTTAAGCCCAGATTTTTGTACCAAAGGCAATGTTCTTACTATTGGTAAATAAATCTCTAAATTGTTATGCTCCGTAAATTAATATACTTAACACTAAAATATAGTTTAAAGTATCCACATGAGCAAAACCATCTGTGCTGACAAAGAGGCTGGGGGAACAATCTTGTATTCTCAATTAAGTCCTAGAAGGCATTCACCAGTGGCTTTCTACCTGCAAAATGCTAAGTTCACCGAAGAGCATCCACAGAGCCCACTTTGAGAAACACCCTGCTAAAAACAAAATTCTGAAAGTTTTGAGGGGAGGAGGTGATCAAAAAAAAAAAAAAAAAAAAAAAAAAAAAAAAACGCAGTAAAAAAATCCATCTGTAACACATAACCAAAGGGGAGAAACAGTGGTGAACAGACAGACGTGGTCCCGGTAACAATGGGAGAAGATGTAACTAAAGCAAGTCTGCATATGTTTGCAGTTACTTTAAATAGCCTGGGATATTTTCATAGGAAAGCCCGTTAGTGTGGTGCATTTGCACTAGCTGGAGCAGTGTGGAATAAGCTGGAACATGTGTTCTCACTGGAGAGGCAGGAAAAGCAGTTGACTGATTGTGTTGTTTAGAGGGCGGCCCCGGAGGGGAATATTAACCCCTTGGCTCCCAGTGCTAAGGTTCTTTTCTTCAGCTCTCTGTCGCTGTGCTATGGGGACATTGCAGGTAGGAGGTCAGTCATCTAACATGCATCACAGGCACAGAGACGCTTCCTTGCGGGGAGAGGTTTATCATCAACGTTATTTGCCCTCATCTTATTTCAAAACAGACCAAATGCTTCTTGCTTTCTCATGAAACAAAGAACAAAGCTTCCCACATTTTGAGCAGAGAAGAAGGGTTTTGGAGAGAAATTCTGTGAGAAAGGCTGGGGTAGTGATTGACAAACATCTTTTTTTCCAACTCAGCTGCGGGTAGCCAGCCTTCTTTAAAACTTTTGTGGTAGGGCTGTCCCTGTCCTGAAGAGCAAGAAGGCCTCTAAGTTCAGCCTGAATCACACACACACACACACACACACACACACACATACACACACACACACACACACACACACACACACACACGCACTCTGGTACCAGGTCACTGCCATATCTGATCTAGATTCTCATCTCCCACTACCCCTCTGGATACTCTGGCCTGCGTTTTTTGCAAGAATCCCTCTTAATCTTCATGTTTGCTCTTAACAATCCTGTTTTCCCTTAGCAATTCCAACATCTGTGGTTCCTTTATCCTGCTCTTGGGGTAGGTATGAGTCCCCATCTTTCCTCTTCTTTATTGTACAACTTAATTGTTGTGGCCCATTTGGCAACAAAGTCTTCCTGACTGTCCTTAATAAATAGCAGAGTAACTTTTTTTTTTTTTCTTAAACACGAATCCAACAGGGTTTTAGCTCCTTCTCAGCTGAGTTTATTTTGGTTGTGTGTGTGTGTGTGTGTTTTAGGTGTGTTTCTGATGCCTCCACCCACCTTTCCCTTCATTGCTCTGAAGCTCTCATTATGTGACCACAACCTGCTGTGCTTCATTTAAAGTTGCTATCACTTATAATGGACACATGCCCACTTACTTTAGCGTACTATAGCTTCGTATTTGCGTGCACATGCTCTTGTTCTCTGCTGCTTTTGGTCCTCATCACCATGATTCTTGGGTCAGTCGGAAGAAAGGTCTCTTTGTGGTGCTAGCTCACAGATAATTGCGCATCGCTCATGGCTAGCATCCCAGATGACCCGAGGAATGGGAGGTAGATAACTATCATGCACGGATGAGGAGGTGATGTGTGTGTGTGTGTGTGTGTGTGTGTGTGTGTCTGTGTCCTGTCAGGATGATCACAGCGGGAAGTGAGGCTGCAAAGTGAGGCTGATGATTTTCTGAGGCGAATGTGCAGTTCTGGCCACTCTAATTCTCTCCCAATACGTGACAGTCAGTGCAGCGATGTCTTAGGAGCTGCTTAGCCCACAGTGGCCATGCTCACTGGGCTGATACATAGGCACTTGACTCAAAGAGGACCTGAGGGTGGGGTGACTGAGGTTTGGAAGGAAGAAAACACAAACGCCTAAGATCACAGTGAAGGGAAACCGAGGGAAAGGTTGTTTTGGCTTGAATGTTTGTGCCCTCCTCACATTCATACGTTTTAACACTCCCTTTGCATTATGTCTGTATAAGGGTCATGGTATTAGGAGGCAGGGACTTGTGACCGGCATAGTGCTCTTAGAGAGGGGTTCCAGAGAACTCACTCACTATGTAGTCACGGATGACCTTGAACTTCTGAATTTCTTCCTGTCTTCCTCTCTTGAATGATGGGATTACAAGCATGAGCCACCACCCTGCTTTATATGGTGCTGGAGGTGGGGCCCAGAGCATCATATATGACAGGCAAACGCTCTACCAACTGAGCTATATCCCTTGCTCCCAGAGGACCAGCTTGTCTCTCCTGCTAGCTGAGTGGCAGTGTACAATGATATTATCTATGAGCCAGAAACTGGCGTTTATCAGACAGCAAATATTCTACCACTTGAGCCTAGTCTTCTCCGCCCCCAGAACTATGAGCAATGTGTTCTTTTGTGTATAGATTACATAGTTGTGGCAGTAATCTAAGACAAAAATATTTCTATGGTGGGGGGAGAGTAATGCTTATAGAAGGAGTGAATTTTAAGAATGATCTCATTTTGATTGTGCTCCAGCTTGGGAAAGCATCCAGGCTCAAGCTGTTGGGAGGGGAATTTGTACTCACTGTA
The DNA here is from genome assembly GCF_008632895.1 of Mastomys coucha. Classification (NCBI taxonomy): domain Eukaryota; kingdom Metazoa; phylum Chordata; class Mammalia; order Rodentia; family Muridae; genus Mastomys; species Mastomys coucha. The sequence continues at coordinate 98,077,584 of NW_022196896.1, read as the reverse complement.
TTCTTATTGACCGCTGAGAATAAACTCGCTGGCTGAAATGTGGTCTTTTGTTAGACATATCTTTTGTAGGTTATTAAAGACGTGGAGGTATTATATTGGTTTCCTTGTAAACTAAACGTGTATCTGTAAATATGACTTTGAAAGGTCAGTGGGGTGGGTGGGGTTATCGGAGAACAAGAAGAAAGAGGTAAGTGCAGACGGCCAGTAGTGGCGCATGCCTTTAATCCCAGCTCTGGGGAGACAGAGGCAGGTGGATTTCTGAGTTCCAGGACAGCCTGGTCTGCAGAGTGAGTTCCAGGGCAGCCAGGGCTACACAGGGAAACCCTGTCTCACCTCCTCCCTGCCCCCTGCCCCCCAAAGAGGCAGGTGCTCAACCTCCATCCATTGTAAATGAAATTACCAGGAGTGTGTAGGATGCATGCATCTGAATACAGCAGTGTTTGAAGCTTTGGAAGGTGAGTCTGGCATGAAAATGAGAGCCCCCTAATTACCCTGAGGAATACCCTGAGTCCTCTTTATTGCCTAAAGAGCATCACTGGGTTGGGTATACATGTCAAGGACGAGTTACAAACTTACTGTCAAGGCAGTATCTCTAGTAGATGAGGTAAATAAAGGACTGCAATTTATTATGAAAAGGACAATTGGGAGGGAAAAATACCTATGGGCAGTTTCTCTTTCCCTTCACCCTTGGGGGTATTTTATATGCCAATTTATCTTTCAAGGTGCCAACCAAGTCATTTGAAATTGTTTAATGCAGGTGTAAGCCTGCTTTTTGCATAAATGTGTGCTACTCTAAGATATAGGTTTACAAATATAAATTAAATTATTGCTCCAGGCACAGGTACCTGAATTTATACCTTTCTTTTAGAAACAAAAAGTAATTACCAACTGTTACGTGTTCCCATTAGTTGTTTAGTAATATCTACGGGGGAGAAGATTTGAGGGGGAAGGATGGCCCAGGAATTAATATTTATGAGCTGTGTAGGCACAGTCAGATTCTGCCCCTGAAATAAGAATACTTAATGAACACATTTGCAAGGTTGAAATAGCTCATGGCCCTGACTTTGTAATGTCCAAGCAATTTGATCATAAATGAAAAATATACTTGATCATGTTGGCTTGTTTACCCACTGGCTGAGAGTAACTTTGGATAGTGTTTTTTTGCACAGAAGTGGGTTGTAAGCTTTGACCAATCAATCAGTATTCTGGAGGGCTTTCTTATCAATGCATCAGAAATTGCTTGGCATTCTTAGCATGGTTTCATCCAGGGGAATTTGTAGGTACTTTCCAAAAAAAATGATTCCTAGATTTCAATGCCTCAGGCTACTCCAGAAAGATCTTGTCCTGGATTTTTTTTTCTTTTTGAGGCCTATGGTACCTGCCCTCTTGTCCAAGCCTCTCCTTTCCCTCCTCCTGCTCCTGTTCCTCCTCCTGCTCCTCCTCTTCCTTCTCCTCCTCCTCCTGCTCCTTCTCCTCCTGCTTCTGCTCCTCCTCCTCCTGCTCCTGCTCCTCCTCCTGCTCCTCCTCTTCCTTCTCCTCCTCATCCTGCTCCTTCTCCTCCTGCTTCTGCTCTTCCTCCTCCTGCTCCTCCTGCTCCTCCTCCTGCTCCTCCTCTTCCTTCTACTCCTCCTCCTGCTCCTTCTCCTCCTGCTTCTGCTCTTCCTCCTCCTGTTCCTGCTCCTCCTGCTCCTCCTCCTTCTCCTCTTCTTCCTGCTCCTCCTCCTTCTCCTCCTCTTCCTGCTCCTCCTCTTCCTGCTCCTCCTCCTCCTGCTCCTCCTCCTCCTGCTCCTCCTCTTCTTTCTTTTCCTTCCCGTCTCCTTCTTTTCCCATATATTATTTAGTGTGGTGAGAGTGTAGGAGGGAGTGGATATGATCAAAGCTAGTCCAGACCCACACTTATGAGGCAGTTGGACATTCTAGGTCACAGACTGAGATCTCAGAGGCACCTGAGCCTTCATAACTGGTTTTACTTGGATCACTCTTAAATCTAACCTCTAGTTTTTAAAGATTTTGAAATAGAGGAAAATTAGAAAGTAAATATATTGTTTTATATTTGTATCTTATTAACATCTATATTTTTAGACTTCTGCATTTGTAGATGTCTGAGTGGGATAGTTCATATTGATGCTTCTGAGGATCCACACCAGAAACAAGAGTGGTTAGTAGTTGGACCACCCTGTGCCTGTCAGAGAAACTGAGGGCTATAGATTGTTTTCCTCATAATCTACTAGTGTGACAAGATGTCTCTGTGGACTTATGCTAATTTCTTCTTCCTTGTTTTATGTAATTATATCTGGCTTCTTAAATAGTACAACAGCCACATTATTTAATAACTGGAAGGATATAAAGGGGGTACTGCTTTTTATTAGTTAAAACTAACTTTAGTCAGGTATCTTAGATTTTCCATTGCTGTGTAGAGACACCATGACCAAGGCAACTCTTACAAAGGAAAACATTTCATTGTGGGTGGCCTATAGCTTCAGAAGTTTTGTCTATTGTTGTTGTTGTTGTTGTTATTATTATTATTATTACTATTATTAAAAATGGCAGTGTGTAGGCAAGTATGGTGCTAGAAAAGGAGCAGAGATATACATCTTGATATGAAGGCAGCCAGGAGGAATTCCACACTGGATGAAGATTGAGTATAGAAGCCCTCAAAGCCTGTCCCAACAATGAGACACTTCCTCCAGCAAGGCCACATCCACAACAACAAGGTCACACCTCCTAAGAGTGCCACTCTCTGTAGACCAAGCATTCAAATACATGAATCTTTGGGGGTCAAACCTATTCAAACCACCATACCAGGAGTAGTGGTGCATGCCTGTAGTCTCAACACTGGGGAGGCTAAAGCTAGAGGATCTCTAATTAGAGTTTCGCTTGGGGTATACTGTAGGACCATGTCTGACGAAGATCCAACTAAACATCTTTTAATTTGCAGACATACTGGAGTATTAATTTTTTCCTGGTTTGACCAGGAAAGGTAAATGAAGGGGCAAAAATATTATTTATGGAGAGAGACTAAGAGAGATAGGATGGTAGATAGGCATGTAGGAAAGGGGACTTAACAACATTTCAGACCTTCAACCTACCGACTACCTGACCTTGGGTCAACATCTTAACCTCTCAGGGCCCCATTTTGCTTATTTGTGAAGAGGCCACTGGCACCAACTTCATGCAATTGTTTTGAAGATCTCCAAGTGTTGCAGCAGCAGAAAAACCTCACAAAGCTTTAAGACGGGATTTGGCAGTCCCTGTCTCCATTTGCTTCTTTGGCGTGATAAAACAATGACCAAAACCAACACACGGAGGAGACAATTTATTTGGCTTACAAATTACAGTACATAATCTAAGAAGCCAAGGCAGGAACCTGGAATCAGGGACCAAAGCAAAGACTTATGGAGGATTGTCACATACTAGTTTGCTTAGATTTCTTTACAACCCATCATTCCAGGAGTGGTACTGCTCATCTTGGGCTGGCCTTCCCACATCAATTATGAATCAAGAAAATGTTTCCATAGATGGCCCAATCGGACAATCTGATGGAGGTGGCTCCTGAACTGAAGTTTTCTCTCCTCCGATGACCCCAGTATGCCACATTAACAGAAACCAGGATAGTTCCAGAGTGTGAATGAGAATGGCCCCCATAGGCTCATATGTTTGAATGATTGGTCACTAGTTAGCAGAACTGTTTGGGAAGGATTAGGAGGTGTGGTCTTGCTGGAGGAGGTGTATAACCGATGGCAGGCTTCAAGGTTTCAAACGCTCCAGCCATTCCCAGAGTCTCTCTCACTGACTGTTGTTTGTGGATCAAAATATAAAGCTTTCAGTGCCATGGCTGCCTGCTTTCTTCCGTGATGACCACAAACTAACCCTTTAAAACTGTAAACAAGCCTCCAATTAAATGCTTTTTTGTCATAAGAGTTGCCTTGCTCATGGTGTCTCTGTATAGCGATTGAACAGTAACTAAGGCACATAAGTGAAACCACCACCCACCCCTGTGTTGCTAAGAGATTGGAAAGAAAACTGATGCTTGCTATTGAATGTCTTTGTGTCAAGTACCACACATGACTTTTTTACCCATATATCATCCGTAGAGGAAAAAGGAATAAAGGTAATAAAATTTTTTAAAAACTTAGTGAAGCAATTCTTTGGAGTGGTATTGTTTTTTGAATATGAGATGGCCTTCGAAGGCTCACGTGTAAAGACTAGGTCCTTAGCTGGTAGTGGTATTTTGGGGAGTACTGGGAACTTTGGGAGGTGGGGCCTAGCTGGAGGAAGTAGGTTGTCTAGAGTGTGTCCTTAAGGTGATCTCTTGCTTTGCCTCCTTCCTCTCTTTTTCTGCTCCTTGGTTGCCATAAGTTTAGATGTTTCTCTCATACCATACATTCCTTAATGCAATGTGAAACTGTAT
>NW_022196896.1:98054094-98073056 GCF_008632895.1 Mastomys coucha | reverse complement strand
AAAAAAAAAAAAAAAAATTCAGGTTTAAAATTAAACTCAGGGTTGGCTGTAGGACTCAGAAAAGACTCAGAAGGCCTATCCAATATGGCACAAATATGCCACTGACTAGCTATATGGCATCAGCCATTCTGAGGGTCACTTTCTTATTTTAAATGAGAAATTTTAAATGAAGAGATTGATGTTTCTGTCTACTTGTAGAAGTAGATCATCCATTTCTCTTAACTGAGGGTAAATTTGCTAGAAAACTGAGCCGAGACCAGCACAGTGTCCTCTATGGACTGGCTTGATGCCTGGAAGGAGTTTTGGACATTGGGTTTGAGGATGAAGGGATTGGAAATCCCAGTAATGAGCAAAGGCCAGGGGTGCTACATGTCCCCAGGATACTAGTGTTTGTCCAATAGGAGAAAGAATTATCTCCTGATTGTAGAACAGTTTTCCAGGTCCTCTTGGATCGGCCCAGATAGAATGTACTGGTAATTCAGTATCCTGAGATTAGGAGGAGCTAGTCCAAATAGCTTGGGCTGTGTTCTGCTCACCCCAGGGAAAGAAATAGGATATCCTTCAATACTTTATCCCAGTATGCCATGTTACTCTGGAGTATAAAATGTGTGGTGGTCTGTTTTTTAGTGTCCCCCACCTGCAGCACAGGTTGGGCACATGTCCCATGCAGTTCTCCTGAGCTTTGGGGTCTTACTCATCACGATTCCCAAGCCTCTGTTGTCCTTTACTGCTGGTCATTGACGAACATGTTTGATGTAAGTTTGTGTGTATGAACTCTCTATCTCACTGGACTCAGGAAAATGATGAGTCAAATCCGAGATACACTGGGCTAATATAGTGTTACATACAGTTGAGATCTTACTTGTTCTTCAGGCTTTCTCTCCAGCCTGTGCTGTCTTGGGAGATATCCATTAGGAGGTAGGGACCAGGAGCAAGGAGTTAGGTCTTTGGAGTGTTATCATAAAGCTCATCAAGAGACCCTACTTCCTCTATTCCCCAGCTTGAGGCGAACAGCTTCCTTTGCTGTGTGTTCTAGCAACCATATTGCTATGCTGTTGCAAACTCAGTGCGACGGGGTCGAGAAGCCGCAGAGCAAAGCCATAGACCCAGTTTGCCAGCCTAAGGAAGCCTTTACTACATATCAGTTATTAGCCTAGGTATTTTGTTAGTGAAAGGAAAGTTGACGCACAACCTCAGACCAGTGTGAGGTGAACCTACATTGCACTCCCCTGAACAACTGAAACGTCCTGAACTTTGTGTAGGTAAAAAGCATGTTTGTAATTACCCGAGTCTAAAACCCAACTGCTGTTTTACATCTAAAGGCCAAGGGTTCTTTGTATAATTTAAGACACACTCCACTTTTCATGAATAAAACAGTTATATAAAAAGTTTAAGTCTGCGTTTTGCTCTCTCTGGACCTTAAGGCCAGCCAGGTCTACAGAGTGAGTTCTGGGACAGCCAGGGCTACACAGAGAAACCCTGTCTTGTGAGATCTGACATACAAGTGTATTCTCAATGATCCTGAAGAGTCTACTCCTGAACGGGGGGGGGTGGGGGGGGTGGCAGAGGCAACTCCTGAACGCCATAGGTGTCTTCTAGTACGCCTGAGACCAGAGGTTCTAAATGTTCCTTGTATTGTGTTTCTCTTTGATGTTTCAATTGAGTCATTACAAGTTTATTTCATTTTTAAATTCTTTCTAGTAGATAGGATGTGGTATCTATGGACTTTACTTCATGACAATAAAAGGAACATATTTATGATCAGGGAGGACATTGGTTATGATGGGCTTGAGATTTACTGGGCCGGTGTCAATTGAAGGAACCTGGCAACCTTAAAGGGTCTCAACAGGGTAAGGGGAAGGATATTGAAAGCATCTGCCTAGGATCAGTGGCGAATGCACACGGTTTTTATTTTTGGCTTAATTTAGCCGTAATAAACTAGTTACATCTGGCAAGAGAGGGCCACTTCTTTTTCTTTAAATCCTGCCTAATCACTGCTCTATATTCATAGCACTTTTAGTCTGGGATGGATTTATTCTAAAGTGCAAATGCTCTTGGTCCCACGCCAAAAGACAGTCATGAGCTTCAGACTGCCTGCCCCTAAGGAACCACTTTTGCCAGGCATGAGCTACTTAAGGTTGAGGGGAGCATCCTTACAAGAGGCTATCAGGACAGCCTTTGGGCTCCGTGTCTGTTGTATCTTACATCATAAGGTGATTTCCTTCAAATGAAACATACCCTCCAGGAGAGAGGGGAAAGACCAGGAGACTCGGAAGGTAAACCAGAGGTCACATGTCTGGAAAAGTGGAAACTTAGAAGATTCTAGAAGGCTTTTCCTCAGTTTCATAGAAGAAGCTGCTGGGAAAGGAGTCTTTGACTACTCCAGCTGTAGAGAGGAGGCTTTTCAGAACGTTGAGCTGTCTGCAAATTGTGCAGAGAGCTACAAGGTTGCACCTTGGGAGAGTCCTGACCTGGGTTGAGGTGAACCTTTTACAATGTAGTAGCGTTTTTTTGGAGTCACCTTTGCTCTTGTGAGGAATCCCTCACCCATGGTCCTGTTAGTTATCCCAATAAAAACTCACTGGTTCACCAAGGTGAACTTTAGTGCAATTCTTTGTTCAATCATGAGTTGCTCTACCATGAGTTTCCTTTCTGGGACAAGTAGGCGAGTGGTGTGTGTGTGTGTGTGTGTGTGCATCTTCCCAGGAAAAGTCTGTTCCACAAGCATTTCCAGATAGCACAGGCCTCTCACCAGCTGCCTTCCTGACTCTTCTTTTTCTCTGATTGATTACATACTCAGCAAGACAATGAGAAAAGAATTTGCTATTGTTTCTGACCTGCATCTATTAGAGCAATAGTGAAAGAAAGAAAGGTAATTCTTATGGAGGGTTGATCAGATTTTCACATTAATGTTAGACATGAGTAGTTGACATCCATCACTTCAGTGACATCCATGACTGATTGAATAATCATGTTTGAGCTTGGCTGGGGGAGGGGCTGGGGGAGCTTCAGCAGTTCTATTGTGTTTCTGGTATAGAGTGGTGTATGCAGAAGTCTGTGGGCCAGCTTTTTTTTTTTTTTTTTTTTTTTTTTTTTTGTGAAATCCTGGTGGTTAATGGTTTTTTTTGTTGTTGTTTTTTGTTTTTAAATAGATTTTTCTTTTCTACACTCTCTTGTCAGAAAGGCATTTTTTAGGGCTAGGGAGATGGGCAGAGACAGATCCTGGGAGCACAATGGCTGGCTAGCTAATGGTGAGCTCTAGATTTAGTGAGAGACTAGGGGTGGGGGAAGGGAAGGGGGGCCAGGGAGGAGGGGGCGGGCAATTGGAGACAACACCTAACATTGCCTTGGAGACAGCATCTAACATTACCTTCTGGCCTCTCTATGTGTATGTATGTGTGTACACACTAACGTTTTTTCTGGATATTTTTAGCTCTTAATTTCTTTCTTTTGTTTAGCAAATCTACAGTCTTGATATTACAACCTTAATGAAATGAAGGGTGAATTTGGTAACAGATACTAACCTTGAGAGTTAACACAGTGGACATTTCCATTTTCAATATTTCCTTTATGGTTGTTGGGTAATTTTAAGGTAATAAAACTGTAATGAACTTTCTAAATGAGGGCGCCTCTGCTGAGTGCTCCAGGAGAAGAATGGGAGTAATTTGGGAGAAGTGAGGATGCCTCTACATTGCCCCCCCCAGCCCCCTTTGCATCCTGCTCGATCGAAGGGTGCATGCCAACTGCCTTTGTTCACGAAATGCTCTCTCCATCTTTGAATCCTCAGATAGGAAATGATGCTTTGTCAAGCTGTACACAACCTGCACCATGCTGCTTTGTGAAAAGATGGATTCTCTTTTCTGTTCAACTTGGAAAAAATGAGAGATAGATGGATTTCTTCAAAGCAAGCCGAGAAGTGGAAAAACTGAGTTGTTGAAAAAAAAAAAAAGCAAGGGGGTGATGTTCCATAGCTTTCCTCCCCAGAAGCTCTAGAGGGGGAATTACAGTGAATAGGAGTAATTCCAGACTGAGTTATTCAGGCCAGCTCCCTGACTCAGGGCTAAAGGATCTCATAGAGCCCTGCATGGCAACTTCTGGAGAAGGCAATGGTTTCTGTGCCTTCTAATTTCCTGAAAGGAATCTCTTTGAAGTTATCCCCTCTGAAGATGCCCGCACATCCAGTTGACATGGTTATCAGATATAAAACCAAAGGCTTTTCTTCACTCCGTCTGGGAATCACTTTTGCAGGCTTGGGAATTCATTTTTCTGTCCAGGCAAAGGATAGATTGTGTTCCAGACCCCAGCTCTGGGAAGGGGTGATTTTTTTTTTTCTCTAAAAGTCTTTGAAATGGCACTTTAAAAAAATGTCTAGAAGGTGACTTTTCTTTGATGAGAAAACAAATACTGCTTTTGGGGAAATAGATCTGAATTTCTTCCTAGATATTTTCTAATCTTGCTACTGGCGCTGTCAGAGTTGGAGGTATATGGTCTCCCCCTCCTTACAATGAACTATTCCTTACAGACGCCAGGCTAGGTTGGTTCTGAATACACTCCATGCATATGACACTCATTTAGTACTTATTCCTACCTGGAGTTGCTGCCTGGATTTGTTAAGGATAGCAACCAAGTTTAACCTACACGACAATAAAGTATCTGTTGGCTGACACAGCAGAAAAACTCCAGAGTGCAGATGGCGTGGGCCGCATCTAGATCCCGCAGCTTAACTACTGGGGCCAGGATCCCTCTCCTCTAATCTCCCAGCTCTGTTTCCCTCTAGTCTGATTTAACTCAGGCTCTTGCCATGTGTTAGCAAGATGTCCACGTCAGAAAGACACTCTTTCTCCAAATTTCCCCCAACACAGCCCATTAGCATCCACCAACTAAATATTTAATAGGCATAAGGTATGATTTTAAGTATTTTATATTTATCCTGCTAAGCCATCTTACAGGCCTATGGCCAGGAATGATCTCCCTTGACCTAGAACCATCAGAGGATAGATAACTTGCCAAGTGCTTACATCTGGTAATGAGTGGAGCCACATTTAAATGTAGGTCATCTGCTCCAGAGACCAGCCGAAGTACTGCAGCATTCTGGCATTAACTCCCTTTGGGGAGGCTTGGATGTTACATGTTATGCCCACCCACACTCATTATGGTGGCTATGGCTGGAAGCTCTGACTGATCCAAGCGATTGCTCCTTTTTCTGGACTGAAGGTAGGAACCAGTTTATCCAAACCAATAGGTTGAGAGTATATGAAAGAGGCATGCTCCCCAAAGTGTACCAACATGGAGAACAGATTCCAGGAGGGACAGAACACTGGACTTCCACTACACTGCTCCTTGTTTCACACAGGTTGATGCTCTCCTTCGCTCCATAAAACACAGCAGGGTACTGGGCCCATACCAGATGTCAACCGATCAGTTAGTTGATTATTGCCTTTCAGGGGGATGAGTTTTTGAGGTTAGTTGGCTGCTCTTGTCCTTGTGCTGTTACACTTCTAGCAAAGGACCTGGAGGTTACACTTGAGGTAACCTGGAGGTAACCTGGAGGTTACACTTGATTTCACAGATGGTCCTGTTAGGGATCAAGAATTCGGTGCCAAATGTTTTGAGGGAAGACATCAGATGACATATTTCTACATCTCTGGGCGACTTATCTTGGTGTGTAAAATACGTTTTTCTGAAATGCACGTAAGCAAACCACTCAGCGACTGGCAGCCTAAGCTTTCTGAAAATTACTCAGGGAGAAGTCATATGGAGAGTGGGGGTATTGTGAGGGTATGAGTAATGATCAGAAGACCATGGAAAGGGTTTTCTACCTGCATTGAGGGATGCTAGGTAATGAAAGTTGGAGTGGATGAGGGACAGGTCCATCTGTCAACAAGAGCACTGGTAGAGTTTCATGTTCTGAAAGGCAGTTGGTTGGTTGCTAAGTAGGTTGGTTACCTAGGTGAAAGCACAAAGCACCAGTGGATGGGGGCTTGGAGAATTCCACCTCCCATATGTCCATTCACTTGTCTGTTCCATCAGCTAATAAAGTAGAGTAACTGTTTGCTATAGGAATCCACTCTCCCCTCCAAACTGTGTTGAGTAAACTCATTGACAAGGTGACTGGAAATAATTAATTTTTTTTTCCAGATCCAGGAACTTGAAGATGGGGAAGGAAAACTAGTGCTCTATTCAAATTAGTTCATTGATTTGATAAATATTTATCAAGCACATTGCACGCAAGGCACTGCTTTATGCAGAGAGGATACAGCAGTGAAGAAAGTAAATAGGTTTTTGGATTCCTGTGGCTCCAAGTCAAATGTGCTGGAGACGGACAATAAGATAGCACAGATGTGCACTGGAGAGATAGCTCAGACATCAGCTAAGAGAACAAACGGCTCTTCCTGAGGACCCGAGTTCAATTCCCAGCACCCACATCAGGTGGCTTACAACTGCCTGTAAGCACAACTCCAGGGGGAATCCAAGCTCTGTGGGCACTTGCACTCATATGCATATCCCCAACCTCCATATACATAATTCAAGGTGTCAGATGGTAATAAGTACAATATTGAAAAATAAGTGAGGTAGATAGGCTCTAGACCAGAGCTAAGGTCCAAGATGGGACATGATGCTTGAGAAGCTCGCCAGTGGGAGCAGAGCATGTGAGGTGGGGCCTGAAACATGCCTGTTAGTTGATGCAGTGGGATCCTACCATTTGCCTTGTATTTTGAACCAGAAGATTGCAAGGTGGCTGGCTACAGATAAAACCCAACACCTTAGAATATAAGTCACCATTTTGCCTAGGTACTGGGACTACGAAAGGCAGGAAGTGGAATGGATGCTTGTTTGGAGTCTAGAGAGCAGTGACACAGGAAGAAAAGATGGCAGCTTGTGTCATGGTGGCAGCGACGTTAGTGGACTGACTGGATCCTGATGGTGTTTGGAAGGTAGAGAAGCCACACTTGCTGATGCGGGAGGTGAGAATGAAAGAGAGAAATTAAGAATGTTGCCAAAGCTTTGGACCTGAAGAAATGAAGGGGGTAATCTATTATTGCCACTTTACTGAAGTAGAGAAGTCTGTGAGAGTGCAGAGCTGTGAAAAACAGTTTTGGATATGGAGTTTTGAAACGCCTGTTAGACGTGGAAGGGTTGTTCTCTAGCTGTTTCTAGTTGGGAGTTGAGTGGAGACAGAAACAGTGAGTATTTTCTCGCCTCTGACTCTGGTGTGCAGGGGAGTCTTTCACACAATGGAAACTTCGTACTAGTTGTTCCCTGTTAGGATGAAGGAATAAAGGTAGCTAAGAAAGAAAACAGCACCAGAGACTGAAGTCCCTTACAGAGACACAAAATGTAAGGTCACTGAAGGTGTTCCAGGCGCCAGGTCCCACCATGTCCTGGGAAGACTGACCTGGAGGTTACCGGCCATCGTGGGAACAGGGGTTGAGTCTGCTCCGCTCCCCAAGGATTCCGATGTTGAGAGCTTGGTACTCAGTGTGGTAATGTTGGAAGGTAGTGGACATTTAAGAGTCTGTCATGGTTATTCCTGGTTGTCAACTTGACTATATTTGGAAAGAACTACAAACCAGACATGGAGGACCCATCTGCAATTCGATTCTTGAGACAGGAAGACAACTGCTTTTGATCGACATCTTGAGGCACACCTTTAATCTAGGCCATACCTTCTGCTGGAGGCCTATATGAGGACAATGGAAAAAGGAACAGTTTGTTCATTCCTTGCCTGCTTGCACTCACTTTGCCAGCACATCCATTGGAGTCTACTTCTTTTGGATTGCAGCTCAGACAGAAGACCAGCTGAGACACCCAGCCTTGTGGGACTGAACAACTATTAGATTCTTAAACTTTCCATTCACAGCTAGCCACTGTTGGGTTATCTGGACTGCAGCCTTTAATTCCAATAAGTTCTCTCTCTCTCTCCCTCTCCCTCTCCCTCTCCCTCTCCTTCTCCCTCTCCCTCTCCCTCTCCCTCCCCCCCCCTCTCTCTCTCTCTCTCTCTCTCTTGCTATATGTATGTGTGTGTGTGTGTGTGTATTTTTTTCTGTGACTCTGGAGAATTCTGACTAATACAGAGTCTAAGGGGAAGTTGTTAATGTTCCTTCTCAGTTCCTGAGCAGTTCTTTCTCTTGCCTATGCGCTTATCATTGTGCTACCATTTGTCATGAGACCTTTGCCAGAGCCTTGAACCTTCAGAACCATGAATTAAATATAATCCCCTTTATCAGGTTACTTAGCCTTGGCTATTTTGTTACAATAATAGAAAATCAACTGATAGCCGGGAAGTGGCACACACCTTTAATCCCAGCACTTGGGAGGCAGAGGCAGGTGGATTTCTGAGTTCGAGGCCAGCCTGGTCTACAGAGTGAGTTCCAGGACAGCCAGGGCTATACAGAGAACCCTGTCTCGAAAAACAAAACAAAACAAAACACACACACATACAAAAGAAAACCAACTGATATGATAGACTGTTCACTCCTACCCCCAACCATTCTAGAATCTAATAGCAATGAAAAGCTGCCCCCTTACAGTTTTCTTTTACTCATGAACTTTCTATTGTCTTGATGGGAAGCAGACTACAACTGTGAGGGGCAGTACATCTGTGAACTTGGTGGTTTGGACTGGAGTTCCCTAATTTTGAATCTTTCTTCCTTTATTGTTGGGTGAGTTTATTTCATCAGTACCCAAGTTTCACCCCAGTAAAATTCAGTCCTTGGTACCAGCCACTTAACCAAGTCCACTGCTTAACACGAGTGAACATCCAGATGTGCAAATATGTATATGGATAACTCAGGAAGGAGGACTGGAGAAGGGAGAAAGCCTCTGCAGAGGTCATAGTAAGACCATTGATCATGCCAGGGGCGGTGGGCACAGAGCTCAGATTTTCTGATTTTTTTCATAAGGCAAGAAAAAAGGGCATACTTACATTGAGTCTCTCCATTTATTTTGAGTATTACACAACATTGTAAACTTTTATTACCTCCTGATAAATTTTGCTCCAAACATTATTTTAGCTGACTCTTCGTGACCTCTAAACTCTTCCTATTTTCCTTTACAGGGATTTTTCTTCCCAGTAGGATTCTCATGGATAATTTTTCACAATCAGCTCTTTTTCATTTGTTCTATGTGATGTTATCTTGAATAATAAATAGCCACAGGGACTCAAGAAAAGTACATTTCAAAGATAATATTTCATACCTTTTTAGCCATGAGGACAAAAAAAGAAGCACAAACTTTTAAAAGTTTGTTAAACATGTTTAACGGTAAAACTTTTGAGACAGCACTATTTCACATTGGCCTAGGAAAAAGACTGGTTTATATTTTACTTAACATTATATTCCTCTATGTATTTCCTATTTTATTTTACCTTTTCAGGTAGAGTCTCACCCTGCAGCTCAGCCTGGCCTTGGTCTCAAAGCAATCTTCCTGTTTCAGTTTGCCAAGTGCTGGGATTACAATAAGCCACGGTTCTCTGTTCATTGATCACTGATTTGGTGTGTGTGTGTGTGTGTGTGTGTGTGTGTGTGTGTGTGTATGTGTGGTAGTGTTTTCCCAGATTCCTGTAAACCAGTAGTTCTCAACCTGTGGATTGTGACTCCTTGGGGGTGGAACGACCCTTTCACAGGTGTTGCCTAAGACCATAGAAAAACAGAGATTTACACTACAATTCACAACACTAGCAGAAATACTGTTATGGAGTAGCAACAAGCATAGTTTTATGGTTGGGGGTCGCCACGACATGAGGAACTGTATTAATGAGTCTCAGCATTAGGAACCACTGCTCTCAACTTTTGCCAGCTAGAGCCAGCAGTAAAATAATCTGGTAAAGGTCGGATCAGTGGGCACTAGGTCTCTAGCAACTAACAAAGGTTTGGTACTGCAGTAGAGGTTGGTCAGAGGAGATTCCGAAATATCTACTGTGCATAGGGTTCAAACAGAAGCTTGCTGAAGCCATTGATGACAGGCACATCCTTGAAAGGTCCTTATCCAGGAAGACTGGGTCCAGAGATCTGAAACTTCTATTTTATCTATATGTCATTACTACATACCCCTGAGCTTGCATATAGCTCATTTTTTTTCTTTTTCTTTTACTAAGATCTGTTTAGATTTCATCCATTTTTCACAGTTGATATTTGATGGAACTTCCATCATCTGACCATCAATTTTGAATGCTTTTTTTAAATTAAATCTACCTTTGATGATTTCATCCGTTTATATAATGCATTCTGATTGCTCTCACTCCCGCCCTCTCTCATCTCCTTCCCTTACTAATCTCTTTCTCACATTCATGTCTTTTTGTTTCATTTTATCCTGCATTTGACCCCGGGCCATCTATATAGCACGGGATTGGAACTATCTATTGTAGCCTAGTGATTGCACCAGTGGACACACACCAAACAAAACAAAACAAAACAAAACAAAAAAAACAATGACTCCCTCTCTCCCTGGAGTCCATCAGTAGCTAACAGTTCATCAGTAAACTGTATGGTCCCATCTGCCTTTTCCCCACTTGTGACGGACTCTTGACCTGCCTCGTGCTGGTCAAGCAAACATAACCACAGACACTGTGAGTTCACGATTGCACTGGTTGTGTGATATCCAGAGAACAGGCTTTCACTGCCTGTCCCTCATCTCTCACCTACCACAAGTTTTCTATCCCCTCTTCTGTATTGTTTCCTGAGCCTTAAGAAGGGGATGGCATAATTGACTTCTTTAGCAACGAGTCCTCATCCATCACCTTTTCTCTGCATCTTAGGCTGCCACAAGTCTCTGTATTCACTGCCGTTTACTGCAAAGAGAGGGTTCTTTGACTAGCATTACTAGTCACCCTTCGGTAAAGATATAAACAAAATATTTAGGAGACAGTTTGATATTATGTCTGTTTGGCTGAACGTCAGTAACTGTTTCCATCATAGGGTTCATGACCTCCCAACGCATAGGTTTTGGGCAGGCTTATAGCATCAGTTATGGGTTCCCTTCTGTGGGGGGTAGGCTTTAAATCCAATCAGGGTGGTTGGGTACCTCCATAATAGTCATGGTACAACTGCATCTAGGTGACCTATCACTTTTAACTGTAAGTGTGGGTGTGTGTACATGTATATGTGTGCTGTGCATTAATAGGTTGATGGCCATTACCTATAGCTAAGGCTACGTTTGTGACATAGGTCCACACAGGGCACCTCTAGGGTAAAGGTGGTGAATGGGCATAGTGTGAGGGTGGTAGCGGACTGATTTGGAAGGCAGGGCTACCAATAGAGACCCCATTTCTAGTGGGTAGAGTACTTCAGAAGCGGCTGTTTGGTTATTGGTCTAGAGCCTTTGGGAGGAAAGGTCTAGGTGCTCATAGCTTACAGAGAGGAAGGGGTGGGTGGCTCCAGCTGAGTGGCACACAGGGAAGGCAGAGCAGCTGTAAGGAGTATCTAATTCCTCACCTGTTGAGGTTTGACCCGTTGCTATGCATTGTAATACTAAATACTGGCCCTGGTTGCCTGGGGAACATGAGACTCCTCGCATACTCTAAATGATGCTATATGACCTTGCTTCTTAATTTGAAACCCAAGGACGTTATATGACCTTGCTTCCTAATTTAAAACTATGGGTTGTATAAGCCTATAGCTGGGCAGAAGACAGGTAGATACGGTTTTGGTTCCCAGACTTGAGGTCTGAAAAAGGACCATGAGAGAGAGAAGAGATGGTGGGAAGAGGAGAAAATGACCCATGGGGTAAGGGATTGTGAGAATTGGCCACGAGGGCTGGCCATTTGGAATAAGAGCGGCCCAGGTGAAACATGGCAAGTCTTATCTCGGGGTTGGGGGGTGGGGTGGTTTGGCAGGGAAGTAGACAAAATAGCTGTAGAGGGTTGATATCTGCTCAGCGCTAATGCTTTAAAGGCTTATTATAAATATAAAGGTTTTGTGTCTTTTATCTGGGAACTGAAAGAAGAAGCAGGGTAGAAACCCCTATTGAGATTGCATATTTACATGACACTCACTAGAATGTTACCATTTCAATTTATCAATCAGATATTTTCAACTGAATTCTAGTCCAGGATTTGACTTCGACTCAGTACCCTCGAGTCTCCTGTGTTACTTTCTGGTCCCCGGCCTTCTGTTACAATTTCAAAACTTCATTTTTGCGCTTAAGCCCTTACTTAATAGTTCCCTCATATTTGAACTCTCCTGTATCTGAGCCTTACTGTATTTCCCCTGCCTCCCTCCACCTCAAGTCCTAATTGAGGATCTTAGAGCCAGATACCCAGCTCCTGCACTACATGTAGCAGCTGTCACCAAAACTGCCTGGAAGTTTCTGGAACCTCATTACCAGGCAGCTTCCTGCCAGGTCTTGAGCTGTCTTTGACCCCTGGCAGGTCCTGCTCTTCCAGGTAAGGAGGCTTTGCCCAGCCAGATTCTAGGCTTCTAAGACCACTGAAACTTTTGATCTTAAAGTCTGAAGATGTGTGGATCTGTCACCGGCCAGCATATCAAAGAAAGAATAAGGACCATGACAGTGGATTGTCTGGAGAGCCTATTTAGTTCAAACTATTAAAAGTTGAACCTCTTGGGGTCAATATCAACATTGAGCAAAGGAGAATGTGATACTCACAGTTCATTTTGACAATGTTGGGTGGATAAAAGAAAAATCAGCTTCAAACAGTAGTATCAGTGAGTGGTTAGTGCAGCTCATACGCACACACACACAGAAAGGGTTGGGATGTGTGTGTAAGTATCCATGGAGATCTCTACACAGCATTCAATGTAAAGAGTGCTTGTTAGGGGATATTACTGCCAACACTAGGATTGGTCCCTTCTTATCTCTTTGCTTTTATAACATTGAGCACACAGGAAATCTGCTTAGGAGTGAGATAGTTTTCTGCTGTCATATAGCATCTGTGCACGGCACCAGGCGTGGTGACACATGGCTGTAATCTTAGCACTTGGGAAGCTGAGACCAGAGGATTTAGGAGCTGGAAGTGAATTTAGAAAACATGGTGAGATGCCATCTCAAAGGAACAAAATGGCAGATGCCTGAAGAAGGTCCTGGGTTTGGTCCTAGCACCATGGAAGATATCCCACGTTATCCCTTCTGAACCACTTGCTTCCGTACATGCCGAGTGGCATCTCTAAAGATCTGTATTTGTCTTCTGTTGCTTTACGACTGTGGTACACAAGCCCCTGATATTCCTTTCTCTGTGTTTTGGTAGCTGGCTTCTCAGAGAGCTGCCTGGCCAACTTGGACTAAAGTAATCTCCTTCCCACTGTTCTCTGTTTCAACTCCCCATGGGTAATTTTCAGGACACTTAGCACAGTTTGCAGCTGTTTGCTAATACACACTCCTACAGGTGTGCACATAACGTCAGCTGGGACCACATGTGCCTTGTCCATCCTGTATCCCTGACAGTAAGCTTAGGGGTGACACATTTTCAGATGCTTGCCAAGTATTTATGGATTGGAGCGATGAAAATTGCTGCACATATCTGCCTCATATGTAAAAGTAAAAAAAAAATCAAATTGTAATAAACATTTATTGTAAAAGATACAGAAAGTATCAGTTTGTGGCCATGGGCATTTATAGGCATCCTATTATTTAACTGGCCTCTTCACATCTCTACTGTTGATTTCTCTCACAGACCCCCTGACATATTCTTTTACTTAGTTTTATACTGGAATAAAGTCCTCAAAGGAAAGGGTTCGTTAAGGTGCCTTACTGTGTCTCTTCCTATTTTATGTCACATTTTAGTAAAACTATGTTTTGAATGAAAGAAAATGTGTGTGAAGGTGATACGATGAATTGTGGGTGGGGGGGTCCCTGCCAGGGAAGACTTTCATTGTAAGTTGGATGTAGGGACAAAGAAGTAAAATAGCCTTTGAGATAGGAAATGATCTCAAGGCAACTTTAATGATGCTCTGGGGCTCTTGGCAACTAATTGCAAATATTAGGTTCCTCGATGGTGGGGAACACTGAGAAGCCCTTCAGACTGGTGTGTCTGCATGATGCTCCACAGAGAAGCCAGGACTTAACTGTCTCTCTCTCAGAGGATAAGCAGGATTTGGGTGAAGTCAATGTAATTTACTGTTGACTGTTTGCCACTAATGAGCTCTGTCTCCACAACATATTGACTCGTTTCCAAAATGGAAACCGTTAAAAGTCCACACATTTCCAAGCTGGGCATGTAGCATTTTAATTGATAGCGTTATCAAATCAAGAAGTCAAATAAGGCAGATGAGCCCACTTTAATGAGTCCATGCTTGAAGTAACTTTACGGGGTTGCTCCCTCTTCGTGTAACGGGATTGGTCCACAGAACTTTGCATGATAAAAAGTTGTATTTGTTGTCTTTTAATCTCGGGGGGGGGGGGCTATGGAAGAAAGGTATTGTTGGAACACGGTTCAAGAACGAAACTGTGTGAGGGGATTTCTGAGACGTAGTGAGAAAACAAGAGTTGTAATCTCTGCTCCTCCAGAACACAGAATTGCTCTCGGAATGTAGTTTAGTGTTCCTCCCAGGTGTAGCTGATAGATCCAATTTACTTCCGCTGGTGGTTGTTATTCACATGCTTCTATGGAAAAAATATTTTTGCCACGTGAGGCTTGTCCTTGTGATTGAACAAGTGATTGTTCTTAACCCTCAGGGTATAAATTGCCCTGAAGAAAGTTGGTGATTACAGAAGAATTTGGTCTACCCCATTTTTAGGCACCCCCCCACCTCGAAAGTTCATGCTACTAATTAGAGCCATAAACAGTTACTGCTTTGAGTTCTGATAAGTCCACCTCTTTGTGCTGTTCAAATCCGAAAAGTTTAAATTTTAGGTCTGTTTGTTACAATCTTTTAAAAATAAAATCCTCTGAATACTATCAGGTCCCATTTTTTAGGACACGTGTCAGATGTTTCTGTGAACATAGGGGGGAAATCCTGCCTCTAAAAATTCCCAGGACTGAGGGAATCATTTGTCGGCCAGATTTTTAAGAGCTAAATCAGATTGCCACAGTATTTCAGTGAGCCAAAAAAGCAAAGGGCATCGATATCAAATGACATTGTAAAATTATGTCTAAAATCAACCTACATCAAGGCAAAAAATACACTGACAAGCCAAGGATCTGATGTCTCTCCACTCACGCATGTTTGTGGGATGTATGCTGAGGGAACAGTGTGAATAGAGACTGTCTTAGTTTGGGTTTCTATTGCTGCGAAGAGGCTCCGTGACCACAGAAAACATTAAATTGGGGCTGGCATGCACTTTCAGAAGTTTAGTCCATTATCATGCTGAGGAACATGGCGGTGTGCAGGCAAGACATGGCGTTTGAAGAAGGAGCTGAGGGTTCTGCATCTGGATCTGCAGGCAGCAGAAATGAATGTGAGCCAGTAGACAGGCTTGAGCTTCTGAGAGTCAAAGTCTTCCCCCAACCTTCCCCAGCCCTGCCCCCACAATGGCACACTTCCTCCAGCAGATACACCTACTCCTATAAAGCCACACCTCCTGATAGCGTCACTTCCTATGGACCTATTGGGGTCGTTTTTATGCAAACCACCATAGAGACCCTTCCTTCTCTGGAGGTAGTTTAAGGAGGTAATGTGATATCACTTCAGGACTTAAGCAGAACCGGGTTGGGTGGGCTGTGTGCATCAAAGCAAAGATTTCTTATTTTGAATCTAAGAGGGGCTTTTGTGATGGCTTTGTTGCTGTCTGCAGAACTTTTTTTTTTTTTTTTTTACCAGAACAGTTCCCTAGGCATTACTTATGGTCAAAGCAATGGTTTTTCCAGCAAGGGCTCATTAATCAGTTGCTAAGCCGCCACAAATTACAGGGGAGAAGGAAGACATCTCAGCAGAGAGGGAAAAGGTAAGGGGCTTATTTGCTAAGCCTAGATGAATAGTGCACTGAGTTGAGAGCGTGCATTCATAAAGAACATGTCTGACCTGTGTTTCATGGAGACCCCGGGTTGTACCAGACCATGTTTTGATTTAGGGAGCAGCTAATTTAACTTATCTGTGGGAAGGAAGAGTGTGATTCTCTCATTCATGGAACCCATGTGAGCTTCCGCTTCTCTCAAATCCTCCCAGGCCAACTAAAGAGTGTCTTGTATTATTTTCTCAGTAGGGCTCTGTTTAGAATAAAATTGTTACTTCCTGGATGGCTAAAAAACAGTCATTGAGTGTTATTTAAACAAGGAAGAACACGTAGCTGCCTCAACTTCGATCTATCAGCATCTATATTTTCTTAGGAAGGTAGCTCATAGTTAGACCTATTCACCATTTAAAGAAAAATTCTTGGATAAATAAGGCGAGTGATGATTACTGGCCCATTAACAAATGTTTTTCTAGGGTTTTCAGATTCATACACATGAGAAAGAGTCATATATTAAATTTTAATGACATAATACAGCTGAGTTTTGTTAAGAATTTTTTTATTGTTCTGGCCGTGTTCTAATTCCTGTTTCCTTTGGTCTTCTAATTTTTTTCCCTAACATTGTACATTTATTTAAAAAAGAAAACAGGGGGTATTGTTCTGTCTCAGCAGGTATATATATATATATATATATATATATATATGTGTGTGTGTGTGTGTGTGTGTGTGTGTGTGTGTGTGTGTGTGTGTGTGTACCAGTCTAGATATCTAGAAAGGCTCTCAGCAAAGGATATTTGGAAGTAGCAGTCAGAAAGAGAAGCCAAATTAAGTTCAAAACATCATTTTAGCTGGTGTACCCAGTTGTTGTTGTTTTAAATGAAAGGTGAACTTAAAATAATTTTGATTTTGTTCTGTGTATGTGGGCACATGTGTGGAGGTCAGAGGATAGCTTTTCTGGTCTCTCCTTCTGTTGGCATCAAGGCCTCCGAAACCTGTGACATCACATAGGCGGACTTCACAGACCTGTTGCCAAGGCAACAGCTACCATATTCCCAGAATCCACTGGGAATCACCTCTCACCTTTACCTGTGACCACCATATATACATATATGAGGAATGCCCCCCTTCCCCTCTTCTCTTTTCACCACCACCCTGTCTCTCTCTCTCCCAATAAAACCTCTTACAAGTGGAATTGTGTGGGCCTAGTGTGTGCTATGTCCAGACACAAGCTTCTATTCTGACACATTACCTTCCAGCTTCACATGGGTTTTGGAGATGGAACGCATATCTCCAAGATTGCTCAGCAAATGTCTTTACCCACTGAGCCGTCTTGCAAACCCAGGTGTACCTATTTTATAGGAGGAAGATGAGATACATCAAAACTTTCTCTTCTAATTTCAATTTTTAAGATATTTATATAGTAAATAAAGAAAATAAAGTGATCTTTTAGGATAAAAATGTATGAGGGTATGTCATTATATTAAAAATGTCAACATGGGGGTGGGCTGGAGAGATGGCTCAGTGGTTAAGAGCACTGACTGTTCTTCCAGAGGCCCCTGAGTTCAATTCCCAGGAACCACATGGTGGCTCACAACCATCTGTAACATGTGTTTGAAGACAGCAACAGTGTAACCACATACATGAAATAAGTAAATCTTTAAAAAAAAAAAGTCAATATGTAACATTATTTCACATTCTTTTGTGGCTTTGGAAGCCAGAAGTCATGGATATATTTGACTTTTCACCTGGAAAGTTAACTTTGAACATGTTTAGAACTAATATATCTCAGGATTGTTCTACTATATTTGAAAAAAAAAAAAAAAAGGCAGGGGGCTCCATCTTAGAACAAGGAACAATTCCTCCTGTGGAAGCCTAATAGGCAACTGACTATACTTCAGCCTGTTTGTGTAAATACCCATCCTCCTCATTTGGTGAACACATCTCTACATTCAGTGTGCCTCTGGGGACAAGCATTTGGGAACCATGTGAAGCCAAGCATCCTTTCCCTGCCCTGTTTTTGGGAGCAAGGCAGGAGTCAAGTAGTAGGTTTTAGTATCACTTTATAGACCACTTTATAGATCTGTAACCATGCCTCTAGGACTGCGGCAGTCCAGCTAGCTCCCACAGTCCCATTATCGCACAAACACAGGCTCTCTCCTGTTCTCCAGGGCACTGGGTTTTCCTGTCCACCATATTGTTCTCAGAGGTTTGCTAGCTCTTAGCTGACCATTTTCTTTCACTGATAAACTTGAAGGAAATTTTAGTGGCTGTTCAAAGATGGCCAGAAACATCCCTTCAAGTCTTTAGATAACAAAAAAGGAACTATTTTCTTTTTTTTTTAAACTGTGAGACTAACTTAACATTTATAATCATGAGTAGTTCCATCGTTGGAGCCAAGTGACCACTGCTAATGTATTAAGTTATTTCCAAAGCTTACATGAACGAGAGGAACAGTTTTCCTTTGTTCTACTGTTAACAGTTTAGATTAATTTAAATTAATTAAGCGCAAACAGAAAACCAGGGCTAAGCCCAGATGCTTATAGCTCTTCTGTGAAACTGGAACAAATTTGCAAACTCAGTAAGAATAGAGCTAAAAGCAGTGAAACTCAAATTAACAACCTTAGTTTGATGTGGCAGATGGTTTGTTGAAATTCAGTTGCTGCTTACAGTTTAAACACATTACTGGTTGTCACTGTATAGATGCCAGAACTCAGCTCACCTCTGCTGTCACACTAGGCAATGGAGTGCTGCCAGCTCCTCGGCTTAACCAATGGAACTTTAGGAAACTTTGTACCTGAAGCTCATTCGCTTTCAGTTGGCCTTTTCCCCTAAATCTACGTCTCTCTCTCTCTTTCCCTTCTCTATATAACTTGTATCTATGCCTTGACAATTTAGTACAACATATATACAATGTATTCCAGCTCCTTCCTCACCCTGACCACTCCATACCCTCTAACCCCTCTTCCTCTTACTTTCATGTTGCTTTATTTGGAAATTTCATTGAGTTTTCAATTAGTGCTGTGTACTTGATGCAAGCACAGGCATTTCAAAACTCACTAGGAAGTTATTTTCTTTTTCCCTCTCCTGCTGCCTGGTCCTAGAAGAACTAGATACATCTT
>NW_022196896.1:98046646-98054084 GCF_008632895.1 Mastomys coucha | reverse complement strand
TTTGTTTTAGTTGCAGGAATAGATTAAAAAGAGGAAGAGCTGAGGGAGAAAGTTTATGGTTTTCCAGTTATCCTTGAGTGTGTTTGGACCCACAAGTGGGGGAAATGACATTCTAAAAGACAGAAGAATTTTGGTATGGAGATGTATATTCAAGCATGAACAAAGATGATGCATGCCCTCTTGCCCCTTAGCATGGAAGAGATATATCATAACTCATAATGCCTACCTTCTAAACCAACTGGCAGCCTGGGTTCCTCAGGGCTTACACTTGAGACTTGAGGCAATAGATCACTGGGAGCATGAGGCAGGGTTACTGTGAGACCTATTCAAAAGGGGAGGAAAAAAATTCCCTCCCCCCCCCCGCCTCTCCCACTCTGCCTGCCTCCCTCCCCCTTTCCTCCTTCTCTCCCCCTCCCTTCCCCCCCCCCCCCCCGAAGATAGAGCCATAGTACGGGAATCCACGAATCAGCCGCTCAGTTAGCAATGTGACTTATCATTTCCCTAAACTGTAGCTCTTCAGAGTAGCCAGCTTGTGACAACCGTGTTTCTTATCTGTGACAAGAAACTGGTGTGAGAAAGTGTCAACACCTTAATTCTTGAAGTTTCCCCATGAAAAAAGTCTGTGCACCTAAACCAGGTACCTGATGGAGCTGGATTGTACTGTGGCACATTCCCGAATTTCAAGGTTATTGTGGGCGGGAACAGATTTGTAGTTTGAATCAGTTTATAGACAACCCTTTGAGTATGGTATTGGCCAAAACTCTTGTCTTCTCCCTTCATTTGTTGTTCAATTGCCCAATGTAGAAAAAAGTCAGTATTCTATACACCTATTACAGCTAGGCATGCCTTTAATCCCAGCACTTGGGAGGCAGAAGCACACAGATTTCTGAGTTTGAGGCCAGCCTGGTCTACAGATTGAGTTTCAGGACAGCCAGGGTTATACAGAGAAACCCTGTCTTGAAAAAAACTAAAAAACAAACAAACAAAACCAAAACATCTTTCTATATACCTATTACTTGTGAAATCAAAATGTCTTTCTTTGTGTGAATCTTTACAATTTTCTGTAGTGGTACATTTTTTTTTCTGTGAATATTTGTACTGTTAATCCTGAGATTGGCTGAGATTTCACCATTTTGAGCCAAATTTTAAGCAAGCTTTATTAAATACTAAATACTGACCAAGAGATGGACTTTTGGACTGAGCCATGTGTAGCAGGAGCTTATAAGGACAAACCTACAGGCCAACCATACTTTCCCATGAAGCGTTGTTGTTTTCCAAGAACTACAACTCCCAGCATTCCAGGAAGTTACCTGGTCTTTGGACTGGTGGGGCTTACAGGTTAATTTTGAGCGTTATAGTTCCTGTGTCAAAGTTTAATTGTGCTATATTATATCACTGAATAGTTAATATACAATAGAATCACTGAATATTTAAGCTGCGACACTAAGAGGATGTGTCTTTAGAAACGTTTTTGTAGATGTCTTGAAAGAGAATTTCTTCTTTTTTAAAAAAGTTATACAAAAAGAAATGCAACCACAACCACACGTAGAAAGAACATGTGTGACTTAAGAGGGCAGCACTTCCATATTATTCAATGCATATAGAAGGACTTTAAAAAATCATGATGACAAATGAAAGCAACGGAAAACCAATGATTTCTGGAAGGCATCCTTGAGATATCTGGTTATTTTTCTTGGATTGTAACACAAGTTCAGTTAATTTTATTCAAACTGACTTAAATAATTTTGTGATTTTTTTTCTTTTTTTTTTCAGTTTCTCCTCAAGGGCCCGAGTCAATTTTTATTATAGATATTTTAGTCTTGTTAGTTCCAAATGCCCACTGACCTCTTTTAAAATCATTTTGTGTTTTAATGGCTCTATTAGCATCTTTGTTCCCGGACATGGTGGCCTGAGATATCAGTCATCAGTATTCCCTGGAGACTAGAAATCGTTACTAGGTAGGCCAAAACATCTTAGACATTAAAGCCATTTATAGCTCTCAAAACGCAACCCTAGCAAACCAACCCTCACTCTCCAGTGTCAGAGAGCATTTATTTATTCACTCACTCATTTTGTTGCTAGGAAATGAGCCTAGGGCTTCACACATGCAAAGCATATGCTCTACCATGGAGCCAGCCCCTGACAAGAGAAGTTAAGTTTATTTTTTTCCCCTCACTTATAAAGATAATAAGAAAGAAAGAAAGAAAGAAAGAAAGAAAGAAAGAAAGAAAGGAAGGAAGGAAGGAAGGAAGGAAGGAAGGAAGAAAGAGAGAAGGAAAGAAAGAAAAAAGTTTGAGACGCCTCATCCTCTGCTCAGGGAAATGAGTTGGCAAGAGGTACCTCGGAGGCCTTGGAGTGCTATCCTCACTGCCTGGGGACCGGCTGCCTTTCTGAATGCACACAGTCCTGTGTCCATTTTGCTCAGAAATACCCTTCCTGGTATCTTTGTTTGAAACATAATTTTACCCTCTGTACTGGAAAAGGAGACTCTTCCAGTTTATCTCTTTGTTCCTAAACAAATCTAGCTGCCAGAAGCTCCCAGATCTTGTCAGCAAGCTCAGAGGTGTGCCTTCCCTTTGTGCAGGAGAGGGTCAGTTCAACACCCAGTATGTCTGTCTCCTGCCTGGGTTTTCCACTTTCCAGCTTTTTTGAGGCTTCTCAACTAACAATGGGATTAGGTTTTCATGGTTTTCTGATTCTTTTAGATGTTTTAGATATGCAGTTGATACACCTATCTATCTATCTATCTATCTATCTATCTATCTATCTATCTATCTATCTATCTATCTATCTAATATATTAAGACTGCATCTATCTATGTAACATAACCCTGGCTGTCCTGGAACTTACATAGATCCTCCTGGCTCTGCCTCCTGACTGCTGGGATTAAAGGTATGCTCCACCACTGACTGCTTGCAGTTAATACTTTTTGTTGTTTTGAGTCAGGGTCACACTATGTAGTCCTGACTGGCCAGGAACTTGACTATGTTGACCAGGTTGGCTTTGAACTCACAAAGACCCCCCTGCCTCTGCCTCTCAGGTGCTATAACTAACAGGTGCCACCATGTCCGTGAGTTAATACTTCTAAAAATACTTGAAGAAAGAAGTTTTTGGTGACCTCTTAATCTAGCTTCCTCATGTGTTTAGAACTGAAAATTCACCTTTCTTTACACTGGTCTCTGTTTAGTTGTACGAACGGGTATGTCTGTGATCTGCAGTTGCTGTCATTTTTAGTCATTCTCTGGACTTGTTAATTTATAACTCTGGCTTCTGAGAAACTACTGTTGATGAAAATTTTGAAATCACTCAAAGAGCTAATGAAATGTTCAGCTCTAAATTCACCTCCAAAAAAAAAGAGGTGGGAATGAGCTTTTGGCTGAAGCATTCAGTGTCCTCAGACGCCCTGATAAGCAAGGGAGACCCATTGCCAGCTGCCCCTTGTACACGTGGCCTCGTTGTCTTGTCTGTCCTGGGAAGGGCTGTTCAGAGTGTTAGTATGGGTGTGGTCCAGGCAGCGATCTGGAATCAGGGAAACTGCTGGTTGTCATCCAGCTGGGACCCTCTGCCATTATGCAGTGAAGCTGTTGGCTAGCTGCCTCTTGCAGGAAAAAACTGGTCTTGTTTGCAGTCCCTGCTGTGGTGTGAGGCTTCTCTCCCTTCCTAAAGCCAATTATTTGAAGTGATCAAGAGCTCTTGCTTACAGATAGGTTGAGTTCCAACAGTTTGTTTCAATGATAGATGTTTTGAACTTGAAAACAATCCCCCCCCCCCCCAGCAGGAGTAATAAAAGAAACAAAAGGCTCATAGAAATCTATTTGATTTTCAGTTGCAAAGGAAAGCGGCAGAATAAGTGAGGTCTGATTTGGAAGTGAAGATGGCCTCCACAAATGTGCTATTCACAACTGAAAATCAAACAAGTAAGTAACATGGCTATATATATATATATGTATATATGTATAAAATATATATATATGTATATATATATACATATATATATACATATATATATATATTTTTTTTTTCGAGACAGGGTTTCTCTGTATAGCCCTGACTGTCCTGAAACTCACTCTGTAGACCAGGCTGGCCTCGAACTCAGAAATCTGCCTGCCTCTGCCTCCAAAGTGCTGGGATTAAAGGCATGCGCCACCACCGCCAGGCTAAAACATGGCTTTTATAATGACCCTGTGATTATGAGATGCTGGACTCAGTAGTGGGCACCTATTTAGAAGGCTGAGACGGAAAGGTTGTTTGAGTTCAGGAGTTTGAGACCAGTCTGGAAAACATAGCAAACCTTTGTTGTAAGAAAAAATAAGCCAGGCGGTGGTGGCTATACAGAGAAACCCTGTCTTGAAAAACCAAAAAAAAAAAAAAAAGGCTGGAGAGAGAGCTCAGTGGTTAAGGCTGGTGACCCGGAATTGTCTGTAACTCCAGTCCCAAGGGATCTGCTGTTCTCTTCTTGGGATGTGAAGCACAGACATAGGTGTAGACAAAATAAATACCTGTTCACATAAAATGAAGAGAAAAAAACTTGAAATGGAAGTTAGAGAGATATAGATTGTTAAGGGAAAAATTCTCAGGGCATTTCGAAGTTAAGAAAGTTTTCCTATATAGTGACTGTAATGATCAACTAGTACCAGTTGGCCACCATAGGACTCAATTTTAATCACAGAGAAGGAATGTAGAGAAAATGAGGAGATATATTGGCTCAGTTTCCTAGAACTGGGACTTTGGAATAAAGTAGTTTACTGGAGGCCCAATTCTCGGTCAACTCCTCTAGGGAAAAGAAGGACTGAGCTCGTGCTATCAGGAGCCCAGGAACAGGCACAACAGATTTGTTAGAATGGAAGCTCGAGTCAGGACACATCACACACTAGGCCCAAACAGTTCCATGTGTAAGAGGTTTAATTGAGAGGGAGAGAAGGGGGCAGTAGCGGAGAGAGAAGAGGGAGAGAGAGAGAGCAAGAGGAGCGTTTCCCATATATATATGGGTTCTGACATAGTGGCCACAGGTAAAGGTGGGAAGTGAGCTCAATGGATTCTGGGATTATGGCAGCTGTTGCCCTGGCAACAAGTATGTGAGGCTCACCCATGTGACATCATGGGCTTTGGAGGCCCTGATGCTAAGAACAGCCCTTTAGAATTGTCTCATCTCAACATAAGGCACATGGCTCCTCATTGACCAGTGTGTGAATGTGGGCCCCTCCCAGGAGTGGGGCATCAGGAGCATCCTGGGGAAGCACTCTGCCAATGCCCTAGGCCTCCAACCTTCCTAGCCGGGGCACACAAGGGCACTTGTCTCACTCCTAAAATTACAGAATGTACCACAGACCCAGCTTTTCTTTTCTCCCATAACTGGTGAAGAATAGAAGATGAAAGAAAAAACCTTGTTGACATAGGTATGTGAATATACAGGGGGGAAAAGGTGGTATGTGGGAGAATTAGTCAAATCAGGATTTATGTGAGAAGGCCACCCAGCCAGAGAGCACTCCTGCAGCATGCTGCTGGGAAAGAGAAGGAGGTAGATGGGGTGGGGAGACCCTGCCCAGGCTGCGGGCTTTCTTTCCAGAGCAGCTGACTGAGATGCTGGGGGGGGGGCGGGGAGTGGGGGGGAGGTGTTCCTGTGTCCTGGTGTTGAGCATAGGACCCAGCAGATGAAGTCATGAATCCAATGTTAGACCTGTTCGTGTGTGTGCATGCATGCGTGCACCTGTGTGTGTGTGTGTGTGTGTGTCTATGTGTTTTGCTCTGTGACATTTTGTATTGTGATGCTCTCTGGGGCACCAGCAGTGTTAAAAATCAGTTAAAACTGATTAAAGCATCTTCTCTTCTCCAGAGCACTAGCCATTGGGAACTGAGAGGTCACTAGAATGCATCCAAGTACAATAGGAGTCAACTTTGAGAAGAGGAAATGCAAAGCATTTTGCTCCTAATACCAGAGACCGTGTTATTGTCTAAGGAGAAAAAAAATCCCTTAAATGTGGAGCAAGCTCAGGAGAGATAGAAAATGGAAGGAGAAAATGGATTCTCTTCCTGTCTGTATCTAGGGCTATATGCAGCTAAGCTGTCCAGGGTGTTACGTAAATCTTAGGATTCAGGTGCCTTGTTATTTTCTTGTTTATTTAGTCCATGGTAATGTGACTACTACAGGTATCTGAGGATCCTTCTGGAGCTTCTATTCCAGTCTTTACCTTTTAGGCATCTCGTTGGGCTAGTCAATCTGTAATTGGCTATTGTTGTTTTTTTTTTTTCTTTCTGGAATCCAGGTTTGTCTTTGCTTAATGGAAAATGACTAATCAATCATATGGCATAGTCCGTTCTGCCTTTATTGGTTCTGTTTTATAATTAATAAAAGTAATGATAGCTGGGCGATGGTGGCGCATGCCTTTAATCCCAGCACTTGGGGGGCAGAGGCAGGCGGATTTCTGAGTTCGAGGCCAGCCTGGTCTACAGAGTGAGTACCAGGACAGCCAGGGCTACACAGAGAAACCCTGTCTCAAAAAACAAAAACAAACAAAACAAACAAACAAACAAACAAAAGTAATGATAGTGATGGTTGTGATGTTGATGGTCACTTGTCTTCTTCCTAGAGCTGGGGATGGATCCAGGTATGGTGCATGCAAGCTCGTTTTAACTATCTGACAGCCGGCATAGTTTACTGCCTAGGAAATGACCTCCTGTGTACATCAGCGTTTGGTGGGAATGGTGGAGGAAGCTTGAGGGTGGGTGTGAAGGAGTGTTTATCGCTGGTTCCACTTTCGTGAGAACCATTAAGAGGAGCCTAGGCTAGCCTCTGTCTGGTTCAGCGCTGTGATTACGCTTCAAGCCAATGTTTATGTTCTCATTGCTGGTGATAACGGGAAAGGTGGCTTTGATGAGCATAAAATGTGGGAAAAGTTTATCTCTGGGTTCTCCACTCCTCTGGCAGAAATCTCTTTTTAAAATATCCCTCCAGACTTCAGGCTGACTACCTCTTAATGCTCTGTCCAGGCACTTAGACTACTAGGTCAGGGATCTTTTACCTTCCCTAGCTTCTTGTATTTCTGCTGACAGACTTACTCTGTTTGGGTTCCATGACATCCAGCCCATTGCTGATCAACTATTCATGCCAAACTGTTAGTAGCTGATAAAAATCAACTCTAATCCAGTCCTAGCAAGAACCATTTCCATGTTAACCTGCCTAGTGTATTTTAGAGTCTTAATTCCAAGTTTCCCTAGCTGCCTGTTTACGGAAAGATTCATAGGATAAACACAGGACATGTTCCTGGAGTTTCAAATTGACTTAAATATTGTTTTCATGTTATAAAAATAGCAATTTATGATTTGGTAGAAAGAAAAATTCTACCCATATCTTGTCGGGGGGAAGGGGGGAGAAAAAGAAAACAAATGTTGCTTTTGATGAACTCTTCTGGGTTATAAAGGGGATTTTAAAACTCTTAAT
>NW_022196896.1:98040888-98046636 GCF_008632895.1 Mastomys coucha | reverse complement strand
TATTTTCTTACAGCATACAAGACAATAAACAAAATGATAGGTCTTTAGAGAGCTTTGAATATCAGTTTAAACCTTAGAATATGCACATTTGTTTTTTTATTGTAAATAAATAACAGTTTTAAATGAGTTGCAATGAGGAGCTGGAAAATTAATGTTGGTTTGTTTGTTTACTGCAGTAGGGAGAAGAGGGGAAGCTTGAGGAGTGCCTTCAGGAGAATAATTGTAGGTTTGGACAATCACACAAATTATTAATACTTTGTTGCTTTAATGCCCATTGTATCTAGCTGTGGCTTCATAATTCATGTGCCCAAAGAGGATCTAGTAAATAGCAAAACGTCAAAACGTTGCAAAGCCATCTCCTTTGATGAAAATTTCCATTTTGATATTATTTTCAGTAAACTGTCTACTGTAAGTCCCGAAGGAACTATGGTTGCTATCTCTTGTCAGAGGCACCAGGGGAAGCACCAGGAGAAGCACATTCATCTTCATCCACAAGTGGCAAGTAAGGGTTTCCCTAGAGGTCAGAGGGAGTTTTCGGAATGGCCAACCCTGACGTGTGTTCCTAGATCCATGCTACTTCATGAGATTTGCTGGGAAAGATTGATTATTTCCGTTTAAAGTTCAAGTGATATTCTGGGAAAAAAAATTCCTAAAACTACTTATCAATCATTTAGACCTTAGTTCTAATGTATTAGCAGCTTCCCCATTTTTAGCTAAGCATTATTTATAGTATCTACTCTCAAAGAATGCTGCTGTTAAATATTAAAAGGAATAGTTCCCTGTTGCTCTGATCTCCACTCCTCCTCACCTTGTTTTCCTCTCCAGATGGGTAAAACCCCTCTTGAGTAAAGCTGAATTTAAATTATCACTCTCCAGTTAAGGTAGGCTTACGGTTATCAGAGTTATCAAACCGGAGATCCATATTTTACTGCTGGTTGTCAATCCTCCACTCTCACCCTGTTAACTTCCCCAGGCAACTCAACACACAACTGCTTAGCACCTTCCAAGCAGGCTTTGGCCTTCCAATCACCATGTTCAATAGTGGATGGATTGGCAAAGTAGTAGTGGTAGTGGACGTTACGTTAGAGGGAGGATAAAGTGGAACATCTCATCTGTGTGAACAAAGATAAGATCCATGGTGAAGTTTAATGCAGATCATCCCAGCAGTCATAGAGCCTTTACTTAATGCTACATCAGGTTAACTAGTCCAGGGAAAGATTAAAACCCCAAATGTGAGCTATGATACTGCTTTCCCACTGTATGGAGCTGAAAAATACTGTAAAGTCTAACCATCATGCATTTGTGAGTCTGGACACGCCAAAGATGGCTGTAGCACTCACTGCATCAGAATCTGGGGATGTTGGCTTTCAACTCTGGTCTTGAGTGTTTGTTGTCCTTGTCAACCTGTAGGCTCCCTGGATGAGGACAAAGCAGAACTCTTCAAAGACGCTCTATCAGTCCATTTGGTCTGGCTTTTCCCCTGTATCACGTGACTGGTGGCTGGTAAAGCCAAGTTAGAAGTTCATCCTTCATGAGGCAATTTTCGTGAGGGTCTTTTAAGTTCTAGACTCAACTTTCAGGTCTCTCCTTTCCATGCGTAGCTTTTCTGTCTCACTCACCTAGGGTTTCTTAGGCTTACCATAGGTTCTTTCTGAAAACCATTCACATGCACTTGGGAGTGTTTTCCATAGTTCAGGGCTCAAATGCAGTTCCTCCTTCGCCCTAGCTACCAGGCTAGAAGGGCAAAAGTGACCCCAGGCTAAGAGGGCAAAGGTCTGACTTGCTCCACAAGGTGGTTCCTGCCTATTTTGAATCCATTTTCCTTGTAAAGTATTTAGTTGTTCAGAATCAAACACTCACGGAATCTCCTTTAAACCAAACTTCCTCTTTAAATACCCCTCCAAGTTACTCTCTAATTTTTCTTCTGTTACAATCAACTCATGTAAATTTCGATAAACCATATTTGCATCAGAAAATGAATGGCTCTTTAAAAAATGTAAAATAGCCCTGCAACTACAAAATGAGTAAAGATGGTTGTCCAACAAATAGGGTATTAGGTCCTGTTTTGTGCATTTAAATATTGTTTGTTTGTTTGTTTGTTTTTAAGAAAGTTTCTTTTTGTATAGCCTTGGCTTCTGGAACTCACTTTGTAGACCAGGCTGGCCTTGAACTCACAGAGATCCACTTGTCTCTGTCTCCTCAGTGCTGGGATTAAAGGCATGTAGTACCACTGCCTGGCCTGTTTTGTCTATTTTAAAGTTATATATATTCTTTTAAAAGACATTTTATTTTTTGATTTTCTTTTTGCTATGAAAATTTAAACATATGAAAATTACAGAAAATACTAAGGGACTTTGAATTCTTATCCAGATTCAATAGTCATATTGATACATATTTAATACGTTTTCATTGGTGTGAGTTCCTTATATTGATACAAAATTTGAAATTGATATTGCTGTTCTTAGATAGGCATTGTGCCTATGCAACTCATTTAGGAATACAAGGCTTAGACTGAGTCCGTCTAATAACTGATAGTATAAACTGTTTAGGATAATTAAGTAATACAAGTTAAGGGCCAGATAGTAAACTTATGGTTATATTAGATTCTGATTTAATTATAATAAAATGTTTTCAATTTACTCAAATATAGATGACTAAGAATAGTTAAGGTTTAATAGTTCAAATATAATTCACATAGATAGTCTTCAAAAGCATCAGAAGTCCGCAGAATACAACATTTAAGGCCATTTCCTTATTAAAGATCATTTGACTAGAGAACTGTCTGCTCCTGACAGCACCCCACTTCTTTGTTCAAAGAAGTAATTGAGCATCAATGAAGTTGCTTCAGTTGGGGGGAGACAGTCACTTGGCAAGAATTGCCTTAATTCATCCATAGATAAAAATACTTTCTGAGAAAAGGACACACTATGCAGAATAGTCAACTGATAGCTCTTCCAAGACAGAGTAAGCAGTCCTTCATAATTCTGCTTTGCAAAGGTTTGTCAGGTGACCCTGGGCCAGAAGGCCAAAGACTGATGCTCCAGTGTTTTGAGGAATCAGGGACTATCTAGGTAGTCAGTCAGCTATCAACACAAATTGGTTAAGTTTCTGGAAGCAACGTTTTGTGCTTCTTATATTTTCAGGTAATGTTTAAATCATTCTCAAATTCTCATGGGGTTGAAGACTAGTTATAGTCTCATAGTCAACTCAAGTTGTTTAGCATTGAGAGAGATAAATTTGAGAGGATGGTTTTCAGGTGGTGTTACAGGCTAAAATCTAAACATAGTGCAGGGATAGAATCATAATTCTTTAGGAATGTTAGTAGAGTACTTTATCTAATTGACAAATATGATGGACTAGATGTTAATTATATATCATACCTTGTAATTTACATGATTGTTATGGTTTTGTTCAATTTATGTCTGGGAGAAGTTTTTGCTTTTTTTTTTTTTTTTTAAATTGTATAGAAAAGTTGAGTGTACGGATGGTGCTGATGCTAAGGTTCTGTTCCCCAATTGGTTCTTGATCTAGCAGTAAAGATGCCAGGGCCAATTGCTGGGTGGAAGGAAAGAGGTGGGGCTTCTGGGTCCCAGGGTGGGAGTGAGGCAGAGAAGAGATGCAGGAAAAGGAAAGGAGTTTTTGCCAAGCTTTGAGGAAGAAAAGGTAACCAGCCATGTGAGACCTGGGGCAGGGCCATTTCTCCAGGCGGGAGGTTAGGATGTTGAGCTGGAACTAAAGGTAACTTGTGACCTCCCCCAGCCTCAAGCTGGCTGAACCAGACCTTGTCCTTGTCATAAAGCACTTGGGTGGAGTTCCTGAGGTAAAGAAAGCCCTTTTGTCCTGCAGCTTCTCTGCCACTCCTGCTAGGAGCCAAGTTCCTGCTAGGAGCCATACCCTGCTGAGCTGCTTCACCTGCCTCCAGACAGAACAACAAGATGATAATTAGGCCACAAGATCCTGACTTACTGGGGGATAGGTTTCCCTGTCTGTATATTCTCAGATTCTGAAATACACATTGACCTTGATCAGAACCCTTTGACTTGGTCTGGTTATTTCTCTCACAGTATGATGCCCTTATTTCCTCCCAGACCCCTGCCTCTCTTTCAGGAACCTGGTTTGCCATAGCTGCTGGTGGCTACAGTAACTGAGCAACTAAAGTTGAAGGCAGATATAATTATAATATAATATAATATAATATAATATAAAATACTCAGCTAAGAGTATCGGGAAGGGCACGCTAGCTGCTGTAGGTTAGAAGTGCCCAGCAATTGAGCAAAGAAGGCAGGTTGAAGTTGAGCAACATGTTTGTCTATGTTTTTCATCCTTGGATCTAATATTTTCTGGGCGGGGGGCTGGTAGTGTGATCTTCCTGGAGCTTAAAGTGGGGTAGCAAAAACTACACACTACAGTCACCAACAAACAGTTCAGTTTGTTTAATTTCTACTGTACCAACATTATCATAATTCTTTCACATGATCAAATATTTGGCCTATTTACAAAATTTCTCAATTTTCTTAGTTTTTATGAAAACAATTTTCAAACATCAAGATCTACTTTAGGCCAAGTATAATTTAGATCTAAATTATACTTGGTTGATATGTCTTTACTCTTGATCAAAACGCAACTTTCCTCTTTCATCTCTATTTTATTTTTTCTTGTTGAAGTGACTTGAATAATTCTTCTCATATGATTTCTCCACTGCATTGTATCACTGATTACTTAGCATGTCCTTTTGTTCTGGTGTTTCTTATAAACTTTTGCTTAGATACTGAGATGTGATTCAATGCCAGCTTAAATAGCTTAGGTGGTCTTGTACACTTCTACTAGGAGACACATCTCTGTTTCCAAAGTTGGCAGCAGGTGATGATCATGGCCAAGGTCAAGTCACTTACCAAAGTTGCAAAAGAACATCAAAGTTCAACCATTGCATCTTCTTGTGTTAGTCTTATCAATTGGCTACCACAGTACAAGGACTGATTAATGCGTAAGTCTCCCTTATGAATCGGTTTTAAAAAAACATCAGTTGCTTGTAAAAGGGGCATTGGGAAAGGTGGACCCACCAAGTTTAAGGAATGAATTTGAAATAAATATATTTGATGTGTTTTAATTCATTATAGCTATTTTCCCTTTTGTTGTTCAGCTCTGGTCATTATTGGCCAGTGGGAACCATTCAGTTATAGTTATTCTCTCTCTCTCTCTCTCTCTCTCTCTCTCTCTCTCTCTCTCTCTCTCTCTCTCTTTCTCTCTCTCTCTCTCTCTCTGTATGTGTGTGTGTGTGAGTCTCTCTGTGTGTATATTTGTGTTTTCCTGCTGAGAATCGAATCTAGGACCTTGTGCACTTGAAGCAAATACTCTACAATTAAGCTACTATGTGGATACTGTCTCCCCCTCTCTGTCTCTCTCCCTGTCTCTGTATATATCTCTTTCTCTGTGTCTCTACTTCTTACTTTTCAAGATTAAAGTCTCATTGTGTAGCCTAATCTAACTTCAAACTAATAATCTCCTGACTCACATCCCAAGAATCAGGGTTACAGGTGTGTGGCACTGTGACTGGCTCTCCTGTATCTGGTTTATAGGAAACATAGGCTGGGTTTAGGCCTGATCATTGCTCTTAGCTTGTGTATTTGTTTCTAGACCTTTCTGAAGAGATATAGCTAGAAAATATGTATTTTTAATTTTTGAAGGTATGTGTGTGTGTGTGTGTGTAGGAGGGGGGAAAGAGAGAGAGAGAGAGAGAGAGAGAGAGAG
>NW_022196896.1:98040599-98040878 GCF_008632895.1 Mastomys coucha | reverse complement strand
GAGAGAGAGAGAGAGAGAGAGAGAGAGAAGGAGAGAGAGAGAGGTGTGTGGTCATGCACGTGCCTTGTATGTGGCAGTCAGAAGACAGCTTTTTGGAGTTGGTTCTCTTTTTCTACCTCTTCAAGTGTTCCAGTAATCAAATTCAGAGTTCTCAGGTTTGCATGGTGAGTGCTTTACTTGATAAGCCACCTCACTGACTCAGATAATATGCATTTTTAAGAATAAAATATATCATGAGTTTGTAGTGGTACTTTTGATTCAAATATAGATTAAGAGGCT
>NW_022196896.1:98024296-98040589 GCF_008632895.1 Mastomys coucha | reverse complement strand
TATGAGTTGTTATTTTGAGACAGGATCTCACTGTGCACACTCACCTGGAACTCAGTATATAGACTAGGCTGGCCTTGAATGAACAGAGATTTCCTTACTTCTGCCTCTTTAATGCTGGTATTGAAGGCATGAGCCACGACACACTAATGATTACTAGTACTTTAAAACACAGGCTCTTTCATTTGCCTAATTTTCACACACGTGACAGTGTCAGGATAACGATATTTGTCACTGGTGACAGGAATTAGAAGCAGCAACCCCCGTGATAAAAGTTAGGGTTGTGTCTGTATGTCCTGGAGTAACGTGCAGTCAGATCCTAGAACACTGAGGTTTTGTAAGAAGGCAAGGCCAGGCAGACGCTCTTCCATCTTGTATTCTTGCTGAGGTCATTTTAGGTTTAACTAGAATTTGATCTCCTTGATGGGGAATCCCATGGAAAATTACTAGGTCTATCTTAGGTCAAGGTGCCCCAGCTAACTGCTTGCTTTCAAACTCCCCCTGAGGTACTGAGCAAGATACCAGGGTGGGCTTATTTTTAAATTTTTAAATTTTTAAATTTTTAAATTTTTAAATTTTTTAATTTTTTGCCTAAAAAAAAAAAAGAAAGAAAGAAAGAAAGAAAAGCTTGTGTCCCAAGTACCTCGGAGTGTAATCCCAGTTGGTCCGGAAAAAAGACTTTCAGCTGGCTACAAACTAATAACTCTCCCTTAAGACCATGTCTTAAAACTCCCCTTAACAGGTTTACAATAAACGCTTCCCAACCCCCAAGTTCAGGAACTGAAATCTAAAAGAGCCTGGACTTACTAGGTCATGGCTGATCACCAGCCTTTCATTCTCAATTTACATAGAACATTATGGCGTTTCCTCCCCCTCTTTCTTGTGCTTGTTCATTTTCACCTGGTCCATCAACCAATCAGAATCTCCCATGTACATGAACCAATCAGAATCTCTCATGTACATTCAAATTAACCAACCAGACTTGTCTGATATCCATGCCTGGCTTGCCTATGGGCCAGACCAAATTGACCTGTTCCTAGGATATAGAGTTCTGCCAGACCTCTGTTTGGCAACTCATTTTCCAGACCCTTTCCCTGCCACTGAGAGCTCTTATTTTACTTTAAACAGGCTTTGTTTGCTTGCCCTGCAGCTGCGCTCTTTGGTCATTTGTAAGGATGGTGAGACAGCATGCAGTGCTGACTCAAGAATACTGAGCTGGCAATATTACAAGGTTTCAAAGTCACTTAGAATATTTCTTCTATACAGTTTTGTCATCTATCTGATAAACAGTGTCATCCATTAGATATTCTTTCTCTGTGTCTCTGTCTCAGCCTCCTCAGCCCCCATCTCCATTTCTAGATAGGGCTTCTCTGTGTAGCTCTGGCTGTCCAGAATCTTAACTCTGTAGACCAGGCTGGCCTCAAACTCACACTAAAGGTGTGTGCTGCCGCCGCCACCACAACCCGGCTATTTTTTCTCATTTTTTAGACTAAAAAAATTCTGTGTGTATATGTGTGTGTGAGGTGAGCCTGCACTTTTGCCTGCGATTGCAGATGTGTGTGTGCCATGGCATGCCTATATTGTGATCAGAGGATAACCTAATGTGTTGGTCCTCACCTTTCATCTTGTTTGAGACAGGGTCTGTTTACCATTGCGTATGCCAGGTTAGCTAGGGAGTTTCTCCAGTCTCTGATCTCATCTCGCCCGGGGAGCACTGGGATCACACACACATGCAGCTGTATCCGGTTTTACCACTGAGCCTTCTCCCCAGCCCCTAGTTTTCTTTATTTTTAAAAAATTTAATTTTGTTATGCTTTATTAAGTTTTATAATTATATAAAACATTTATATTGTATTGAACTTAAATGCACAAAACATGATAGTCAAGGAATTATTGCTTTGTATATTTCCTTCTCATAGGATAATATATGCTAAGCCTTTCATAGCTTTAGAAAAGTATGATGATTCATCAAAGGATCACTTTATGGTAGTATAGTGATTTACTCAGTTTAGTCTCTATTATGGGAACTTGTGTTGTTCTAAGTCTTTTATTATTATTTATGGAGTTACTGTGGCAGGCTTTCTGCCTCTCTGTGTTTCCTCTGTCTCTGGCTCTCTCTGTCTCCCTTCCTCTCCCCAGCCTCTTGTCTCTGTCTCCCTCCTTCTCCCTGCCCCCATCTCTGTCTTTGTCTCTCTGTCTCCCTCTCCGCACCCCCCTGCCTGTCTCTGTCTTCCTCCCTCTCCTCCATCTCTGTCTCTGCCTCTCTCTTGTAAGTGCAGCTTTAGAATAGATTACTACCAATGAGGTTGCCAAGAAAACATTCAGCAAGGTATCAGCAAAAGTTTTTTCTAAAAGAGATGTGTGATTTTTCATTCCGACAGACAGCAAAACCGATGGTTTTCTTATAGTTTCTCCAAATGTGTCTGTCATTAAAGTTTTGGATTTTTCCCAACCTAATGAATTGGAAAACTTAAAATTACTCATCTCTTTGCAGCAGTGATGAGCTTCTGTGAAATTACTCATGTTTGTCCCTGGACAGCAGTCGATAATTTTTCTCCCCAGGTTTCAAAGGCTCTTTGTGAAGTAAGAATATTTGCCTTTTGTGATATAAGGCAAATATTTGCTATTCTTCATTTATAAATGTTTGAAAAAAATTATACCATCAAATTTATCAATTATTTATCTCTCTTTTGGCAATCTTTTCTGGTCTTGCTTTTGGATTTTAGTCACAGCTTAAGAAAACAACCCTAGTATCCTATAATAAAGCAATTTATTCATGGTTTAGCCATAATTTTATTGACTTCTGATACATGGAATTTATCTGTTTTATGGTATATTTATTTCATCTTTTAAAATCTAGTTATCTGCCTATCTATCTCAATACCACTTTGTATGGACTCATCTTGACATAACTGATGCCACCTTGAATTATAGCTACCATTATTGTCTGTCCCAGGGCAACCCTAGTTGATTTTTCCCGCATAATTTTCAAGCATATACTACACAGACAAAACTGCTCAGGTGTGGATGTGCAAATGGGCTGAAGATCAAGTTTAAGGCTAGTGTTAGCTAGCTACTAAGGCCCTGTCTTTAAAAAAACAAAACAATATAAGAATCAATTCCTCAATAAGTGATGGATGGATGTATAGATTGATGAGTAGATAAGACCATCTGGGTGACCTGTAGTGCTTTATAACTGGACCGAACTCTAGGGTTATGTCTGATTTTTACAGTAGGTTGATATAAGATGCACATTACAGCTGGGGTGATGTCTCCTTTGTCTTAACTAATACATAGACCACCTCCTTCTGACTGGACTTGCAGGGATCCACCAGATTCTGCTGTCAGCCTCAGTACACAGCACACTGTGCAATCATCAATCTGTTTGCCTGTCTTCAGCATCTCAGAACCTTTCAGCTGAACTGGTCCACATGCCAGGGGAAAGGATTGTTCTGGAACTTATTTAAGGGCTTATCTTTAGCTTTGTTTACTTATTTATTTTTGAGATGTTGATGTATCATGTGCTAAAGGTTCATATATACTTGTATTTATTGTAAGACTTGCTTTTACTTTATGGAAAGGAGCAAGGTTATGACTAAAGTCTGAGTTCTTATTAGTAGGGGAAAAAAAAATCCATGTTATCCAGAGCACAAAGGGAGAGGTGCGGTATTAATCATTGATTGTGTAGGATAAAAACATGCAAGACATTAGGCATTTAATAAATGTTTAGTCATATGAATGGTTAATTAAAATAACCAGTGATGTAAAGAAATGCATTTAAAATATGTATTTTGATGGGGATCAGTTATGTATAAAGTACCAATAAATGGTATATGCAGTATAGTGAAGAGAAAACTAACAGTAATATTTATAACCTATCTACTAAAAAAAAAAAATACCCAGAGACCATTCATTGTATATTTTACATGTGACACTGCCTGTGGCAATCAGTGTCTACAAGCTCAGCACTTGGAAGACTGGGTGAAGGGGAGGCCAGTTTGGGCTGTCTAGGAGCTCAAATCAACTCTGATAGAGAGAGAGGAAGGAAGGGAGAGGGAGAGGGGGAAGGAGAAGGAGATGGAGATCATGAGTGAGCTTGTTTTAAAAACTTAATTGTTGGGAATGTTGTTCATACTTAGTGTTCTTAAACTTCTAGGGTGAAGCCACAGATGTGTGTGTTGAACATTGTTGTAAAGAGAATAATCCTTCTAGATAATGGAAGTTTATGCTTTCGATTAGATGTTTAATTTCTATGCTGACGTATTTCACAAAGAAAATGCAACAAACAGAGCAGCCATTTGTCCTTCTGAGAGTGAAACTAGTGAAAGTGAAACAGGCTGACTCCATGACAGGCTTCAAATCGGCAGTTTAAGTGACTAAGTCAAAATCTCCATTTCCAAGGACTGGGTAAGTCCAGGCAAGTCAGTTACTGAAAAATCCCCAGGTCTCAGACAGCCAGTCAGAAGCTGCCCTGCCACTGGTCAGAGGCAAGGGCAATGGGTTGGCAACAGTTTCCAGACTTCCTCAGCTATTTCCTCAGCAACAGTTTCCAGCCTCCCAACCCCATCCATGCCCAAATGATTCTGGAATGTTCCTAGAGATAGAGCCAAAAGATTAAGAAAATGATCACCTACCCCTCCCTGGAATTCACCTAGTATACTTTAAATCTGACCTGCAAGCTCACCTCCACTTTGGCAGATGGTTGACCCCAGCATGACAATGCTGGATTTCTGTAGAATAAACATTCTTTGCTTTTACATACTGTTTGAATCTGGGGCATCTTTCTTTTGCGGATCATGGACCCTTACAAAAGAATGATGAATCTAGGTTATCATTATACCCCAAAGGCCACTTCTAGGTACCACTGTCCCAAGGTTTTTGACATACAGCCCAAATAGTGTTGCCACCAATGTGTCCAATAAGAAGAGGGAGCTCTGGAGACACATTCCCAACTCTTGAAAGCTTTTCACATGTAACTCAATATGTGGTTCCCCCTCCCATCTAAAGTAAGTCTTCCTGGTAGATAAACTAGTTTGAGGCACACCCAGGGAAATGAACAGGGAAGTAGGGAAAGGCGTGACATGAGGGCCAGCCTGAGAAGGTTGAGGAAAGATTTCTCCATCTGGCTAAAGATTCAGGGCTCAGAATTCTCTTTTCTGATGTGGTGGGAGTGTGGGAAGGAAATGACAAATCCAGTCCCTACCAGGCACTTGGGGAGGGGGTGGGCTGTGGCTCTCTCTGAGGTAGCCCCACAGCCTCACTCTGGTTTCTCTTGCTTGGGAATGTCGGACCAGGAAGTCTTCCACATACAATTTCTCTGTAATTTGCAATCTGGAAACTGGCAGTGAGAAACACAGAGAGTGCTGAGATTTCTAAGAGCCTGGGAAGAAAAGCCCACTTTATATTTTCCTAGAGCCCAAAAATATTTTTATTTTATTGAAAGGCTTATGGTTTGAACTGGCCCAATTAATATTCATGAGTTTTTAACCACACTTCCTGAGCATATTTAGCCTCTTCGTTGGGCATTTTCCATCTTGATCTAATTTTTCTCCCCTTAAAACAGCCCTTAGATTCAGAACATTGGCCACCTACCCTAGAGGCATAACACTACTATGAATCAAGTTTAACTTTAGAACTTAGAGTAAACCTTTTTAGATTGGCCACATTTGCCCCTGGGGCACTGTTACTAATGACTACATGTAGGCCAAAAACATTCCAAGGAGC
Organism: Mastomys coucha; assembly: GCF_008632895.1. Lineage (NCBI taxonomy): Eukaryota > Metazoa > Chordata > Mammalia > Rodentia > Muridae > Mastomys > Mastomys coucha. The sequence goes on along the minus strand of NW_022196896.1, from coordinate 98,034,868 downwards.
ATGTTCCTCCTCTTTTTAGTTCTCTTATAGCTCATGGTAAGTTTGTAGGTATGGTTACTGAATTTGTTCTTGCTTCTGTAATTTGAACTGTAGTATTGACTCTCTATAATAGAACTTAAATGCTTACACTTCCTGCAAAGTTTTTCTCAAGTCTATGACAAAATTTTAGGGCAAGTATGGGGAAATTTGATGACTTGGTATTTGATAAAGGCTTATTGCTGAATCTAAACAGAGATGGAGGGCAGAGCAGAGAAGTCAAATGAAGGTCACCAGAGTTTATAAGCCTCTTTATGTATTATTTTGCTCACTTGGATTTACTGAATAGCTCCAAATTTTCACTGTGGCTGAGTGTTATGGTAGAGCATTTTCTGCATCTGGGAATTTTACCTTGAGTTTCTGATTTCAACTAGGAAAAAAAAAATCTTAAACTCTGTCAGTGGCAACAGGATACCCATACTCATAATGAAAGATCCCCAGAACTGGAGAGATCCTTACTCAAGTCTCGGGATGACGCGACCACCCAATGACTCACGAGAGACGGAACTTGCTGCAATCACATGAGGTTTATTGGGGATACCGGTACCGGGTCGATCTCATGACCTTGCCAGTCAGAGGAGTTCGACCCGGAACACAAGAAGTGTAGGGTATTTAAGGGAAGCTGGGGGCGGAGAGAGGGTTACCAAGGAAACAGAACATAAAAACAGTGGAAAATTTCAGAGGGACCCGACCCAAGGTATTCAGTTAGGGAGGGGAACACATTCATTCTAGGAATGTTATCTTCATCTACTGGTTGACAGGGTAGAGAGTATCATAAACCACTAGACCTTCATTCTTAGTTCTGCCCTCATTGTGGATCATTCAGGAGGGCCAAGTATCGGGAACCAGAGCCCTGAGGCTCTGAGTTCCTGGAACTGGCTATTTTATATTTCTGGTTGGCTACAGTGGCCCTCCATGTCCTTTTAGGTAAAGATTATACACCATACATTTGTATTAAATGCCCTCATTTTAAATTCTAAGATTCTCCAGCCTTTCTATACCCAGACACTACACATACCATGCACCCCCCAATACAACACACATACAGTACCCACACCACACACACAGCATACACACCACCACCACACACTCACATCACACCAGACACCAAACACACACACATACCACATCACACATATCCCCCATACTACACATACACACATACACACACACACATACACACACTCCACAGCTTTATAGTGTTGACAGTAGCTTGAATTCCTTTTTCAAAGACCTCTATTCAGATACTTGACCTAGCTACAGAAAAGAATTTCAGGGTAAACCAGTGTGAAGCAGAGCAGGAAATGATGAAGAGGATTTTAGTGTAGATGCTAAGCTTGAGGATTGAGAGAAGTGCTTGGGAAGAAAGCAAGGCATACCCAAGAACTGAGTGCAGCCTTTTCAATGAGTGCTGGGCTTCCTCACCTTTGTTATGTCAAACACACAATTTTAGTGTATTTTGAAGCTATTGTCTTTAAAGGGTGGCTGAGCCATTTCTTCAGCCCCAAGAGCCAACTTTTAATTTAATTTATTTTTTTACTGCCTTTTCAACATCTTTTAAATGTAAGGTTTCACTATGTAGATGAGGCTGGCCTTGAACTCACAGGGATCCACTTACCTCCCTAGTGCTGGGATTAAAGGTGTGTGCCACAACATCCAGCTCTTCCCTTTTTAAAATTATTTTTAATTTTAAATGACTGCCTTTCCTGAGTTTCTGCTCTAATGTTCCTTGTTGTCTTCTGCATGCTTCTAGCTCAGTTTCTGCCTTTTCTAGGGTCTTCAGGATTCGGGGTAGCTTAACAAGCTGAAGTCCTTCTTTTCTATCATGGGCATTCATACATTTATAGTCAGGGCTGCATAGTGATTCCCTGTCTCAAACACCAGCTTAGACTGTTTCATGATTTAGCCTGTAGTCTACTCTAGAGAGTGTTCATGTGCATTTGAGAGGTGTTGAAAGACTCCCAGAACTGGGGAGATCCTTACTCAAGTCTTGGAACGACGCGACCACCCAATGACTCATGAGAGACCGAACTTGCTGCAATCACATGAGGTTTATTGGGGATACTGGTACCGGGGTCAATCTCGTGACCATGTCGGCCAGAGGAGTTCGACCCCGGGGTCAATCTCGTGACCATGCTGGCCAGAGTTCGACTCCGAACATAAGAAGTGAGGGGTATTTAAGGAAAAACCATAAGCTGGGGGCGGGGAGAGGGTTACCAAGGAAACAGAACATAAACAGTGGAAAATTTCAGAGGGACCTGACCCAAGGTATTCAGTTAGGGAGGGGAACACATTCATTCTAGGAAGGTAATCTTCATCTACTGGTCAACAGGGTGGAAAGTCTCATAAACCACTAGACCTTCATTCTTAGTTCCACCCTCATTGTGGATCATTCAGGAGGGGCAGGTATCAGGAACCAGAGCCCTGAGGCTTTGAGTTAGCCAAATTCCTGGAACTATCTACTTCTCATTTTTTGGTTTGATACAAAGGTTTTCTATGCCCCCTTTTAGGTAAAGGCTACACATTATACATACATTTCTATTAAATGCCCTCATTTTAAATTCTAAGATTCTCCAGCCTTTCAAAACTAAATGGAGAGAAACTTGAAGCAATCCCACTAAAATTAGGGACTAGACAAGGCTGCCCTCTCTCTCCCCATTTATTCAATATAGTACTTGAAGTACTAGCTAGAGCAATTAAACAACAAAAGGAGGTCAAAGGGATACAAATTGGAAAGAAAGAAGTCAAAATATCACTATTTGTAGATGATATGGTAGTATATTTAAGTGACCCCAAAAACTCTACCAGAGAACTCCTACAGCTAATAAACAACTTGAGCAAAGTGGCCAAATATGAAATTAACTCAAACAAATCAGTAGCCTTCTTATACTCAAAGGATAAACAGGCTGAAGAAGAAATTAGGGAAATAACACCCTTCACAATAGTCACAAACAATATAAAGTATCTTTGTGTGTCTAACCAAACAAGTGAAAGATCTGTATGACAAGAATTTCAAGTCCCTGAAGAAAGAAATCGAAGAAGACCTCAGAAGATGGAAAGATCCTCCATGCTTGTGGATTGGCAGGATCAATGCAGTAAAAATGGCCATCTTGCTGAAAGCAATCTACAGATTTAATGCAATCCCCATCAAAATTCCAACTCAAATCTTCATAGAGTTAGAAAGAGCAATTCTCAAATTCATTTGGAATAACAAAAAAATCCAGGATATTGAACACTATTTTCAACAATAAAAGAACTTCTGGGGGATTCAGTATTCCTGACCTCAAGTTGTACTACAGAGCAATAGTGATAAAAACTGTATGATATTGGTACAGTGACAGGCAGGTAGATCAATGGAATAGAATTGAAGATCCACAAATGAACTTATACACCTATGGTCACTTGATCTTTGACAAAGGAGCTAAAACCACCCAGTGGAAAAAAGACAGCATTTTCAAAGAATGGTGCTGGTTCAACTGGAGGTCAACATCTAAAAGAATGCTAATTGATCCATTCTTATCTCCTTGTACAAAGCTCAAGTCCAAGTGGATCAAGGACCTCCACATAAAACCAGATACACTGAAACTAATAGAAAAGAAAGTGGGGAAGAGCCTTGAACACGTGGGCACAGGGAAAATTTTCCTGAACAGAACATCAATGGCTCATGCTCTAAGATCAAGAACCAACAAATGGGACCTCATAAAATTGCAAAGATTCTGTAAGGCAAAGGGCACTGTCAATAGGACAAGATGGCAACCAACAAATTGGGAAAAGATCTTTACCAATCCTACATCCAATAGAGGGCTAATATCCAATACATACTAAGAACTTAAGAAGTTAAGACTCCAGAGAACCAAATAACCCTATTAAAAAATGGGGAACAGAGCTAAACAGAGAATTCTCAACTGAGGAAACTTGAATGGATGAGAAGCACCTAAAGAAATGTTCAACATCCTTAATCATCAGGGAAATGCAAATGAAAAAAACCCTGAGATTCTACTTCACACTAGTCAGAATGGCTAAGATCAAAAACTCAGGTGACAGCAGATGCTGGCAAGGATGTGGAGAAAGAGGAACACTCTTTCATTGCTGGTGGGATTGCAAGCTGGTACAACCACTCTGGAAATCAGTCTGGGTGGTTCCTCAAAAAACTGGACATAGTACTATCTAAGGACATATCTATACCACTCCTGGGCATATACCCAGATGATTCTCCAACATGTAATAAGGGCACATACTCCACTATGTTCATATCAGCCATATTTATGATAGCCAGAAGCTGGAAACAACCCAGATGTTCTCAACAGAGGAATGGATACAGAAAATGTGGTACATTTACACAACTGAATACTACTCAGCTACTAAAAACAATGACTTCATGAAATTCACAGGCAAATGGATGGAACTTGCAAATATCATCCTGAGTGAGGCAACCCAGTCACAAAGGAATAAACATGGTATGTACTCACTGATAAGTGGATATTAGTCCAAAAGTTTGGAATACTCACAATTCAATTCACAGACCATAAAGAAGCCTAAAAGGATGAAAAACTAAAATGTGGATGCTTCAGTGCTTTTAAGGGTAAACAAAATACTCACAGGAGGAAATATGGAGACAAAGTGTGGAGCAGAGACTGAAGGAAAGGCAATCCAGAGGCTGCCCTACCTGGGGATCTTTCCCATATACAGTCTGACAAATACAGAGGTGGAAGCTCGCAGCCAACCATTGGACTGAACTCAGGGGTCCCCGATGGAAGAGTTGGAGAAGGGTCTGAAGGAGCTGAGGGGATTTGTATCCCCATGGAGGGAGCAACAGTGTCAACAGGCCAGACCCCCTGGAGCTCCTGGGGTCTGGACCACCCACCAAAGAATACACATGGAGGGACCCGTGGCTCTGACTGCAAATGTGGCAGAGGATGGCCTTTTTGTACATCAGTGGGAGGAGAAGTCGTCGGGCCTGAGGGTGTTCAATGCCTCAGTGTAGGGGAATGCCAGGTCAGGTGGTTGGGAGTGGGTGGGTGGGGGAGCATCATCATAGAGGCAGGGCGAGGAAGGATGCGATAGGTGGTTTCTGAAGGGGAGACCTGGAAAGGGGAAAACATTTGAAATGTAAATAAAGAAAATATCCAGTCCAAAAAAAAAAAAAGAAAGTAAAGTAACAAGGTCTACCATTGGCATAACTGAATCACTTTTGTATTATTTTGAGTTAGAATACATAGACCAGGCTGGCCTTGGAACTTGAGACCCTCCTGCCATAGCCTAGCAAGTTCTGGGATTACAGGCATATAATACACCCTGTTCCAGGTTTTTATGGTTAGTTTTCATTATATATATATTTGTATACAAGTAATCATTTTTTAAATAGAGTTTGGTGATCTGTATTATTTCATCCATTATAATCAGGGAAGCAGAGCTTGAGTCTGGCATCTTAGCCTGCTTGGCTGTCCTGTCACCCTTAATTGATTATAATGGGTATACGCAGATTTATATCTGCTATTTGATCTTCTCTTTCCCTAAGTTCTCTGCCTTTATTTGGTGTTCAATTGAGCTGCTAATTGTCACCATTTCCTCCATTGTTTTGACAATGCTTATGACATAATTTGTTTTACATTTCAACTGAATTAAATTCAGGTTGGGAGTCATTCATTCCCTCCATCCAGTGAACTACATACCTAGCCCTAGTAAGAGTAATTTTCAAAGTTAGTCTTTAATGTTCTTTCTTTTTCTTTTTTTCTTTTTTCTTTTTGGTTTTTTGAGACAGGGTTTCTCTGTGTATTCCTGGCTGTCCTGGAACTCACTCTGCAGACCAGGCTGGCCTCGAACTCAGAAATCTGCTTGCCTCTGCCTCCCAAGTGCTGGGATTAAAGGCGTGCACCACCACCGCCCAGCCTTAATGTTCTTTCTGATAGGAATGCAGTGCCTCTCAGCTCTCTCTTTCCTGGTCATCTCTGATAACTGCTGGTTTCCTTTTAATATTTACTGGTGAAATCTCCTTTTTTTTTTTTTTTTTTTTTTTTTTTTTTTTTTTTTTTTTTTTTTGAGCAATCCTTATTCACAGTGAAGGAAGTTCTTTAGAGAGCGCTTTGAAGTCTTCTGCATTTATGAAGTTGTAGTTCCTTTGAATCACTACTTTGGATTGCGAGCAGGGAACAGGTGCCTCTGATCTTGACTGACTTCATTTCATCTCTTGGGAAATCTTTGCCCTTTGAGCAGGCTGGCCTGTGGTCATTTATGGTCACTCTACTTGGTATATCAAACAACCATACTCTTGGCTACACCTACTAGGAATTATATTTTCAACCTGGAGCAGAGAGGACAAACATGTTGCCACGTTCCTTTTGGTAAGACACCACACCTCTTAACTAGGAGAAGGGGGAGAAGAAGTCGTATCTGTTAGGCAGATCCCCAGTTAGAGCTGAAAATCCACCAAGTTGCCTAGGAATGGTGAAGCTGAGAATTCATTAAGTTGCCCAGGAATGGAGGTGCTAGTTGGTCATGGTTTAAGTGTTAGAGGCTCACTGTTATTACAAGGAGTTATCAGATTGTCTTGAATAGATGTTTCTGTATTTCAGTGGACCCTTGGGACAGTTTCTAGATGCTCAGAAAATGATTTCCATCAGTTATGATTGTTTCACTAGAAAGTAGGCCCTAAGGGATCTTCATATTGCTGGAAGTAGAAGCGAGAGCCACGTCTTTGCAATCTAAAAATGCTCTTAATTACAATCCAATCTAAAAGTGCTCTTAAATGCGAATAAACACGCCAGAATGTGGCTATGTTTTAGAAAGTTGAGATGAATATAAAATGCTGGCCTTGAATGAAGAAATGTGTGTGCACCAAGGTCCCAGTAGGAAGTAGACATTAATAATATATTTAAAAGCTCAACTGAAAGCCAGAAGAAGGGTGGTATAATCAGTGGTCAAGGGCTTATATAGCTTGTATGAGGACCGATTTCACTCCAACATCTAAAATACAAACAATCAAAAAAAAAAACAACAAACAAATAAAATCACCCCCCTCTCCCACTAACATGAGTAAGGCTAAAAGTGATGACCAAGGCATGACAGAGTCCAGCACCACCAGGAAAAGACATCAGTTTCTGCTTGCCTCAAAGAAGGCTCAAGGAAATGGTTTTTCAGAAAACACACTGGAGCTCTTGGCAGAGAAATGTTTTACCAGACAGGAGCAGTTTTATGTTCAGGATCACAGTCATTTGGCCTGGGGGAGAGGAAGGAAGGAGGTGGGCGAGGGAGGAAGCTCACTTCCAGAAGTGCTCACTACACTCAAGTTTTGATCTCCTGCCAATTCCTCTACCTAGTGGAAGCTAGAGGACAAAGCAAGCTAGACAGGTGATGTGTACTCATCTCCTGGAGATCATACTGGGGCGGGGGCGGGGGGTATAGATCTGCAGTACCAGCGTGGGCACCAGCCCTTGATGTGTGACCGTCATTGTTCGGGGGAATAGATGGTTTCAGAGCTTCACTGAGTATCGTGACACAGTCACACTTCTCCCAGCATGCACCTCTGCCAGCATCCATGAAGCACTCCTTCAAGAATCGCACTGTGCCTGAGATAGTCAAAAGCAAGTTCCCATCAGCCTCGGAGGTAGATGCAAAGACGCTAGCGAAGGTTACAGAGCCCTGGAAGACTGGTAGGAGGGCTGTCTAATGCATCATTTATCAAGGAGCACCACTTTTGTTTTGTGGGTCAGTCGTCCAGTAGATAGTGTAACAATAGCATGAGCTTAGACGGTGGAGAAGAGAGAAACCTTGCAAACGGTCCCTTTCTGGCTAGTGACAATGGGAGACAGTCTGCATTGGATCACTCCATAACCCAGCACTGGTGAGATGCGACTGTCTCGGCAACAGCTCAGTGAGTAAGCTGGAATAACTCACACATGCTGATGTGAATGGGGACAGGTGGCTCACCGCCTTCAGGGTCTTTCTTCATAAGACCCAACCCCAGGGGCTGGCAAAATGGCTCAGTGGGTTAAGAGCACCGACTGCTCTTCCGAAGGTCCAGAGTTCAAATCCCAGCAACCACATGGTGGCTCACAACCACCCATAATGAGACCTGACGCCCTCTTCTGGAGTGTCTGAAGACAGCTACAGTGTGCTTACATATAATAAATGAATCTTAAAAAAAAAAAAAAAGAAAAGATCCACCCCCACCTTGCTTCAGCAGGGTTTCATGCAGGCATTTACCAGAGTTACACTAGAAGTCACATCCCAGCCTTGGGGCTCCCGCTTCCTCTTCCCGCTATGTCCATCTTCTTAGTTGTTTCCATGACCTTCTTTTGTTTCTCTTTATTGTTTCTCAGACATATTTCTGCTCGCTGACTCCAGAGCCCCAGCAAGGTCACTGCTGGCCTATTACTCTTTCCAGTAGCCCATTAAACTCACCCTGGTATCTGGTGATATTCCCTGGCATCCACCCATTCACCACAGTGCCCTTCACCTGAGGCAGTAAGACGCCTGTTGGCCAGCAAAAACCCCTTTACCATCATGGCCCAAGTAGAGATGCTGCCCTTCTCCGCATCCCCAGCCTGCTCTATGGGAATGTTTTCAGGCTGACAGCAGGGTTTTGCTTTTAAACATTTATTTTTATTGATTGTACGTCTGTGGAAATGTGTGTGTGTGTGGGTGTCTGCAGAGGTCAGGAGAAAGGTGTAAGATGCTCTGTAGCTAGAGTCACAGGTGGTTGTAAACTGCCTGATGAGGGTGCCGGGAATTGAACTCAGGTCCTCTGGAATAGAGAAGCATGTGTTCTAAATGCTGAGCCATCTTGCCAGCCCACTTACAGTAAGTAGTTTTACATAAGTTGAAGCTTTCCATTCCCAGAAACATGGAGGAGGGGACATAGTGAGGTGATAGTCTAAGGGCAACTACAGGTAAGAGTCCTGACTCTTTACGGTCCAGGGACTATACCATATTTCAATGCCTGTGGTTGAGGCTGGGGATGTCGCTGGATTGTTGGCATGTTTGTATCATGTTTGTATAGTGTGACCAAAGCCCTGGGTTTGATTGCCTGGGTATAGTGGTATATACGTGTAATCGTAGCTCTCAGGAGATAAAGTTAAGAACATCAGGAGTTCAAGGCCAGCCTGAGTTACTTGAGCTCCTGTTTCATTCAAAATAAAACTAGCAACTAAAATAGAAACACACACACACACACACACACACACACACACACACACACATACACACAACACATAGCTGAAACTACTAGAACTTTGATGAGATTTAAAACACTTATCCACAGCATAGTATACTTAAAGAAAAAGTTAAACATTTGTTGAAGTAGGAAGGGGATTCAGGACCGTTGTGACAGAAGAGAAAGATTGAGCTCGATTTTATTAGTTTTCTTCTTTGGCGGGCAGGGGGTGGTGGTTTTGAGACAGGGTTTCTCTGTGTAGCCCTACCTGTCCTGGAACTCACTCTGTAGACCAGGCTGGCCTTGAACTCAGAAATATGCCTGTCTCTGCCCCCTAAATGCTGGGATTAATGGCGTGCACTACCACTGCCCGGTGAACTCCATTTTTAAATACAGCAAAGACACGCCCAGGGATTTATAGTCTACAAAGAGAGTGAGAGGGTCAGTAGATAGAAAAATGACTAAGAGAAGCCATCCATGAGGAAGGGGAATTCTAGCCAAACAGTCATAGCTGGGATCTTGGTAAAGGCTGGCTGGAGTGATCAGGTCAAGAGTGAATGGTTCATGCTAAACTGTGTGAGCCCAGCAGAAATAAAGCCCAGTGACATCTGATTGTCAGAAGCACAGTCTAAAGCTTGGCCAGAGGGGTAGTTATCACCTACTGTGAATCATGTTGCTAAGCTTCGTTCGGGTTCACAGCCTTGTCTTATGTTGGGTGATTAGGCTGACCCCACTACCCCAGCATGCTGCAAGCACTCTTCATCGAAAGAGAGCAGCCACCAAGAAAACAGGATAAATCTATATCCTGTTGATTGAGCGAGGTGGTTTTCAGGAAGTTAGAGATTTCGTTTTTCTGATGCCAAGGGTGTGGGGTATTAGTTCTATTCAGGGCAAAACACCTGTTCTGCCACTGAGCTATCCTGTAGCCCCAGATCTTCTGGTTTTAACCAACTCTATCTACGTCTTCCCTCCCTGCTCATTGCTAAAAGTAAGTGCATTATTGCATTATAACCTCTGAGTATCTAAGACGTATACAGTGTGATATAAAACTAACACTTGATGTGGGAACCTAAGAGACAGAGTGGTGTCTCTGCAGATTTCTCTAGATGACACAGAAAGCAGAGCAGAGATCTTGGAAACAGACTTGGTGGTGTGGCCTTGGAGTTAGGACAGCCTTCCAGGTGGGCAAACGGATAGGGAGAGGGACCATGGTTAGGTGATAAAGGCGGCAGACTTGTGAGATGGCTGGCTTCTTCACCTGCCAATTCTACTGCGCCTGCTTATTGTATTTGTGAGTTTTCCAATACTGCCTGTTGAGTTGGAGATTTTTTTTCCTGCCTTTTAATTCTTTAACTTTTAATTCTTTTTTTTTTTTTTTAAGATTT
>NW_022196896.1:98010286-98023595 GCF_008632895.1 Mastomys coucha | reverse complement strand
ACAGCCATCCATTGAACTGAGTACACGGTCCCCAATGAAAGAGCTAGAGAAAGGACCGAAGGAGCTGAGGGGTTTGCAGCCCTTTAGGACGAACAACAATATGAACTAACTAGTACCCTCAGAGTTCCCAGGGTCTCAACCACCAACCAAGGACTGCACATGGTGGGTCTGATTGTTCTGGCAGCATGTGTATAGTAGAGGATTGCAAATTTGATCATCAATAGGAGGAGAGGACCTCGGCCCTGTGAAGGTTCTGTGCCCCAGTGTAGAGGAATGTCAGGGCCAATAAGTGGGAGAGGGTGGGGTGGCAGGCATGGAGAGAGGGGAGGCAACAGGGGTTTGTTTTTGTTGTTTTTGTTTGTTTGTTTGTTTTTTGGAGGGGAAACTGGGAAAGGAGAAATTTACACGTAAATAAAGAAAATATCTAAAAAATAAAAAAAGAAATTTCTATGCCTATCCACTCGACTAGTACTTTCACAATATGAAACTATAAAATTGTACATGTATGGTGTTGAAAGCTGTTCTACCTCCTGTTATATGTTACACTAATATACTAATTTTTATGAAATAAAATTGAAGATGGAGAAATGAAAAAAAAAGAAATATGGAAAAAAATAAAGATTTATTTATTATATGTAAGAACACTGTATCTGTCTTCAGACACACCAGAAAAGGGTGTCAGATTCCATTACAGATGGCTGTGAGCCACCATGTGGTTGCTGGGATTTGAACTCAGGACCCTCAGAAGAGCAGTCAGAGCTCTTAACCACTAAGCCATCTCTCCGGCCCCCTAACTTTTAATTCTTGATCCTGATCAAGATCCCTGGATGGTGACAGTCTTCCTTAGGTTCCTCAAGTTGGCTTGGAGATCAAACCACAAATGACACCAAGGGGGGAGAGAAGGACCATCGGCTCCTATTTACTGTTCAGTTACTATCCCAGTTAACAACCTCCACACTAGGACATTCCTCGATTTTAACAGGAAAGGAAGAGCATTCAGTCAGCCTTCTCCATGTGAGGGTTCTGTTTCTACAGCCAATCACCCATGGGAAGAAGCTATCTGGGGGTGTGGAGGGGCGGGGAAGCTGCATTTGTACAGAACATGTACAGATACATGCCTTGTTTCTTGAACTATCCAGTGTAAGCACCATTAATATGGTTTTATATTGTGCAAGGTGCTGTTAAGTAACATACAGATGTATGAAAGTATATAGGGAGATATGTATGGGTTCATTTGTAAAGAAATTCCATTTTATAGAAATAGCTTGAGAATTCATGTGTTTTGGTATTTGTCAGGGGACCCAAGAACCATCACTCCCTGGATAGTGAAAGGATGAATGTGTATGTCCTTACATAAGCTGGATTCCCCTCAGTTACCTTCCCAAAGCCGTGATGGTGATGTGCATACAGAAATTGAGTTATATTGAAGAGCTTAAAGTATCTAGACAATTGTTACTTCATCTTTGACTTCTGGGGTAAGGAAGTAGGCATACTTAGAGAAAAAAGTATGAAAGAACAATAGGAAGGGAAATTAATTGTTGGGGCTCAGATATAGGACCCCCCAAATATGCTCTCATGGCACTTGATATAACTGCAAAGATGAGGCCACTGTGACCTCTCTCTTCTCCTGACATATAATCCTCTCTGACCTACTTTGCCTGAAGTCAGTGATAAGACTTTTGTTCCAGTGGGAACCCATCCAGGTAAAGAAGAGTCTAAGGAAACAGGCCGTGTGAGGTGCCCTCAGCTCAGCTTACCACCACGAGGTCATAGTCCGTTTATGTCTAGTCACTCGTCTCTGCAGCTCTCTATCTCTGTGGGACGGTAGCATAAAAACACAGCTTTCTTTAGGTCTTTGGGAGTTTGTTTCTTTGTTTTTCTGAGTGGTGCTAAAAAATCAGCCCACTGCCTCATGCATGCTAGGCAATCTTCATTTCTGAATGCCATGCTCTCCCAATGCCATGTTAAATTTAAGGTGAATTTATTTTGCTTTTCTATTGCTAATCTGTTTTTTGTTATAAAAGTGTCAAGCATGACCTTTGGATGGGTGAAGACAGAGTGTATATTTTCTCTCCTATAAAGTACATTTTTAATAAACTTAAACACAATATTTAGCAAAAAAGGGTTTTTCTTTAGATTGAATTCTATTATAGTTTTTATCACTATGCTGAAAATACTTACTCTAAGTCACCAAAAAGGTAAGTGCGATGGCTCTGTAGGTAAGAGACTTGATTTGGAGTTCCCAGCATCCACATACAAAGCTGGTAGAAGCCTCTGGGGTTCCTGTAACCCCAGAGCTGGAGGGATGGAGCAAGACACAAGGATTCCCTAGGGCTTTCGGGCTACCAGGCTAACTTCAGGTTCAGCAAGAGACCTTACCTCAAAGAAGTAAGTGATTTAATAGGAATAAGTGATTTAAAGTAATTGATTTAATAGGACACGAATCATTCTCATCTGGCTGATATACACTCATGCATGGGCATGTGGACTTGTACACACAAGTGCACATATAACACATACACACACACACACATACACACAAATCCATTAAAATTTAAAAAAATTAAAAACCCATTAGTTGTAAGGCACAATGTTAGTTGCTGAGTGAGGAGTAAATGCCTACACTTAACAGAAGGGACAGGCATAACTCATTTAAAGACTATTAATGTACCAGGCATGGTAGTGGGTGTTATAATATTAGCATTTGGGAAACTGAGGCAGAAGAATTGTGAGTTTCAGGTCAACGTGGAATAAGCAGTGGCCACAGACTAGCCTGGGGTCATTAGTAAGAACCTGTCTCCCAAAAATAGAAGAAAACAAAAACAAAAACAAACCAGTCAAATAAGATTGCTAATAAATAGTTATTCATTCTTTTCAAAAAGGAGGCAGAATATTTATTTATGTATTATTTATGTATTTATTTATTTTGAATCAAGTTTTCTCTGCATAGCCCTGGCCATTCTGAGATTCACTCTGTAGACCACGCTGGCTTGAAACTCAGAGATCTGCCTGCCTCTGCCTCCCGAGTGCTGGGATTAAACGCATGTACCGCCACTGCCTGGCTAGTTGTTTGCTGGTTTTGTTTCATCTAAAACTCGCTGGAGAAGGTAAGCAGGCAAAGCCCTCGAGTCACTTTGACTCATTCTTTTAGAGCGGCAGTTCTCAACCTCCCTAAAGCTGCAGCCCTCTAACACAGTGCCTCAGGTTCCATAAAATTATTTGCGTTGCTACTTCATAACTAATTTTGTTACTAGATCATAATGTAAATATTTTTGGAGATAGTTTGCCAGTAGGAGAAACCCACAGGTTGAGATCTGCTCTTTTAGAGGATCTGGTGGGATAAGCCTAACTCGTTACAATATGGAACTGAGCATGCCCAGATATGTTCGTGCCCACCACCTTTCTCTTGTTAGAGTGCAATCTCTGACCTTAAACAGCTTGTTCAGGCACGTGTTGGCCACTGTATGTGCCTCCCTACGTGGACACGCATAGGTTCCCCACCATCCCCAATCCCCATGCTTTTCTCTTAGGAAGAACAATGCTTTGCAAATAGTCCCAATGTTCCCCACTCTCCCTTCTCTCCTGGCTGACCTTTTGGGCTTTGGACACTTTTAGATGCTAATCCACTGTTTGTGACAGCTATATTCAGAGCTTTTAGGACAGTACATATGTACACATACACACACATACAAACACATACACACATATATACATATACACACATACCCCCCCACAGTACCCCCCACATATACACATACACATGTACACACATATACACATATACACATATACCCCCCCACAGTGTCCCCTACATACTCACATACACATGCACACACATACACACACATATACATACATACACACCCATACATACACACATACACATATGTACATATATACATATATACACATACCCCCACAATACACATATACACATACACATATACACATACAACCGTACACACACAAATGTATATACATATGTACTTGTGCACATACACACATATATAAATCCTCAGAGTGAGGAGCCCTCCATGTGAGTTGGCCTACCTCCTTCATCTTCAAATGACAAATGAAAATGGAAGGAAGGATTCTCAGTGAGTTTTTGCTAGGGAGTTCGGGTGATGAGAACATTTCTCAATATCTGTAAATGTTGGTATCAAGAGTCAACCTAATTCTATGTCTTCCCACAGTGATTATTCCAGACAATCCTGTGGAGAAGGTTAGCCCAGAAGAAATGCTCTTTTGGTTCAAAGACCAGAAAAGTAATGATCAGTAGAGGATTGGGTGGGTCCAGGAGACTTCAGGTTGGTGTGCCCACATGGACGTACACTGAGGACCATCTCACATCTGAGGGTGTGTGACTTTAATTACAGATATGGTAAAAGTGACAGGAGTTGGCCATGGCTTTCAGAAGTATCACATTTTGGTCCCCATGTTTCATTTGAACAAATGGTTTGTATTCCTCTTGGAGGACATCTGTTGCCCTACAGATGAGCTCAATCTTCACTCTGAGCTTGGAACAGAGGAAAGCCTATTTTGTGTAAACAGCCTGATAGAGACTTATCTATGAATTGCTTTAGATGGTGAGAGAAAAACTGTGATATCACCCCCTAATTCTTCAGCGAATATAAACTTAACCCTAAGCAGGGGGGTCAGCAGCTGTGTGAAAACCCAAGGGAAACAACAGGAAGTCTCGACTGGCTGGGAACCGATTAGCACATATTAGTCTTGCAGGAGTGTTTGGGGGAAGTGAAAAGGCTCTGGTCCCTGGCTGCTGCAGGAGGTGAGAGGCGGCGCAGGACTGATAGGGTTTTTGTCTCTGTATCCTAGTGTTTGGGATCAGGAAAGACCAAAATGCAGGCCGGGTCTCAGGACCCCTCTGAGGTTATCTCTTGAAACTCAGTCTGTGGGACAATGAGGCAGAGAGCAACACTCTTTCATCATATCTATTTTGTGATAGACAAAGACACAAAAGACAAAGGAGAATGGAAAGAATGACCTCGGCTGGATCCGGCTGGATCCGGCTCCCTCTTGCTGGGAGACCGTGGCCAAGTGACTTACCTTCAGTCAGCATCAGCTTCCTTGGTGGTGGCTGGGAACAGTGACCAACTTCAAGCATGTAAAATGTACAGTGCAGGCATTCTAGGGACTTACAGGCCAGAGCCAATCCTGGGGTTCTCAGCTGCAGACGGGCCAGACCAGCCACCCTCATCCAAGAGAAGATATGTCTCCACATGTTCACTCAACGCGCTTGTGGGACACATCTCCCCACATTCAAAGCTCTCCACTAGTATATAAAAATTTGAGTGTCTTAGGGGAAAAAAAAATCAATAAAAAGCAAGTCTCTTTATCTTCCATGGAAAATGAAATGACTGTTTCCACTTCATACTGATGACAAAGGACTCATATTCACGGCAAGATTATTATTTGAAAGATAATTGGCTCATAGTGATTTTGTGTATAGTAATAGTAGTAGTAATAATGATAGTAATAATAATAAACTACTACTTTACTACTACAACTACTACTACTACTACTACTACTACTACTACTATTACTACTACTACTACTATACCAGCAAACCAAACAACAAAGGCTTGGCTACTCTCAGTCTACCAGGTCCTACAAGAAAATATTGAAATTCATCTCATTTTGGAAGTTAGGCAAAACTATCACTGTGGAAAAAGTCCAACCAGCAGTTTTTAACTAAGGATCATTCCTTCTGAAAAACAAGTATTTAAGCTCTTCACAGGGCTGCCTCTAGCCCAGGGCAGTCTCCGAAAGCTTTAGAGTCAGAGATGCACTTGACTGCTGCTGTGAAAGCGGTTCCTTATAGGCGCAGGTTGAGCCTGTGCTCTCTCTCACACATGAGGCTACCCAGATTGTTTGAGTAGCACATGTTCCTCTTGTTCTTTCAGCAGAGAAGGAAGTCACCTATGTTCTGGAAAGTGCATCCTTTCTATCTGGGCCAACATGAACTCAAGTCCTGGTGGTGGTGGTGGTGGTGGTGGTGGTGTGTGTGTGTGTGTGTGTGTGAGAGAGAGAGAGAGAGAGAGAGAGAGAGAGAGAGAGAGAGAGAGAGAGAGAGAGAGAGACTGTGCATATAGATACCAGCTGTTGATGATGACCAGTGTGCTTCTGGAACACTGGGATCAAAGGCATGCACCACCACAGCCCTGCATCCATGCTACTTTTTGAGGCAGGGTCTGTCACCAATCTTGGAGCTCATTGATTCAGAGCTCATTGATTCAGATAGACTGGCTGGCCTGCCAGCTCCAGAGAACTTCCTGCCTCTGCCTTGTCTGTTGTGCTTGGACGCTTGTATAGACAGCACTTTACTGACTGAGCCCCTTTCACCCCTCACCCCTTACCTCTCCATCCCTTAGGGCTGATGCTGGGAAACAATTTTCACCTGTAAAGGACAGTGACACTTACCTTCTGAGGTTCCTGTGAGGATGAAGTAGAGCAATGTGTACACAGTATTGTCCAGTTCATTAGAGTAACCTGTTGGAAAGCACAGACGCTCATGCACAGTACGTATAATATAAGGGGGGCCCATATAGTATAGGGTAGACCACAAATAATTTGTCTTTGAGTGGCACAGAGATCTTGAGCATGATTCAACCTAGACTCTTTGGCTACATTAGATAGAAACACGCCTTTTTGGTTGAACATAGACTTTGGGACTGTTTTTGGTATAGTTTTTGGTTTAGTCATGGGAATATAGAAAGCTAAGGGCAACCATGACCCTTCTTAACCATCCCTGGGTGTTTGATCTTTGTTAGTATTCAGAGGTCTCAGGTTAAGGCTTAGTGTTCTTTTACTGAGAAGGAAACGATTACCTGGGGGTTCTAGAAGGTGGTTCAAGTGAGGCCAAAGAGCTAGTTAGCCAAAATGGATCCCTGTTGGCTTCTAGATAAAGGATCACCTAATACTCCTGGGAAAGTGTCTGAGGAACTCTCTGGAGTCTGGGGAAGATTAAAAACTTGGATTGTTTAGAAGATTTAGACCAAGGAGCTTCCACTTAAAATTCTAACAAACCAACTCTTGGCTTCTAGAACCTGAATTGAGAAGTCAGGTCCAGCTGGAGTAATGGCGTAGGGTCTATGTTACTATTATTACATAACAGGTTACAGGGGGCTCCTTGAGTTTCAGAGTCAAAGTAAAGCCTGGAAGAGTAGGGCCTTGTACTCAGAACAGATTTCATTTCCTATCTGACCCCTGATGGGATTACACTAAAGACAGAGATGCCTCCTAATTTCAACCCTGGTGAACCTCTTAGTTTTCTTCTGTTTCTTTCTTTCTTTCTTTCTTTCTTTCTTTCTTTCTTTCTTTCTTTCTTTCTTTCTTTCGGTTTTCATTTTATTTTATTTCCTTGAAAATATTTGATAATCACTTCTACAGGGAAAAGAAAATAGTGGGTGCCTTGAAGGTGTGGAGAGACCCCCAAGCTTGTCCTTTTGTGAGTTTACATCCTCCTGAATGAAGATTTCCTTTACTGGTAAGTCCAGTGCATTTACAGCATTCTCAACTCTACCTCATGAGCATCTGCAGATGCTTTGAGTACCACTGAGTACCAAGGCTTGTGTTGCCCAGATTCACTCCAGCTCTGTATAATTTAGCTCACTGGGAGGGGAGGGGCCCACCTTCTCCAAGAAATACTAATACACATCAAAGTGCAGAGCCGCAGGGCTGTGTAAGTGTCAAACCCAGGATCCTCTAGCAATCTCAACACTGGAATCAAGGAAGAAAGAAATCCATTATGGTATATAGTACAGCTTCAGGTCAGTATGAGGTGGGGGGTTTTGAGGGCATGTGAGTGTGTTCCTAAGTGCCTTTGGATAGCAGAGAAGAAAGGGTTATGGATGGCCAGAGCAATGATGGACAAAGCATTGTCATCAAGAACTTGAGGACATGCCCCCGAGTAGGCAAATTCCTTTTGTCTCCTCCTGCTTCTGAGAAGGACAGGATGGATACAGTTGAATGTGCACAGAGCACCATCCTCACAATAGAAGGGGCTACACCAGTGACCCCAAGCTTGTCGACTTCTACTGGACTGTGGGAATTGGGCATGGCATGTTTATCTGCCAGGAGGTTTTGCCTCCTCTGGGACCAGCAGGAAGGCAGTGTTATCTTCATTGTTTCCCACATCCAGCCCTAGAAAGTTTACAGATGTTGGCTCTGGACTGATAGTGAAAATGGACAGACCAAAATTGCAGATTCCCTCAGTTTACATGACACTTAGTAAATAAATGACTTCACCATTGACAGATAGATACCACTGTGGGGCCCACAGTGACAGCGGCAATATGAAAAAGAGAAAGGAAATTTTAAAAAGCGCCTTAGACTTGGTTTATCTTAAAAATATCAAATTATTTCAATGCTAAACGGGCACTAAGAGGATCTGGAAGGATACATCATTTATGTAAATCTATGTAAATGCAGGTACCAATTACACTGAAAAGGATTGGGTGGCATTCATAAAGGACAAGTCATGCTCTAAGCTGTCACCTGCCAGTCTGCTTCTCCCTGGAGTTAGATTCACACCAGATGGCAGCAGTTAGAAATGAAGAAACCTGCTTCTTTGAACCTTCACCTTCCTGTGTAATTTACGCATCTGTGAACTTTGAAGTGCTGACACTGCCTTGGTTAGCGCTCAAGAACCCATTTAGGCATTGCAACAGGATGCTGGTTCTGGAAAGCATGAGTCCTGAGCATGCAGACTTTGCTAGGATCCTGCAAAGCACGCTGAGGTGTTGTATGTTAGCTGTTTTGATCTTATGAGACAGGTTTTATTTATTGCTGAGATACCAGGAAAACCAAACACATTGCAAAATGAGAAATCTTATTATTTTTTTTTCTGAATGGACACATTGCAAACGTGCAGCTGAGCACATAGACACAGGCACGTACACATCTCATTACTTCTAATGGAACTGGTACGATGTCTCCAATGAACCGCACTTCTGCCCCCGATCACACACATGGTGTTCATTGCAGCTCTCTCCTCCATAAGAGTGTTCCCTAGATTACTAAGTCAGCATCATTATCCAAATAGACATCTGCTCTATTTTCTTGTTCATAATGATAACGACTAGCCGGGGTCACAAAGGATAGGCTTAACACATAGCATCTAAATGGAAAATTTGAGGAAAGTGGAAGCCTTAGGGAAAAGTGTAATCATGTTTCCCTGTTCACTTAGAAACAACAACAGAAACACAAAGCCACCTAACAAACAAGCAAATGAAAAAACAATACTGTCTTACACCTGACTTAGGGTTTAGAGCTCATGTGTTACAAAGTGTTGCGAGATCAGAAGAGGAATCAAATGCTCAAAACCCATGGATTTCCAAGGGCACTTGGAAGCTTGCAGCGAGTCCAGGAGTTTCATCTTACTGGATGACCTCTGAGGAGATGTGGTATACTCCTGGGCGGTTTGTTCTGTTGGAGATCTTGAGGACCAGGGCTTCCCAGACCAACGCGAGGTCCTCAGTCCTACACCCTGGGAAGGGTGGGATGCAGGAGTCCAGAAGCTCTGGCTGCAACACGCCATGCTTCTGGCACGAACCAGCGCTGGCCTTTCTTAAGTCAATATCGGAAAACTTCCCCCTCCAGGAGAGTCCTGTGTGGTGTGAGGTCTGAGCACACGCTGCTGAGACCTCCACGGAGATCCACAGTTGAGTCATCTGATGGGGAGTGGAAGTGTTTCTAGGAACAGTCCCACAATTCCTGCTCTGCTTGTTAAGCTCCAAGCTTTCCAAATCCTGGCAAGTATTGGAGTTGTATTGAACTCCAGAACAGCAACTGGGGCCCAGGGTCCACGTCTATACACAGATCTTGTCCGTCTCATTTCTGAGAGATGAGACAATTCACTTTTATGAACTTCATTTTAAGAGAAAAGGAACAACCGTGAGAGCCCACGTGCTCTGGACATGAGATAAATAAACCCCAAAGCAAACCCAGCCTGGTGAGCTAACGAGTGGGCTGGGGGCCTGTGAGGTCTTCTTTCTCAGTTTCCGTGTTCTGATATAAAGCTGGGCTGGGTCTTTGCGTCAGAGGAGGGAGGAGTTCGTTGGTTTTGAGCTTTTCCTCCACTAGCCTTTTGGAGGAGCACTTGACATTCCTTCATTCTTTCTGAATCCCCCGATGCTTCTTCTGGGCTTTCTTTTCTAAGGGTATAATTTCTTGGATGAGACAAATGTCTTCATTTTGTACATTGTGGTTGGTTGACACTGAGTGGAAATGAGTGTAAATCACCTACTCCAATTACGGGACTGAGGACCAGGAAGTGCTTTGTAGTCATTAAGTGCTCTACCAATTTTTAGGGATAATGCATTTTTCATGTCAGTTTTATACCCCCAAATTTATGTCAGTTAGCTACAAATATGCTTTGCTTTGAAATTCTCTGAGGCTTAGCCAGAGTTGATGAGACCTCAGAAGCTATAATAAAAGTCCAAAATGCCTTCACATAGCTTTCTTAATTCTGTATGTCTGGCTTCCTCTGGATGCAGGTCCGTTGATGGCACCCTGCACCTACTATGTCTATCAGCGGAGGTGGCACAATGGCTGGAAACTATTTTGCTATAAGCAATAAAAGAACTCGAGAATGTCTTAATAAATTAGAGTTGGTTTTTCTCACATCATCAAAAGTCTGGAGGTTTTAATAGTTTTCTGATTGGCTCATTAGCTCAGTATTGCCAGGGCCGATGTTTCTGAGTCCCTTAGCTCTTCTGTCTTCCTTGCAAGATGGTAT
Source organism: Mastomys coucha (assembly GCF_008632895.1). NCBI lineage: Eukaryota > Metazoa > Chordata > Mammalia > Rodentia > Muridae > Mastomys > Mastomys coucha. Next base: position 98,012,839 of record NW_022196896.1, on the reverse strand, counting down.
CTGCAGAACAGTGTGAACACTGGAACCTCTGTCTGAAAGGAGAAGGTGATGCCTCTGGCTTTTGTTTCTAGTATCATTTAATCTTTTTTATTTTTATTTTTTATTTTTATTTTATTTTATTTTTTTTATTTTTGTTTTTCAAGACAGGGTTTCTCTGTGTAGCCCTGGCTGTCCTGGAACTCTATAGATGAGGCTGGCCTGGAACTCAGAAATCTGCCTGCCTTTGCTTCCCAAGTGCTGGGATTAAAGACATACACCACCACTGCATGGCTTAATCTTTTTTTAAATTCCATTTAATCTATTCTTTTTTTTTTTGGTTTTTGGTTTTTGGTTTTTGGTTTTTGGATTTTCGAGACAGGGTTTCTCTGTGTAGCCCTGGCTGTTCTGAAACTCACTCTGTAGACCAGGCTGGCCTCGAACTCAGAAATCTGCTTGTCTCTGCCTCCCAAGTGCTGGGATTAAAGGCGTGCGCCACCACAGTCCGGCTAATCTATTCATTTTGTGTGACTCTGTGTAGGCATGTATATGCCACGGTGAGCATGTGGGGGTTGGAGGACAGCTTTCCTGAGTTGATTCTCTCCTTCCACTTCATCAGGTCTAGAGAGTAAATGCCACTTGTTGTGCTTGGCAGCCAGCACCCTTATCTACCAAACCTTCTTGCCAGGCCCGGTGTTCTGGTTTTAAGAGCAGGGCAGTGGTGGTGCATGCCTTTAAGCCCAGCACTTGGGAGGCAGAGACAGGTGGATTTCTGAGTTCAAGGCCAGCTTGCTCTACAGAGTGAGTTCCAGGACAGCCAGGGCTATACAGAGAAACCCTGTCTCAAACAAAACAAAACAAAAAACAGACAAAAAACAAAAAAAGAGAGGATCTTACATCTTCTTGACTTCCTTCCTTCCACTGAGAGGGATTTAACCCCACTACCACCACCACCAACCCTTCGGCCCTGAGCATGCATTCACGACTGCTTCAATCAATAGGGTAGGGCAGAAATAAACAGCATGCCACTCTCCAGGCTAGACCATGAAATAGCAAACAGCTTCTGCAGTGGTCTTACGAGGCACTTATTTTCTGGAGGCTCCCCACTGGGTGATCCCACTGAAAGTCTTCTCTTGGGATTTTCCTTTCCAAGTCCACATCAGCCACCCACGAGAAAGACGGAAAGGCTCCTAAAAGAGTCTTTGAAAATGGAAGACATCTGTGGAGTTCAGGAGCATGAGTCAGCACTGTGGATAATTGCTGCATATTAAGAGCTCAGCAGAGCCTGCTGACCATGCGGTGCACAGCTAGATGTTCTTAGCCCTGTTTACTCTCAGACTGTCCATGTTTTTTCAATCAGCCAGAGAGGCTCAGCTCTGCTTTCCGAGGCTGCATTTTGCTTTTCAGAGGACAGCTGGGCCTTCTCAGAGAGCATGCGGGCAAGCCACATGCTCTTTTCCTTTTCCTGTTGCATTCTTTGCAATAGAAGAATGGGTTGGCAGTAAGTAAGTCACACTTTCTTCCTGCTGAGAGTCCATTTTACAATGTCCTGCTGTCTAGATTTTGTTGTGTCCATTAAGTGTTCCTGGGCCCCAAAAGGACCACCAAGGAGCTGACTCTGTTGCAATCGCACGAGGGTCTTCTTATTCAAGCTCGAGCTGGGGCCACACTGCCACCTCTGACACAGCAGGAGAGGAGGGTGAAGCCTGGAGCTCTCAGTGGGACAAGGTTTTATAGGAAATGGCGAGCAAGCTAGGGGGTTTCTAGCCTGGCCCATATCTGACTTGGGGGCTATTATGGAATTTTGTTGTCCTTTAAAATAATTGGCTTGTGCTGGGAGCCAAATCATAAACTTAACTTCTGCTCTCCTCCTGATTGGTGGTTGTTAGGAAATGAAGTGCCAGGGGCAGTCTTGTTGTACATAGGTTTGCTGGGGAGTAATGTGGAAACTGGTGTTAGACTCAGGTTTGCTGGGGAGTAACCTGGAAACTGGTGCTAGAGAGTTCAACCTTAGGTCAGGTTCTCTAAAATAGTCTGAACCCCATATCTGGTCTCTCAATATCTAGAATGGCTTTTCTGTGTATGTGTGTGTGTGTGTGTGTGTGTGTATGTTCATATATGTGTGCATTTATGTATGTTTATATATATGTACATACATATACACATATACATATATATACACATGCACGCGTGTATGTGTGTGTGTATTTGTGTGTTGTCTTAGTTAGGGTTTCTATTCCTGTGCAAAACATCATGGCCATGAAGCAAGTTGGGGAGGAAAGGGTTTATTCAGCTTACACTTCCCCCTTGCTGTTCATCACCAAAGAAGTCAGGACTAGAACTTAAGCAGGTTAGGAAGCAGGAGCTGATGCAGAGGGCATGGAGAGATGTTCCTTACTGGCTTGCTTCCCCTGCCTTGCTCAGCTTACTTTCTTATAGATCCAAGACTACCAGGGATGGCACCACATACAACAGGCCCTCCCCCCTTGATCACTAATTAAGAAAATGCCTTAGTTCTACCGGAGGACCCAGCTATACCACTCCTGGGCATATACCCAAAAGATACTGCAACATGTA
>NW_022196896.1:98005904-98009323 GCF_008632895.1 Mastomys coucha | reverse complement strand
GGGAGAAATTTACATGTAAATAAAGAAAATATCTAATAAAAATTAAAAAAAAAAAAGAGAAAAGAAAAGAAAAAAGAAAATGCCTCACAGCTGGATCTCATGGAGGCATTTCCTCACCTGAAGCTCCTTTCTCTGTGATAACTCCAGCTTGTATCAAGTTGACACACAAAACCAGCCAGTATAGTTGTCAGTGCCCTTCTTTCTCTTTTGAAATATACTGTTTCCTCTTGAGAACATCATTAGCTCTCCTTCTAGCAGCTACTAGTCATTATCTGATTTCTGCCTTCCTTCATTTTGGTCCTGTTTTCTCTTTTTACTGTTGTAGAAAGACCTGCTATTGCCCCCACTGCATTTGTGTTTTACTTTGTCCTTATTTCCCAGTGCCTAGATTGCCTTAAATACGAGGAAACTCAAGTCTGCTCAGTGTGAGTGAACGAACAGCTGAATGGTTAAAGGTTTATATGGAAGATAGTATGAACCCCAATTGAAGTTGTAACTGTAAATACATAGACAACTGTGCGCAACAGGTCACAGGTCTGCAGGTCAGTTTACTGCTTTTCTGTCATGATCTTTTGTGAACTTGCCCATGTACTCGTTTATCTGACAGTATTTGCTGAGTGTCTGCATTGCTCTGGCTTCTGGGCATTTCTGGGGAGAAAGCCGTTATGACTCCATGGTGGAAGTGGTCAGGCAGGCTATGGGAGTGGAGGTTGACAGAGACCATGGGGAGGTATGGCTTTACTCTCACTTTGTCTGTCTCAATTTAGTGACAGGGAATCCCAGAGGTGGTCTTGCTAATGGGTACATTTAAACAAATATTTCTTTTATTTTTGAGGTAATATAATTACATCATTTTCCCCCATCTTCTTCCTCTTTTTGAACCCTCCCATTTATTTCTTCTTACTTTCTTTCAAATTCAGGACTATTATGATCTAAGCAATAGACAGACTAGGTAAAGTCTCACTATGTGACAGATCTCATGTGAGAGGTTTATTAGGAAGAGAGTACATGGAGGCTGCCTCTGGTTGAATGTGGAGGAAACAGAAGACAGGGAGAGGAGGGACTGGCCTTTTATAAGGGGATGTAGCTCATGTACAGGGGGAGGATATGTGACTCCTGGCAACAGTGGGAATGTGTCACATCTTGGCAACCAGTGACGTCATCTGCTGTTGCTGGGCCCCTGGAGCAGCCAGTGGAGATGCCTGGTTACCAACAGTGGCCTCTTTTTTCATTAATTGTTATTGCATTCATATATTTATAGATATGTGTTGGAGACTTGTTCTAATGCTTTGATTCCATTGAGAATCTTCAAGTCCAGATGCTGAAGGTCCTTGTCCCCAGTTGGTTTTTGATTGATCAATAAAGATGCCAATGGCCAATAGCTGGGCATGGTGTGGGACACTTAAGAGTTTTGAGGGTAGGTCACAGAAAGAAACAGAGGAAGTTGCCATGACTCTGAGTAGAAGGATGGGACACAGGAGCGGCAGGAGGTAAAGCCACCCAACCATGTGAGACTTTGGGTAACTGGCTACTGGCCACTTCCCCAATTGGGCCTGGGGTAGCAGAGGAAGGTTTAAGAGTGCCCAGACTTTGAGTAAGCCAAGGCATTTTAAAATTAACTGGTGTGTGTGTGTGTGTGTGTGTGTATGTGTGTGTATGTGTGTGTATGTGTGTGTCTTTGTGTGTGTGTGTATGTGAGTGTGTGTGTGTGATGTGTGTCTGAGTGTGTTTTCCATTTTTCCAACCAGAGATAGCTCATGGGTGGGTACTCGAGTGTGACCTGATGGGAGCACAAAGAGGTGTAGTGAAAACTCATTGCTACACATATATATATATATATATATATATATATATATATATATTCCTAAATATAACCTGCTCAGTCTGTATAATATTACTTGTACATATGCTTTCAGGACTGGCTATTTGGTATTGGATGATCAGTTGGTGAGCTCTTCCCTGGGGAAGACGATTTCTCCCACTCTCAGCATTCCTTAGTTGCCTTTCGTTCTTTGTGAAGGGTGGTTGCATTTGTTGATGATTAATTTTTCTCACCTTCCCTTCAACACCTGTAGCCCTGCTTTTGGAATAAAGGGTCATCTATTCTAAGCTCTCCCTGTGTCCTAAGTGGAAGTTGCCAGGCAAGGTTGTTAGTGGTTTGACTCTAGGCTACTGGAATCCTAAGCTTCCTATTAAAGCATCCTGACAAGGTTTCAGTCTTAAGAGATAAGGAACATACAGGAAGAAGCCCTGGGGACAGGCAGGAAACCAAGGCATCAAAGCTTGAAGCCTGGCTCTAAGGAGTAGTTTAAAAAATGGCTATGCTGCCAGGTTTGTGCTGTAGTCCTTGGGCACAGCCTGTTATGGTAAGCACTGTTTGAACTGCTTTGGCATATATGGAACTGCAAACCCCTACCAGACCACATCTGGTCTGTATGCAACTGGAGCTCTTTCATGCTATCAACTGGGTTAGTAGCTGAGTCTCAATACTAGTTCTTCCTAGAGCTATGTCAGGGCTCTTAAGATGTCTGGGACTCATCAATATAAAGAAGGAATCTAGTTACTCCTGGTGAGGGTGTTCCATATAGATTTCTGGGGTCGACTAGAACAATACAAGAGTCTCACCCTTGCTAGGCAATGTGAAGGGATAGGCCCATGACCATGAAAGAACATTCTGAAAATATATCAAAAGCTTGTATTGGAACTTTGTTTTACCATGTCCTAGCTAGGTAACTTTATTCCCCATTAGTCTCCAAACCTTATTTATCTCACATGTAAAGCAAGAACCTAGTAGTTATGGCACTTAGTGGTGGGAACGATTCAGAGCCTGACATATAGCATGTATTTGTTGTTATCTTTTAACTTATGTTTTTAATCAAGATAAAGAAAAAGGATACAATGTATGTTTGGGGACTCTCTAGATGTCTATATCTGGGAACAATATTGATCCCTAGTGATCGGGCAATCCTCATCCTTTATTGGAGGCTGTATTTAGTCTTCATTGGGTCCCATGTTAGGGCTGGTTTAGAATCAGTGAATGCTGGGAAAGAGTGCTTTTCTATTTTATCTTCTTCTCTTTCCCTAAGAACAAGACATTCCTATCCAATGAGATCATGACTTCTAGAATGTTTTAAATGGAAATGAAAGGTCTTTGTCTCCCCTACAATTTTTTATGCCCTGCACTGTTCTAGTTTCCTTCAATGATTACCATCCCTCACTGACCATTCTGTTGTCTTGACTCGCATCCAGCTCTCAGTGTAGCCCACGAGATTATAGTGTGGTTTGACAGGAGGGGCTGGAGGCATCCTTCATCCTTGGCACAGGACTAGGCCACCATAATAAGGAATTAGTTTTCTTTTGTGTTCAACAGACTTTTACAAAAGTTTCAATTCAATTTCTCACATTATTGTTTTCCAGTT
>NW_022196896.1:97995968-98003295 GCF_008632895.1 Mastomys coucha | reverse complement strand
TCTTTTGTTTGGGGAGCACTGGAAGGCATACATTCCTGAGCAGAATTGAAAATGCTGGTACCATGGGGATGTCTAAATTAACTCTAGAGTGGGACTACCAAAGAGTTTATGTGTAGCCAACCAAAATGCGTAATTTTTTTTGAGCCCTGTACTGAGAAAAAGGATGAATTCAGTAAAACAAAGTGAGTTGACCAGACTCTTACAAAGCTTGCTTGACTATTCCAAGGGAAACGGATACCCCCTGTGGTGCAATCATTCCAAGTTCGTGGACAGATTCCCATTAGTAAACACGAGGGATCGAACATAATTGAAATCCAGACTCTTAACTGCATGTTGAGTCTCTATTCTCTCACATATTTATGTGAAGGCAAAATGTTATGACTTCTCTGTAAAATCTGGTTCATCTAGGAAATGTTCATACTGCTATGGAAGGCTCCTTTTGTCTTAGAAGGAAAAGTCCAAGTTGGTCACAGCTTAACTGTCACTGCTCATGCTGTGTGGCCGGACTGCTGAGACCTGATTTAGAGGCCAGGAACTAGGACAAAGGTTGGATTTGAGCCAGTGGCCAATGAGAGTTTTCACACGTGTATGTGTCTGTTCTGAAAGGAGAGGTCAGAAAGCCCAGAGAACAGATTAGTCCGGAGACATTTAACTCTAGCCAAAGACATGTCATTTGGTGCTGATTATATAAATTATAGAATTACTACCTCAGATGAACCTCTTAGATCATCTTTTCCATTTTGGAGTTGAGAGATCAGAGCTTAAGAAGATATTGAGGAAATTTACTTAAGGTAGTTCAGTTTAGGGTTACAGCGCTGGACACCCTCCCCTGGACATCGCTCCCCCTCCCCAAACACTCTCCTTAACTTTCCCACAGTGGTTCTCCTCCTCCTGTGAGGTTAGGGAACCCTTTCTCCAACACAGAAGCTCTGTGCCACTGAAGGACGTCTCATGGCTGTGGTTGAGGAAACATGTGTGCACATGGGTATGTGCATCCTCTGTGGTAATTATGCATCCGGGGACTCTGTCAGATCAGGGATCAGCTGGCTGTTTGGGGTCCATTTCAAGGATTCTTTCAGCAGCCCATTGCTCACATCATTCAAAGAGAGTTAAGAAAAGGCAAAGATCACTTTGGATTCTTCCTTCTCTTTAGTATCTCCCTTCAATCAGTCACTAAAAGCCTCTAATCCTACCTCTGAACTGCAGGGCTCAGTGATCGTGTCAGGAGCCCCTCCTGTGTGGCGCATCACCATCTCTGAGTACTTTTTCTCTCTGCCTATCACAGCTCCCAGTTGAAGATATTGAAGCATCTCCAAATGGCCTCTCAGATTTACTTTCCTTCTTCCTGAAGCCTGTCATGAGCACCATTTTTGAACTTACCCTCCTATAATCCTGGTTTCACATTAACCTCTCCTTGAGAAAACCCCCTTACAGCCCAACTGCTATCTATCTATTTATCTATCTATCTATCTATCTATCTATCTATCTATCTATCTATCTATCTATCTATCTATGGTGTAAATTCTCTGACTTAGCTTTAGAGCCCTAATCAGTTGATCTTCATTCTGTTAGAAGCATTGTATTAGGAGCATTGCACTATTTCAATCTAATTTTGTATGAATTTGCATTTGTAAATTTGATTTCACAATAGGCCTCTTGGAGTGGATGAAGCCAAGGCTTTGGAGTGGATGAAGCCGAGGCTTTGTAATTAGACTTGAGTAGACATTTTGCCTTGGCTATTCACTGGTTCTAAGGCCTTCAGTATATTTCCTAGTCCCAGCATGTCACAGTTCATGTTTGTAAAATGGGCAAGTCAATGCCTATCATCCGGAGGTATTAGGAGAGTTAGGACCATGTATCTAAGCCAGCCCATTCAGGTCATCAATTGTGTTGCCTTTCTCCAATGGGGACCGGTCCTGGAGTGAGATGTTTCCTTCCCTGGGTTGTACACACAGTGTGCTCACTTCTGACTTTAAATGTTGATGCATTAATGTCTTAGTTCCTAAGAAATCCCTCTCTCCCGTTGGACCTATGCAAATTCTATTCTTATGAGAGCATAAAGCCTCCTGTTTCTGTTCTGCCTGAAATTCTTTAGTTTGTTTGTTTATATACCTATGGGTTCTGCTTAAGTTTAATCTCTGGAAATCTTTCCCCGACATTCTGCGGAGTTTTCTAGATTTCCTGAATGAATGGAACAGACAAGGAGCCTTTCATTACTTATTTTTCTTTTTTAACCTAATGTTTCTCCCCGTGCAGTTGGTAGGAAATGGGGTACATGAGCATGAAGTACAGATGTATTGTATTTTACATTCCCATGCAGACTCACACTTTATATCAGCTAATCAGTCTTGGGAAAAACCTACCAAACCGGAAAGCATTTACTCCCGTTTAACCTCGCAGTTTTTAAATCCTCATGGATGTGGGGGTGTTTTATTCATATAAAAACTATTAAATCAAGAGGTGTGTGTTTCCCTATAGAAAACTGACAGGGCTTTATGCCTTGCCATCCCTGCCCCCATATGATGCTAGTCTGCAGGAAGTTGACGGTGCGTACAGTTTTATGTTTCCATCAGAAGTTACAGAAGTTAGCCCTTTGCAATGGATCTTCTAGGTGCTCAATAAATATTTGGTAAATGAAATAAAATTTAGAGCATGAAGAGGAAGAAGTTTTTCAGGTCCTGGGCCAAAGAAAAGTGAAAGTAAATATTGAAATTGAGATTTTCGATCCTGTCAATCATGTCTCACACCCTTCGTCTCACTTAATTAGAGGCAGGAGATCCTGTTGTCACCTCCACATGGTCCCATGTTTTTCTTTTTAGATGGACTTTGAATAAGGTTGTTTTCTGTTTTTGTTTTTGTTTTTTTTTTAAAGATGTATTTATTATTATATCTAAGTACACTGTAGCTGTCTTCAGATGAGCCAGAAGAGGGAGTCAGATCTCATTTTGAATGGTTGTGAGCCACCACATGGTTACTGGGATTTGAACTCAAGACCTTTGGGAGAGTTCTTAACCACTGAGCCATCTCTCCAGCCCTGTTTGGTTTTGTTTTTGTTTTAAAGATTTATTTTATTTATTTTGTGTGTATGAGTACACTGTAGCTGTACAGATGGTTGTGAGCCACCATGTGGTTGCGTGGGATCTGAACTCAGGACCTTCGGAAGAGCAGTCAGTGCTCTTACCCACTGAGCCATCTTGCCAGCCCTGTTTGTTTGTTTGTTTGTTTGTTTTTAATTTGATTTCTTTTTTAAAAAAATTCTTCTCTCATATATTACATCCTGACTGTTCACAAAAATTTAAAAATTGAATTTCTTTACACATTTATTTGTTTATTTACTCTGGATGTGTACATACAGAGGTAAGAGGCCAACTTAGGAGAGTCAGTTCTTTTTTTTGTTTTTTCTTCTCTTGTATGTGGGTTCCCAGAATTGAATCCTGGTCCCCAGACCTGCCAACAAATTCTTTTACCCAGTGAGCTCTCTCCCTAGCCTACCAAATTACTTTTAAAAAGGGCTTGGATAATTACTTTGGTTTAAAAAACATATGTGGGGGCCAGAATTTAGAAATGATTAGGCTAAGATGGATATAAAGTTGTCAAGTTACTATCCTCTAGAGGTTCCCTATGTGAACTAGATAAAGCTTGATTATTGGGATGGCTTTTAAAATCAGACTCAATTCACAACAGACATTTGATCCACAAGTTTTGGCTTGATTCACATAATTGAGATGCAGCTTCAGTGCCATGTATATATGCTTCAGTGTGTATGGGTCTTATATTTCTAACTCAGAGAGTAAAAGAAAAAAAAAAAAACAATCTGAAAGAGACAGAGAAAGAGGGAAAGAGGAAGGGAGGGAGGGAAGGAACAGGGGACACTGCACGCAGAGCTTGAAAAGAAAATAGTACATTTGGTTCTGTTCAAAAGAGTGCCTGTATCGTCTGGGACCCAGAACAAGGGAGATCTTTAGTTTTGTAGCCACAGTCTTGCCTTGTTTAAAGAGGAAATATAGCTCCTGGTGAAGCTAGGGCCAGACATTGGTAGAGTTGAGGTGCACCCCTTGTTCAGCCTGTAGACCTTGGGGTGACCTTGAATTAGTCATGCCTCTCTGGGCCAGTACCTCATCTCATACCCATGGGAGGGTGGTGCTCTCTCTGAGGTTCATGCTTGGATGAATTACCAACCGCAATGAAGCAGTCTCTTGAATCAGCCCTCTGGCTTGGGGATCCAAATAAGAAAAGCATCCTTCATTCACATGTTTTCCCATCAGTCTTGCTTGCCTGGGTGTGGTGCCTTCATTTCCTCAGATGAGGAACAAGAGCTCAATCACTCTTGGTCAATATTTTAAAATAGAACCAATCAAGAGGGTAAACCTTGCAGTATATATGCTCAAGGAGTCTTAAGGGGTGTTTCTGTTCATGTATTCAATTCAGAATCGGCACTGAACTGATCTCTTAAGATGTCCTTCACTTCTTTTATTTTTATTTTTTTGAGACAGGGTTTCTCTGTGTATCCCTGGCTGTCCTGGAACTCATGCTGTAGACCAGGCTGGCCTCGAACTCAGAAATCCTCCTGCCTCTGCCTCCCAAGTGCTGGGATTAAAGGCATGAGCCACCACTGCCTGGCTCTTCCTTCACTTCTATAATTGTGTGCGATGACATCTGTAACTTTGTTGGACTGCGAAAACATTGCTTTCTGTTCACAATCACTGACATTTGGCCACTTCTGACTTACAAAAAAAAAGTTATTTATTTTTTTCCATAGGGTTCAATCTGGCTTTTAATGAAGATCAAAACCTGCCCCTCCCTTGTCTCTAGTTTGCACTTATTACCCTGCTGGTACCGATTGCCTGACTCTCCAGCTATAAATCAGGAGGGAGGATGGTTTCCTAGGGAGCTGCTGACTGGGTCATCACAGCTGGCCTGAGCTCACGAGTGAGGACGGTCACTGTTGGACACAGTTAATTTTCATCCGTAGAAGGAAGAAGACACTGAGCAAAATATCTCAGTGAAGTAATGGATTTAGGTGGTGTCAAGGACATCTAAACAGTTCAGCAATTGCTTCTACATCAGATGTGACTCTTGGCATTGACGGGAGGCTTGTAGTGCCAGAGTCAGTCTCAGGTCGGGGTCTGACACTGTGTCAAAACATTCTCACTCGTGACTCGTGTTTCTAGATGAGATCAGCTGTGTGTTTGGCTGATTGAAAATATAAGACACGCCGCAGATCCTGATTGGAAAAAGATGCAAGTAGAATCAGTTTTATCGATGGGAAGGTATGTGGAGATGGAGGTTGGGATATGGAGACAGGAGAAAAGGCAAAATGACTCAAGTGAGAGAAGGGTGAGAAGAATTGCTGGGGAGTTCAAAGGTCATTGTGTCCTGGGGCACTTCTGGTGGCTGTGGCAGGGCTTGGGGATGGATGAGCAGAAGAGCTCTCAGATCCTTTCTACCGCACTTCTCCGAGTACAGTGTCGAGTCTCATTAAGCACTCAGCATGCCAGAAGTAAGAAATCAGGTGATACTGGGAAGAGAAACATCACAAGCTTAGGACAAATTGCCCCACCATTAAGTTTAACTCACCGCAGATAAACATTCTAGTATAAAGTGCCACGGAACAAAGCAGCTCTCTCTATAGTGACATCTCCCTTTGTCAGGACTTGGTCTTTCTATATACAATAGTTTTGATATTAACTGTACACAGAACATTTTATTAAATGATCAAATGACCAGAATAGGGTTTTTTTTTTTTTTTTTTGGAAAGAACATTGTTATGAGAAAGAACTAAAATAAACTAGTTGTGGAATAAGCTATGGATGATCAGGGAATACTGTAGACAAGTAGTAAATTTAAGGTGAAATGTTTGCTCTGTAAAGGTCTAGATACATGCTTAGTGAGCTTGTGATGTTGGATGCTAGGAAGCCCTGGATGCTTTCAGGGTTAGTGTGAGGGAGATCTTTACTGGACTCTGTGTCCCACGTAAGGGAGAGTAGTTCCAAGTCCCACCTTCCTGTTTCCCACTGCCACCCTCATGACATCTTAAGTCTTTGTTTCCAGCTTGGGTCACTGAGAATTGCAGAACTGACTTTTTTAGGGTAGAACTTCTAAAGTCTTACTACCACTCCCTGGCTGACCATCAAATCTTCCTGACCCTGCTATACAAGTTTAGATAGACAATGTTTTTATTAAGATGCATCCAAGGCTGATATGAGAGTCTTGACCTTTTTTTTTTTTCTGTAATCCTAAACACTGGAGGGACTAAGATTAAACAGAAGACCAAAGGTTAAGGATATAACTTTAATGCTTGGTGTTTACTTAACAATTTCAAGGGCTGGGGTTTGATCTCCCATACTATAAATAAAGAGAAGGTACAGCATGTAACAGACTTGAGCTCATGTCCATACAGCTCTGGCCTTTTCCTCAACTCTGATTGTAGAAGTCTATTTCGAGTTTTGTTTGGAGCTCTAGAATGATGTTGCAGTATCCCTTGTAGACAATGAATCAAAATGTCAAAGGAGGTGACGTGGCTGAGAATCTCACCCGCTTGACTGCTGCTGCTGCTCCTGCCTTTACAAGATCCTTGTAATAGTTTCATAGTCTTTGGGATTTTGTAGAACATGAGAATAAAAACCAATGGTTGGACCAAGAATCTCGAATAGAATAGCTTTAAGGATCTTCTAGAGAAGATAGAAGTCTAGCATTATAGGCCCAGTTTGCTATACCTGAGCAAGATTGGGAAGTATCTTGATACGTTAAATCAATCAGTTGTTCTCAACCTGTGGGTCATGACTCCTTCAGGGTTCATATATCATCTATCCTACATATCAGATATTTACATTATGATTTATAATAGTAGAGAAATTATAGTAACAACAACAATAATTTTATGGTTGGAGGGTCACCATAACATGAGGAACTGTATCAAAGGGTTGCAGCATTAGGACCCTTTATATGCATATGCAAATGACTTCAAATGCCATGCTTTTTGAGAGTGATAATTGAATAGGAAGACTCAATAACCTGTTTGGGCCTTTGTATCTCTGGAGGGAAGTCCTGTAAGTTCATCTTCTGGCAAAAGGGCAGTTGAAGCTGGGCGTGATTGTGTTAGCCTATAGTCTTAGTACTTTGGTGGCTCAGGCAGGAGGATGGTGAGTTCAAGGCCAGTGAGACCCCAGCTCCAAAAACAAAAACGAGGAGAGAAAATGAAGAAAGGAAAAGAAGGGAGGATGGGAATGTTGGGAAGAAGGAAGGGCTGTGAGCTGTAATTTTCCATACTAAACCTTGCTTTAGCAGATAGTTGGGTTTTTTTTCCTTTTCTTTTCTCTCTCTCTCT
>NW_022196896.1:97994304-97995958 GCF_008632895.1 Mastomys coucha | reverse complement strand
ATCATCATTGATTTGCGGAGAAAAGGTAGGGTAAAACATAGGTAAGGCAGCTGTGGTGAACACTGGTGGAAGGGGTACAGAGCTTCGTGCTCTGGAGCATTAGTTCGGTGTTGGAATGGCCAAGTTTTCCTGACAAGAAACTTCTATGAAAAGAGACTTTGTATTCTCTTCATGAGGAACAGAGCTAGGCAGTTGGGAGGATCCACATAGAAATAAGGGATCTTCCTATGCACTGAGGGCTCTTGTTTGTAGAAGAAATTGAGCAACTAGAGATCAGGGAAGTTGGGAAACCTTGAAATAGACCAGACTCATAGTAATTGGCAAGTTCAAAGGCCGTATGCCCTATGATCTGCCAGCTGCAATGGTTCATGAATATGCATCAGCTGATTATTTAATCTGGGGATTTCTCTGATCTATGCACTGTGCGTGTCTATGGATTACAGTCAGAGGTTACTCATCATTTGAAATGTTGCCTGGTTTGGGGGAGGGGTTGATCCTGACAGTCAGTTGTACTTTGATGGGTAGATTCAGAGAGCAGGTATGGAGATGTCCCTGTCAGCAACTCTTAAGGCTCCGTCATTCTTCAGGGAAGAACCTAGGGTGGTGGTACAGGCTCTTGTAAAAGAAATGAGAAAAGTTGTTGTATGAAAATGTAGTTGCTTGGGTCATGCCTAGCAAAACAAATTTAAAGCTAGGGCACGATGAGGGAGAAGGTTTTACACGTGACTAAGACTGCATGAATTGCAAGGTCAGTGGCCACTAAAGCCTCATCTACAAAAGAAAAAAGTGCTTCCACAGGACGGGCTGTCCAATAACTGTCTGTCCAACCTTAGTGGGGCTGGTTTCAGTCTTGATATCATTCACTGTCACCAAAGACTACCCTTTTCAAATAGCTGATGCTCACTGTTGAGATGGCTCAATGGGTGAAGGACTTGCCTCCAAATCTCAGAATTCTAGTTCTAGGGGCTAAATGGTGGAAGGGAAGGACCAGAATATCTGTGTTACTTCCCTCAATTATCTTGTCTTTAAAAACTTTCCCTTACCTCAGTTTCCTGAGTATTCTCAAATTTTAGTGAAGCACATTCCCACTAAAATACCCTGTGTTTCCTAAGGAACATCAGTATTCCTTATGCTGATGTAACATATACATGACACAACATTTCTGTTGTGTTATTTTTTTAAATTTAGTGTGATGTGAGCTTTGTTGTATTTTTGGTGCCTTTCTAGGGAACCTTGGTAGTTGGCTCAAGATACCCCAAGACCAAGTTCTCAGCACAAAAGAGATTGATTTGCCCCAGAGGGTCAAAGGGAAGGGATAAGGGACACAGACAGGAGACAAAGGAAGAGGGACATGGGAAAGGAAGAAGGGACAGAGTATAAAGCAAAGGGAGAGGGAAGAGGGATATTCGTCCTGGAGGACAGACATGGCCCATAGAAAAATGGCAGTTTATAATGGTAAAAGAAGAAACTCTGTGTTAGGATGTGGTGTTTAGTTTTAATTGGACATGTTAATCAGGTGATTTAAGGGGATTTTAGGTTGCTGGACTTCGATACTTGCATAGCTAGACCTTGGTAGTCTGAAGCAGTAAATTGTTAATCTGCTCTGAACTCCCTGTTGGAGGGGCTCTGCCAAAATGCTCTGGATTCTCGAATG
>NW_022196896.1:97981846-97991756 GCF_008632895.1 Mastomys coucha | reverse complement strand
TTAAATATAGTCAAGCTGAGAAATTTTTCGGGGTTTTAGGCCTTTTTGATTAACAGTCTCATCTTAAACACATCTTGCTCAACTCACACTTTACTAGAAGTAGTTTACAGGAACCAAGATCCTCCAAACTTTTCATAGAAATCTCCATAAAGCCAAACATCATACAGCATGCTTATAATCACACTTGTGAGGTGAATGCAGAAATTCAAGGGCTTTTTGGCTACCTAGCAAATTTGAAGCTAGCCTTGGCTGTATGAGACCCTGTGCCAAGCAAACAAACAAACACAATTGACAAAGTAAGCAAATGGTTATATAAATCTTCATGGGTGAATAACCAATTTTAATGCTGTAATCTGTACCTTTCATAACACAATAAAACAGTTCAGACAAACTCTTTACCACTTTACGACGGGAATAACCTTTCTCCATGATCCAGTGATGTGTCCACTTATTATTTATTTTATTATTTCATCATGTGCATACTGTGTTGGTATGTGGGAATGTGCTTTTGAGTGCAGAGGCTGAGGAGGCCAGAAGAGGGCATTTTGTGGATCCCCCCATGGAGCTGGAATTATAAACAATTCATTGTGAGTCCATCTGAAGGGGTACTTGGAATGCACAGTCCCTCTGTGAAAACAGCCCACACTCTTAACTGCTGAGCCATCTCTCCAGCCTCCACGTGTTTATTTATGTGACCTCATCATCAGAATGACCTTTACCATCTGTTTCTATCGACATTCTGATCATACTACTCATGTATTCTCCAAGAAGATGCAAGATTTCAGCTGAGTGTGAGGACTCATGCCTGAAAGCCCATCATTTGGAGGGTAGAGGCAGGAGACTCAGAAGTTTAAGGTCAAGGTTGACCTGGGCTAGAGGAGCTCCTGTTTTAAATATCAAAAACAAACAACAAAAGTGTGCAAGACTTCTTTATAGCTCTTATTGTGCCTTTAACAGCATGGCCTGTACAATCCTTCACAACAACTTCAGGTCTTTCTAGGGTGTCACTGTTGGGTTGGGGTGGAAGCTGAGGAAACTCACATCAGATAGGAAAGCTTAAAAATGAAAGCTTGATTTTTGCAGCGCTCAGGGAGGCAGCCAGTTTGGGACCTGAATTACGTCCCCAAAGGGAGATTGTGCAACATTTTTAAAGTATGGAAACCGCTTATTTGGATGTGGGGGGAGCTGCAGAGTTATCCAATTGTATTTTAACATTATGGGTTAAGCAAGGGAGTGCCTGTTGGACACCTAGCTTCAAGGTTCTTAATTCATTCTTGTGGGTTTAACGGTGCTGTCCACGCCAGTGCCTGGTGGGCGTCGGGCTATGAGAAGCCACAGGATCCCACTCCGGAGGTGGGGAAGCCCAGTCTGAGGTCCTGGGGGAGTGCCAGAGTTGTCTCGGACTCTTGGCCCCCCCCAGACTCCGCTGGATACTGTGGAAGAGCTAAGAACGGAGTGGGGAACTGTGAACTGGATCTAGCCTAGGACCAAAGGGAAAATGGGGGAGGAGAGCTCCGGCTGGGTCCCGTGGGGATGAGAGAGTCCTTGGCTTGCTTGGCGGGTGGCTTGGCTTGGTGGAGACCATGGCTGAGATCGCTAAGAGGCTTTCTGGCGGGGACTAGGCAGCCAACTCTTTAGACCAAGGCCTGCTCCATTGCTCCCCACAGTGGGTCCTGATGAAAAGAGAGAGTCCATGGTTTTAGGGCATTTATTGTCATGGCGGAGAGTGGCGATGAGAAAACCGTACCCCACTTTCTCAGGGTGGGCCTGAGGTTAAATACCTCTTGCAGGGAGGAGTGTCTGGGAAGAGGAGCTTAATTGGCTAAGCCCTTCAGACCTTTAGGTGCCTCATTAAAATGGAGATCTGTCTTGAGACTAAGTGATCTGTGGTCACATTCTCTACCTATGGAGGGGCTTGGGGCGTTGCCCTTAGTGTCTGATGGCCACAGACCTTTGGAGTGGAGAGCGACGGCCTTGTGTCAGGATCCAAGGAGCGTGGCAAAATGTCTATGGGGTCAGCTGCATATAGTTAATTAGGCCAAAACAGGAAATTAGTTATATATATTTATAATGTGTAACCTTGGTTTCAATAGCAACATCTATATTATTTATCAGTTAGCAGACAATTAAGAAAACATTTGGAGAAGTGAGGTAGACTTGGGAATATGAATATGTTTGGCCCTGCCAGCAAGATGGGGAGATGGCTGGACTCAGACAACTGTTTACAACCGAAGCTGTTCCTATTACTTATGGGATCTTGAATTTGGCTTCTGAAAATGAAATGGTAGTGCTTAGAATAAGTTTCTTTTGCTTGTTTCCAACATCAAGAACCCCTCGAGCCTCCCTTACATGTGACCCAGTCCTTAAAACACTTCCTCATTTTTTGGTACTGTTGTAATAGCTGTACTTCTTAGTAATAAGATTTGCGTTTTTCCAAGTTCTCTAGAACTCTCAGAACAGTCTTGTGGTATGTGTGTGTGTGTGTGTATGTGTGTGTGCGCGTGTGTGTGCATGCTGGGGGAGGGCAGAGAGGGGAGAGGTATGCACATAGACATACACACACATACATGCATATACAGAGGGGGAGGGGAAGGGAGGAGGGAAAGGATGAGGAGAGGGAGAAGGGAGATTGAATAAAATAAGGAGAGCTACTGCATCCAGTTGGACACTGAGCCAGTTTATCATTGCAGTCTTGGCGGCAAATTGTCTAAAAGTCACCAGGCAGAAGAATTCTTTCTGGTTTCGCTGTTTTGGAGGGAAGAATCTGTTTAGATCTTCAGTAAATTGGATAAACCCCACCCATATTGGGTAACCTTCTTTACTCTTCTGATTTTAATGTTAATCTTTCCTGAAAACATCCTTACACACACACAGAAGTGATATTCAATCAAATATACAGATTCTCTGTGACCCAGTCAAGTTCATGCATAAAATTAGCCATCCCAGCAAGTGATGGGACCCAGCTACTGAACTTAAAGTGTGTGATTTAATTACAATGCTCTGCTGCCTGCCTATATAAATATTATTTATTCATTCTTGTGTAAGTTGCCTAACAACTCTATGAAGACTTAAGATGCTATATAACTCACTTAGCTTCATGATTTCCTAGTTACCATGCCTGAAACAACTTCACCACTAACAATAACAAATATAATACGGATTCTATTGTTTTCCCATAATTATTGTGAAGACTATCAAAGAATGATTATGAAAATAAATAAATAAATTAAGTTTTTACATGTATTATTATTTTGCATATGTGTGTGTGTGTGTGAAAGAGAGAGAGAGAGAGAGAGAGAGAGAGAGAGAGAGAGAGAGAGAGAGAGAGGGAAAGAGAAATGCTCATGCCATGGCACACACGTGAAGGAGGATAGAGGACAAATGTGGAACCATGTGGATTTGGGGGATCAAAAACTCAGGTCATCAAGCTGATGACAAACACCTTCACCCACTGAGCCATCTCAACAGCTATGAAGATAATTTTTAAACTGTGAAGCCTGATGTAATGATCAGCACTGCACATGTGAAAACTGCTTATTACTTAATATTTCAGGTGAGAAATCCAGAGAACAGAGTGGCAGATATCATATTTGCCCATGTTTTACAAGTGTCTACTGTGTACTCGATGCTGTCTCTGGCCCTTGGTGAGGCACTCTGCTCAAGACGTCCTGGGCTAGCAGGGTGGATCTGGAGTTAGGATGGCAAGCTGACTCCAGGTGAAGCAGGAATACTTGTAAGACTCTGACTGTCCCACTAAGAGTGAGCTGCAGAGTGGCCTTAAGAAGAGTTACTACCGAGTTTACTACATGAGTTTATCTCTTGCTCATCCACCTCCCCTAGATTTCTGTACCAGATTCACTGTGTTTTGTTGGTGATTGTCCTACTCCAGCATTGAAATAAGACATTCCAATTTTATTAGCTGTTCTAGAAAATTCTTGCACTAGAAGCCTGGACTCGGAACTTTTTTTTGTCCATCCATCCATTTATACATCCATCTATCCATCCATCCATAGAACCATTTATCCATCCACCCATCCATTCATCCACCTAGTTATCCATCCATCTATTCATCCATCCATCCATTCACCAATCCATCCCTTTATCCATCCATCCATCCATCCATCCATCCATCCATCCATCCATTTACCCATCCATCCATCCATCCATCCATCCATCCATCCATCCATCCATCCATCATCCCTTTTTCACATAAATAAAAATGGAAGCAAGAAGTTTAAATTATAAGCATTTGTGGTTTGGCCACACTTGCATTTCAGGTGCTTAAAAACTACACGTGCCATCTTCTTAGAGACTTAGCCTCAGCCAAAGCGAGGCTCAGGACATCAGTTTATTATCTGCCTGTTTGTATGCCATAGGAAGAGGACAGTCTCTAGCTTTCTCTCCCAGATAATGAAACAGAATGCCTCAGAGCCCAAGGCAGCGATAAACGTTGAATTATCTTCCCTCTTCTGCCCCTGGCTTTCACTGGGCCCTCAGCCTGGATACTGTTTGAAAGACTGCAGGCTGCAGTTTCTAAGTAAGGATGTGTTTGAGATAATGAGAAACAGAACAAGGAAATAAAGTTTTCCATAACTGGCCTCTGAGGCGCCTGCCCAACAAACTCAAGGCTGAGCTAATCACACCCTTTCTGAAAATGGATACTCAGCTCTTAAGCATACAGAAAGATTATTTTAGCCAAAAAATGTATTATTGAGAATAGAGGTAAGTGAGTTTCTGGGTTAGCACAAAGCTATTAGCCAATAAAGTAAGTGCAAATTCTTATTATAGAGTTCGATTGCTAAAACAGACACTTCTCTAGAGGGAAAATGCTTTTTGTTTATATTGAAAAGAATCACATTTATGATTTCTTTGTGGGTGGTATGTATGTGTGTGTGCATGTGATGTGGTTTAATTTATTCATTTATTGCACATTATAAAGAAATCTACAGCTTAGGTGCAAATGGCTTCAAGTCGTCTTGATTTGACTTTTAGATGTCATGTTCTCTTGAATGGAAAAAAAAGGAGGGGCAATCATTGTAACAGAAATGACACAGAAATAATACTTGCACAGTGCTCTGCAAACCTCACGAAAAATTGTTTTTACTCTCTTAAAACTCTGAGAGGAGTGTCTTTGACCTGCATGTCAGTGGACACATCCTCATTGTTATTTCTTCTTGTTTTAATGTTATGTTTATTCATATTGTTTCTTATGATACTGTATTATCGCCCTAAACTTAACCCTAACCTACAAGACACATATCACCAGGTGAGAGCAGTATCATTATTGTGGAGAGCCGCTTGAGCCGCGCCCTGAGATGGCGCTGGCTTCCGCCATCCAGAGAGCGAGCCATCTCGTAAACAAACTCTTAATTGGCTAAGCTTGCTGCCCTTGGTTGCTTCCGCATTTGGTCACCTATCCGCTTTTGCTACGTAGCCCATTGGGATTGGCTGAGCTTGGGAGTTCTTAATTGCTGAGGGTGTTGCCCTGGGGTTAGAAGATTGTTCAAGGTTCCTGAATAAACTGCCAAAAGAAGAGCT
Source organism: Mastomys coucha (assembly GCF_008632895.1). Taxonomy (NCBI): domain Eukaryota; kingdom Metazoa; phylum Chordata; class Mammalia; order Rodentia; family Muridae; genus Mastomys; species Mastomys coucha. The sequence goes on along the minus strand of NW_022196896.1, from coordinate 97,986,218 downwards.
GATGGGTCGCGTCTTTCTTGCTGGTCGAGGCGGACGCGACATCATTAGAAGATAGTTAATAAAATTAAATACAGTCTTTTATAACTCAAAGTAAAATATTTTTAAATCAATAATATTGAGATTTTATTTTCAGAGCATTGTATCTCTATAAAAATCACACTTGGTCTGCAGTACGCATTTGTGAGAAAGGCAGTCAACACTCACTGCTATGCAAAAAAACCTTAAAGTGATATAAAAGCCAATGGTAGTTGGTCAAAGTGTGTCGTTTCCTTCTTTACTTAGGCACAACAATGTCTTGTGTGCCCAGCACTGCATTGTCTGGGTTGTCTAGGAGGCCAGCCTGGTCTACAGAGTGAGTTCCAGGACAGCCAGGGCTACACAGAGGAACCCTGTCTCAAAACACCAAAAAAAAAAAAAAAAAAATCTGTTATGGCATGATATCTAACTGGAAAGAAAGGCAGGCCACGGCCATCTCTGAGTTAGCCACTGTGGCCAGCCCTGCCTCTGTTATGCAGCCATCCTGCAGTGTGGGTATGAGGTCAGACTAAGTCCAATGCAACCACACACACTGAGAAAGGAGGGGATAGTGAGTTCCCCAATGTGAAATCAAAATATTGTTTCCAGATGGGGTAAAAGGATGATGGACAACAGATGTCTTCCTTGGGTGCTTCTTTTTGACACCCAGGTTGTTAAGAATCTCCAGGCATCCCTGCCTTTTAACTCTCCTCCCCCCCTCAGCAATCCTGACTTCTCTAGTTGCAAAATGGAATGTCTCTCTCTCTCTCTCTCTCTCTCTCTCTCTCTCTCTCCATTGACTTATAAGTGCTGGGTTAGCATAGTTGATATGGTACTATTTTAGTACATATTTCAAATATAATAACTTAAAGAGCTTTCTGTGGGCATTTTTGAGGATTTAGCCATAATGTATAATGCAATGTCTGTGGGAATATATGTGTTTGGAAGCCAAACTAAAACCAACAGATGAATTCTTGAAATATAAACTGAAGTCATGTGAGCCCAAGCACCTTCCAAATTGCAAATTAGAATCTGGATAGGCTGAGACTACTCAAGGGAATTGCATTCAGGTTTTGAGTCTGGGAAAGAGGTAAGCCTCCATGATAAGGTTAGCCCATCAGTCTTTTATTGGCATCGAAACCTGGTGGGTCATCCCTGTGGGCTATTATGGTGTGAGGGTATATTGGGTCTTATGACCCAAGGCAGTTGACTACATTTTACTCTTTTCCTCTTGCATAACTTCAAGTATATTCATTTGAAATTATAGCCCTCTTTTAAATCCCCCCTTAAAAAAAAAAACTCCTAGCTTCCAAATGATGCCATTAAGTGGTGGGGTCTTTGGGAGGTAACTAGGCAAAGAGGATGGATCTGTCATGGATGGGATCAGTGTTTTCCTCTAAAAATTTAAATTTAAAGTAGACGGGTATTTTGCTTGTATGGTATGTCTATGATTCACTTGATTGCCAGGTGTCCTCAGAAGCCAGAAGAAGAAGTTGGATCCCCTGTAACTAGAGTTACAGTGCTGAACTATCACATGGGTTCTAGGAGTAGAACCCAGGTCCTCTAAAAGAGCAGTCTATGTTCTTAACTACTGAGCGATCTCAGGAGCCCCGGCACTAGTAGTTTATAAAAATGACTCTGGAAAGCGCTCTCCTTCTCTTTCCACCCTGTGGGGATATATGTGGGGATATAAGGAGAAGACAGCAATGGGTAATCCTCACCAGAGGTCAACAGTGCTGGCCCTCTAGTCTTAGAGCTGAAGTATGAAGAATTCCATGAGGAATAAGTTTATACTGTTTGTAAGGAACCATTTCATGATGTTTTGTTAACAGTCTGAACTAAGATATTTACCCCTGTCCTGAGAATCATTGCTTCTCATGTCAAAGCCTATAATAACCAATGTCCCTACAATTGACAGCATACATCCTTAATTCACCTATTTAAAATAGTGCTATATCATGTTGTAAGAAAATTACAAAAGTATACTTTCCTTTTCTGTATTTTTATGTCTTTTGCTATGGATTTCATGCACTTTTCTTCTCCATATGAAATCCAGGCTGAATAGCCCTCTTTATCCTTTGAGGATACTAAAAACATGGGGCACATATTTTTATATGTGCCTGTTTCTAACTGTCTGCATTCTTTTTGTTCATCCAGTTTTGCCTGAAATTTGAGGGAGGTGCCCGAATGGAGTTTCGGGGAGTCGGGTAAATCAAAATCACTTCAAAGCAGCAGCCATGAGTTTCACATCTTTGGTTGGTAGAGAAGTACTGTGAGAACCAGGGGAGTGACTTCCTGAAGGTCTAGACTGGAAAGCCATAGCCTGGGCTTCGGGAGTAGATGCATGCCTACAACATGCTAAAGAATGTATCTGGTCTTTCTCCTTGGATTCAGGGAAGGAGCCTCTAAGCCAAAGAATTTGTCTGGTCTTTCTCTGCATCCAGGGAGAGAGCTTCTAAGTCACTGGAATTTCCTGAGGGGTAGGAATACTTGTTATTCACGGTAGGCCCTGGTCAGTAATGAGATGATTCAGGACTGATGGAGGCCATGCCAATACTATTCATGTGACTCAAGGGTGGGGCTTTGAGCCACATATCATCTCACCTTCTGAACCTCTGGGGACAGAAGAAGAAAGTTGTAGGTTGAGTTCAACTCCATTAGTCATGCTTTCATGCTAACTCTCTCTCTTTTTTTTTTATTTTAGATATTTTCTTTATTTACATGCAAATTTCTCCATTCCCAGTTTCCCCTCCAAAAAACAAAAAAACAAACAAAAACAAACCCCTGTTGCCTCCCCCTTTACTCCAAGCACTAAAGCTCATGGTAGCTTCCAGGACGTGTTCATGCTGGTTTCCTGGGACGGCTGACATAGCCGAGTCTCTGGGGGCAATGTACAGGTCCCCTGGACCCTCTTAGACCTCTCCATATGTATCTTTCTGTTTGATTGGTTCTAACTGATATCCTTTTAATGGAATATCAATTATAATTATGTTGCTTTTGTAACTTCTGTACAGTGCTTTGGGTCATAACTCGAGCTGTTGAGAATTGCCAAGGCCCCAGAATCCCTGAATTGGGACTGGCATCTGAAGTGAGGTCAGGCTTGTTGGAGATAGTGTTCTCAACTCTGGAGTCTAAAGTTAACTCCAAGGGTGCAGATCAGAACTGAACCTCAGCACAGAATTATAGCTAAAAGCGCTTGCAGGATTTGACACACACAGCAGGACGGGCTGCAGCCCTTTGCATCCCAGGTTGGGATCAGTGTGAAGACATCCACAGTGTCCCCAGTGGATGCAGGGAAAGCCATGTGACCAGAGTCTCACTTAATAGCATGTCCACTGTGAGAAGGAGCGGGGAATGTGAGGGTGTCTGAGAAGAAGAGATAGCTCCACTAGGTAATGCGAACTTTGAATACAGGTTATAAGTTTATCTGCTTTAAGTTAGAAGAGAAAGCAGTATTTAAAAATTGTGTATGTGTGTGTGTGTGTCGGTCTGTCTGTCTAGACCAGAGGCCAAACCTTGGTGTCATTCTTCAGCAGTCATCCACCTTGTCTTTGACGACGAAGCTTCACTTGGACCCAGGGCTCCCTGACTGGGCTACACTGACTGGTCAGCAAGTCCCAGGAATCCTCCCGTCGCTGGCTTCCCAGCACTGGGATTGCAAGTGTGTGTAGCCACACCCTAGGTTCTGGGATAGAATTTGGGTCTTCATATCTGCATAACAAGCAGTATACCAACTGTGCCATCTTTTTTTTCTTCCAGAAAATTCTTTATAACTTTTTTTAATTAACAAGTTTGCCACTTAGAATCAACAGGATTTTTTTTTTTTCAGCCCCCACACTCCAGTCCCCAGCACACACTGTAGTACTGAAACTGAATCCACCATACAGTTTATTTTACTCTCCCTTACATTTCTCTTAGACTTTCCTTTTGGGTTCTGACGTAGCTTTCCATATCCACGGCCCCACATTTTCCTTTGTGGTTGTCAAATTATCTATCAGGTATGCTGGAACAGAACCAAGTGGTTTCCACAAAGCCAAAGGACTGTATCCCAGCATCCCATCGGTTTCCATGGGTTTTGCTCCAGGTTGTGCTTTGGGCCTTTGGCCCAGTGTTCAGTTATTTCTCAATTGTATGTGGCTTATAAGATTAATTTAATTTAATATGTTAGACGCTGGGAAGGAAATAATGGTTAAGGAACTGGTTAAGGCTTTTGTGTGTGTGTGTGTGTGTGTGTGTGTGTGTGTGTGTGTGTGTGTGTGTGTATGTGCAGGTACCTGTGTGTGTATGCTTATGGAAAGGAGAGGACAACTCCATGTGTTATTCCTTCGACTCTAGGCACCCTTAAGTTTTTTTTTTT
>NW_022196896.1:97957596-97981836 GCF_008632895.1 Mastomys coucha | reverse complement strand
TTTTTTTTTGCATCTACTTATTTATTCATTTGTGTGTGTTACATGCGCAGAGCTAGGCATGCATATCACAGTGAGCATATGGAGGCCAGAGGACAACTTTCATGAATCTCTTCTGCCATGTGCATTCTAGGGATCAAACTCTAACTCAGTTTTCAGGCTTAGGCAGCGGGTCACTTAACTTGTTTGACCAACTACTGGCTCTATTCTTTTTATTTTTTCTTACAGTTCTAGGAATTGAGTTAAGAAATCGCACATGCTAGGCAAACACTCTAGTGCTTAGCTCTGTTTCAAACCGTCACCTTGGTTTCTGAGGCAGGCTCTCGCTGCCCTAGTCCTTACCAGAGATGCTAAGATGTTTGAGTATTGAGCTTCAGGCATCCTCTGGCATCCACCTTCTCAGCACTGGATTACAAGTATATAAAACTGCATCATGTCTGGCTTTCAGAGTAGGTCTAGGGACCATACTTAGGTTCTCACACTTGGACAACAAACATTTTACTGACTGAGCTATCCCTTGGCTCTAGTTAAGAGCTATAAAAAGTATCCATCTATTAATTTTTAAATTATACATTTTTTCCCTCCTGAGTTGTAAGTCTAGAAGAAAGGGAAGGAAATAATGAACAGACTTTTAAAATGCTATATCTGTATACGTTACAACTAGTAAAAAATAGTTGTGAATTTAGTTATGCTGTGGATTTTTGAGTCCCTCCGGATCTGATCACGTGTCTCTAAGAGGCAGCCTGTGTGTGCCTCCTCTGATGAAGATCCAACATCAGACAGCATGATGCTGGGGGTGAGCATGGGTGGGAGAGGTCACATCCTCATACAGGAAAGGGAGAGCCAGGCTTGCCCCTTTTGCAACAACCTTCTCTGGAGAAATAATCTTACTTCCTTAAAAAGGCAGCACTCTCAGTGGCCTCAAGACCTTGCAATGGACAAACTCCTCTTAAAGGTCCCCACTGCTGCCCAGCACTATTCCACATGAATGTGGGAGCAAAGTCCTTACACACTGGAACATCGTCCCTCACTGTGATGAATTCGCCATTGGCTCCTTCTCTCCCTCTTTCTCTGATGCTTGATATTGAACCCAGGACTTTGTTATTAATATTTTCACTTTAGTCTATTTGCCTCACCATTATTTTTTCTGTTTACAAATTAATTTTATGTTCATTCTTTCTGTGTCTTTAACACGTTAGTTATCTATAATATTATGTTTCATTATGTCAACCTCGTACAAGTATGAAATGTCTTTTGATCATATTCACCCCTGTTAATTTGGTCTAATTCCCTGCCCACTTCTCCTGATCCCCTCCTGCCTCTTGGGTCTCTTGTCGTGACCCACTGTCCTTAGGAGCATGCGTGTGGGGTTATTTATAGGAGTGGAAGCCTGTTTATGTCTGTAGCATTGAAGAAAATTTATTTCCTTCCCCCAGCAACTGTTAACTGAATTGCTTATAGGTCCTCAGGGAATGTTGGGGCTTTGTGAGCCCTTCTTCCTCCATGACAGAATGTTGATGGATCTAACTGTGTGTGAGTTTCATACATGTACCCAGAGCTGCCATGAGTTCACATTATTCCACAACACTCCCTCCTTTCTACGGCTCTAATGTTCTTTCAGCTCCTCTTCTATGATGTTCCTTGAGCCTTGGAGGGGGTAATACAGATGTCCCATTTAGGAATGAGCATTCAGCAATTACTTATTTTCTGCATTCTTATGAGACTCTGCAGTTACAGATGCTTATAGCAAAATGCTTCTGTGATTCAATCTGGCTTTAAAAGTTTATATCAAATGATCAGCTGTCATTATGATGGGTCTGCATTCATATGTGATTTGTGCTTCTTTCAGCTTTCAATCACTCCTCTTTGTTTTGTATATTTGTTTTAACCATAATAGGTCATGCAGAATCTGCTTTTTGGTCCTGTCTCTTTGGTGTTCTGTAGGCCTCTTATACTTATCTGGGCATTTCTTTCTCATGATTTGGGAACTTTTCTTCTATGATTTTATTGAGAATTTTTCTATGCTTTCAACTTAGAATCCTTTTCCTTCTTCCAAGCTTGTAATTTGTAGATTTGGTGTTTTCATCATGTCCCAAGAACATTGCTTGTTCTGTTCTTACATTTAAAAAAAATTATCATTTCTTTTATTAAGTGATCTGACCCCTTTTCTTTGTCTTCAAGCCTTGAAGTTCTTCCTGACTCATGTTACAGGAGACTTTTCACTGAGCTTTTTATTTGATCACTTGGAACTTTCATTTCCAGCTTCATTTCAGTCTAGGTTTTCATTGGTAGCTCTTTTTATTGGATTCTTTTTTTATATCCCGATTTATCTTCCTTCAGTTGTGTTTTCTGGGACTTCTGTCAGTTTATTCCTGTCTTCTCTAAGTTCATTAAGCTGCATATTCACATCCCCTTGGAATTCTTTGAACATGTTTATGATTGCTCTTTTGGATCCTTTGTCTTAAAATTTGTCCAAGTCCTACTCCGCGGGAACCATTACTAATGGACTGGTGATTTGGGATGAGGGCACGTTGTTTTGTTTTCATGTTACTTAATGTTTTTGCCACAGGGCCTGGGCACCTGGAGTTAGGCTGTTCAAGTTGTCTTTTTCTATGTGTCTGTAGGCCACTGAAACCTGAGATAAGGTGGTGGACTGGACATGTTAGAGGTAAGTCTCAAAGAGGTGGAGTGAAGGAAATGATATCTCTTACAAGAGCTATGTGAAGCAGGTGGCCCAGTAGGTTCTCCAAGGAGGAAGAAGGGCCCTGGCAGTCACTGGAAGTATGGTGATGGCTGTGGCAGCTCCTCCTCCTCCTTCTCCTCCTCCTTTTTCTTCTTTCGTCTTCTCTTCTCTTCTCTTCTCTTTCTTTTCTTCTCTTTTCTTTCTCTTTCTTTCTTTCTTTCTTTCATAGTTTCAATTATCTTTTGGTCTTGAGTTCTCTTGTGACTGGTCAGTTGTAACATTTACTTTATAATCACTACATTATTTAATTAAAACACATTTTTTTCTTATATACTTTGTAAGATCCACACCTAGTCTCTCATACATAATATTGCTTCTCATTAATATTATGTTTTTTTCCTGTCTATATTAGTGCTTATGTTTACCATTTTTCTTTCTGTGTAAAAAGAGAGATCATTTAAAACTATGAAAGTCCTCCAGCCTGGTTTATGAATACAGTGAGCAGAGTTACTGTCATGCTGTCTTTTACCTTTTCAGTGTTTTCTGAGAGCTTCTCATAGACTCGACAAGGCCACTCTTCACATTAGGAGAAAATGATGAAATCTAAGCACAGGAGGTGGTCCAGAGATTCGAAAGCCCAGGAGACCCGCAGAGTCAGCTGACCCACCCCATGCTGCCAAAGACAGACTCACTCTTCTTCAGCCCTCGTCTATGGGCTCATCTGAGCAAGTTCTCTGGGGATCTTTTATGTGATTCCATTGCTAAGAGGAGGAAGAATTTTTGGCTTAGAAACCACACGAATGGGCCAACTCACTGCCTGCGAGGTAGTGCTCATTAGACAAAACTCTAAAATGTTCTTTTCGCCTAAATCAGTTGGACTAAGTAATTTCAGATGGAACTGAGCATGACCATTAGAGTATAGTCAGGCTAAAGAATGCAAACAAATCACTTATCAGAATATCATTCCTAAGAAGGATCAGGTAGCACCCAGCAGCTCACCAATTCCACTCTGTGCCCTGTGGGTCTTGTTGGCTTAGCCAGTCTCTTCATGAGGAATGTCGTATTCTCAGTACAGACTTGGCATTTTTTTTTTTTTTTTTTTTTGGTTTTTCGAGACAGGGTTTCTCTCTGTAACCCCGGCTGTCCTGGTACTCACTATGTAGACCAGGCTGGCCTCGAACTCGGAAATCCGCCTGCCTCCGCCTCCCAAGTGCTAGGATTAAAGGCATGCGCCACCACCGCCCGGCTGGCATTTTTATTTGTAGAAAAACATATAGTTATTTTAGATGATTGTACTTGGTGCTGGTAATATTGTCATCTACTTCTCTTGCTTCACATTCTGAAATGTATTGCCAAATATGCTTCTCAAAGGAAGCTTAGTAAATCATAAGTGAATATTGTATGGAAAGTATTTTATCCCTAACACACACACACACACACACACACACACACACACACACCTTAGGTTAATTCTTAGGTAAAGTACAAAATATCTTCTGTCAAGAAGGACTCATTTGTTCATTGTTGTTTCTTGATTAGTAGAAGAAGTCTTGTTGGTGTGTTTCAACAGAGGTCAGCATTTTAAGCAGAAACAAGATGGAAAAGGGCAGTGAATGGGTCTAGCAAGGCAATGGTGGGTGCCTGGCTCACAGATGAAAGTCTGTGTTGAAATGCAAGTTTCTTGAACTTCAATATACATAAATATGACCTGAGAGTCTTACTGGCATTCAGGTTATGTTTTAGGAGGATAGCATGAGATCTGAGATGCTGTCAGGCTCTAGGTGATGCTGGGAGATGGGACCGGTTTGGAATAGCAAAGTTACAATTCCTCTCTTTGGTCTCAAGACTTCTCAGGGGTGAAGGTTTAGTTGTACTGTTTAAGGCAGCATTTCTTGCATACCTAGAGGAGAGGTGCCTTGCTTTCTTCCTCTCTTCCCTAAGCAAGAACAGCATGGAACAGTGGCATTTGCCAGAAATGGGTCGGCAGTATTCTAAAAGAGTAAATGGTAACTGGCAGTTGGCCTAAGTGGCCCATGGGCAGGGTGGAGATTGATGGGTCAATCTTGAGGAAGCAGAGATCAACTGACTCAGGAAAGAACATAAACCATCACCACCTTGGAGGATTCCCAGGGAAAGAGGCTGAGGCCCAGCTTGTTTGATAAATGGAGTCTTGAGTTGCCATAAATAATAGAAAAAATGACCTTCCTTATTTATGTTTACAGGCTAGGGGAACCTGAACTTCTGGGGAATGACCCAGGCTCTGTGTGTATGTGTGCTGGGAGTTGCTGTGTTGCCTGGTATTTGCAATCAGCTGGTGATGATAGGATCTCTTCAGTAGTAACAACCAATGGTCTTACGAATCGACAAAGCACAAAAATGTCTTTGACTGTGTGTTGGCTGCTGTCTTCATTCTTGCTTCCTGGCATTCCTGGAAATGGCCTTAAAGCAGAAAAATGGTGAGGAATGAATCATTTTCTTGTCTCCTGCCAGAGGACAGCCAAACATTTACCTTCCCTTTCTACCCAATTGTGTTCCTGAATCTACAAGGCAGAATGTTGACAAGTTGACTTGAGACCAATGAATCAACAGGGAAATTACTGAATGAATGAATCTATAAAGTGAAATAGAGGTTTTGTCAGCATGATTCAGGTTAGCAGATGGATGGAATTCAAGAAGGGACACAGCGCTGAGACCAGACTGCACATTTTTCTTTTCTGAGTATTAACGATGGAGAGTAGCTTAATCTGCAAGTGAGCTCTCTCCAAGAATCACATAAAGAAAAAAAATCTTGGGCCAAGGGAATGGCTCTGCTAGTAAAGTACTTAATTTGCAGAGGATCAGAGTTCAATCCTGAGCAACCCATGTAGACAAAGTTGAGTGTCGTGGTGGGGGGTGATTCTAGTGTTGGGGAGACAGAGACAGGTAGATCCTGGGCTTCACCCGTCAGTCAACTTAGCCTACTTGGTGAATTTTGGATCAAGTGAGAGACTTTGCCTCAAAACCAACCAACCAACCAACCCTCCTCCCAAGGTGAATAGCAGCTGAGGAACAACAGCTAAGGTGCACCCACACTCATAGGCACATGGCATGCACACTAAACAAAGGGAAAGACTCCTTGATACATGTCAGCTGGGAAGAGTATGTAGAATAGATTGGTGTAGCTGCCAAGCAGTTTTGAGCTTTACACTGATCTCTGTGGTATGGTCCAACATGAATTCCCCTCCATCTGCCCTAACTAGTTTCTTTGAAGCACAAACAAAATCTAGAAATGCATGTGTCAATCCACTGAATTCTTAACCCAATATTTATTAAAAATGAATCAAATTTTCCTTTGCCAACTGCTGGTAAACCTGCCTCGCTAGGAGATACACACTGAAAGCAGGCGATGTCAGAAGCCATAGTCAACACTCTTCTATCCATATTTCCTTTACTGATCCCTGGTCTCAGCCCACAGGAGACATTATCTTTAGGGAAACCCTAGTCATGCACTGTCATGGGAATAGTGGAGAGGCAGAGAGAACTAAGCGAGAATACAAAGAGAGAAATAACCAACCACAAATTGCGACCAAGTGTCTAGACATGTACTTCAATGCTTAGGCGACATAAGGAAGGTGGACATTGGGTTTCCTTTTGTGTCATTTTAGAAAAATCAAACAAACTCATCTTAATGACACTGAGAGTTCTTTCTGTGTGGAAGGCAGAGGGGAAACAGTGTAAGGATCACTGGGTGGGGTTTAGGATTTTGCCTATATCCACCTACATCTGACTTACATATTTAGTAACATTTCTGAGTCAGAAGGCTAGGAAAGTTTTCATGCGCTTAATTTTTTATCTGCATTTGGCTAAGTTTGTGAGTTGCCATGAGGAAATAAACAAACGAATGCAGCCCTCTCTCTTTTCCACCCCCAGACACCACTCCCTGCAGGACCAGCAAGCCAGGCCAATAACAGTGCCCTTCTTCTCTTGACTTCCTTCCTCTCAGCTGCCCACTCTGCTTGGCAGTCATGCTGACTAGGACCTCAGTGCTGTGTCATCATGGAAAAGAAATCTGGGAGATGGCTCTGTGAACACTGGATTCTTGTGCTTGGAACCCTGACTGCTTGTTCTGGGTCCCTGCCTGCAGGCTCAGTAGTCTGAGACCAACCTAGACCTGGCCTCTGTTGGGAATTCAGGAGTGTTGAAATGCAGGTTGAACGTTGATGAGCCGGGGCATGCCTCTGACATTGGGCTTCTATTCTGGCAACTGGGTTTCTGCTTTGACCTGTGACCCAGCTGGGTGATTGTCTTGTCACCTTGGACTTCTGTATCATCCATGGTTCATATCACCCAGTAACCATATAACCACTGAGACTCACTTCAATGAATTGGAGCCATTCCTTGGGAAAGGGCCAGGATGTATACCAGCCGTGATCCCACTGTTCTTGTGTGCCATGCCTTCTCAGCCTCCTAGAGCAGCCTGCACTTTGATTCTCACCAGTGTATCTTTGAAGCTCATTCCCAAAGTCTAAATTTTAAATAAAAAACATTGAGCAAAAAAAGGAACACACAACCAGGAAATACACTTTATGAAGAAGACACACATCTTCAGTGTTACGTATTTTACCAGATGTCTTCCTTGCCTTTCTTGGGGCTGGATCCATGTTCAAAAACCACACTGAATCCTTTAAGCCCTTAAGTCAACTCCAAATTCAGAAAAAAATTGGAAAGGAACTGTTTTTTTGTTTAGCAATGCTCTGCCTTTAGTATGGCACTTTTGTGACTTTTCCCTCCATGAATCATCCCAGGATCCGTCTTCTTATTTTCTCCTGTTTCCTTTCTACAAGAATAGATCCAACCTGATAGTCTGAAAAATGTACTCTCTCAGAGAATGGTATGGTGAGTCCAATATTTATTTCCTAGGTTAGCACATCTCGAAGCAGAAGATTTATCCTCTTAGCTAAGGTTATAGTAGCTGTGACATAAGTTTTGTCAATACCCATGTGGTATGCTGCCAGGACTCGTGTTATAATGTGGTTCAGAATCAGCACATACAGATTGCAAATGGGTGATCTGCCCAGATCCATGGACAGGCGTTTGTACTGAAGCGGTCTAACCTATTATTTAACACGAGTCACATGGAATACTCTTGGGAAAGTATTGTGGTCAGATGCGCTTGCCTAACACTGCCTTATCAGTCATCATTTTCCAGATTCAACATGAGCAGTGCCTCACTGACTCTAAGAAGATGAAGGCTTAATTTAACTTTATATAACCCACTGTTTATCAAACCTGGTGAATAGTAGAATCCTTTCCCCACCTGTTCACATCTCGAAGTAGTACCTTTTGGTAGCACATTTGTAAGGAAATGATGGTTTAGCTTAATGTCCCCAGCCAAACTATGGAGAAGTTATCAGTCTTGTTTTACAGATGATAAGACAAGCCCATCTTAGTGGCTTTGATCTAAGCCTTGACGTTTCTGCAGCTCTTGGTGACACTGTGGCTGGCTTGTGGGAGACTCTAAAGCAGAAAACAAGGCCACACCATCCTTTGATTGGCCGCTGACACAAATGACCAGATTAAAGATATATATACTATATTAAGGGGCTTCATTTGGTCTAATTTCCTCTTTGCCATAGACCCAAGCTTCATCTTTTGGTTATTCTCTCACAATTAGAGTAAGGGCAACCGATCTCCAAGGTTCTTATACCACTTTCTTTGTTTAAAAGAGTTTTGTTCTTGTTGTTGTTGTTTTTAATATCCAACCTTCCACTAGAAAGAGTGTCCACATCACTGAGTAAACATATCTTATCTTAGCATTAGGACAGGACAGTCTAGGAATGAATGCTTAACAAAAAGAATGAGACAAACTCAGAGAAAACAGAAATATGCCAGAAAGCAGAAATATGGCATTTCTAAATATTTCATATCTTACAATGTCTCCTTCCTTCCTACCTGCCATCCCTACCACCTAATTCCAGGTCTCCATCCTGTCCCATCAGAGTAATGCAAACGTTCTTTTGGAACTGTAAAGGCAACCAACTTGCTTCTGTTTTGAAGGGCTTTAGTAGATAAAATAAATGGAGCTTTTTTCTGATAGAAATATTCACTACATACGCTAATAATATTTTATACCTTCATGTGAAGGAGAAACTTGAACGAGAAGGAAGAGAGACTTAGCTTCGGATTTGGGTCTTCTCCATGACAAGCTAGCTCTTCGAGTACTTACATGGCTAAAGCTTGTTTTTTTTCCATCTATGAGTTCATAGGCATATGGTAAAAAATACATCAGAAAGTCTACAAGAGCGTGTGAATGAACTACTGTGTCGTGGAATGTCTGGTGGCAGCGAAGAAGTATTCTTTTCTCCTTTAGGTGTGTAATTGCTCTTCACAGTGCAGGAGCATGGTGAATTTTTCCTAATCTTCTATTTGGAAATAGTAAAAATCCTTGTAGTTTCAAAATTGGCTTGTTTAAAAACATGTTGGATGATTGAGGCCTCTGATTTGCCGAGAGTGGCTTGAGTTAGGAAATTGTATTGTTTATTGAAGTGAAGTCAGAGGAGAAGAGCCAGAAGGGGTGGAGAGGAATGGGGCATCCAGGCATGGAACTGAGCTGGACCTAGGAACCATAGTCCTGCGAGGCTTGAGCAGTTCTCTACATGACTCTACATGACTCTGCTTGGACTATTCCTTGCCCAGTGAGTTAAATGTTGCTTTGCAGGAAAAAACTTCTTTTCCATTAGGTAGGTAAAAAGCCCCAATCTGTTTAACACAGAAAGCCCAAGGCCCAACTTATGGCTAAATATTTTATTTAAAGTCATTGTCTATTGGTGTAATTGTCACAAACTAATCCTCTCAGAGTGTTTTTTTTAAAAGATTTATTTATTTATTATATGTAAATATGCTATAGCTGTCTTCAGACACACCAGAAGAGGGCATCAGCTCTCACCACAGATGGCTGTGAGCCACCATGTGGTTTCTGGGACTCGAACTCAAGACCTCTGGAAGAGCAGTCAGTGCTCCCAACTGCTGAGCCATCTCTCCAGCCCTCAGAGTGTTTTTTAACCCTAAGATGCTGGGCCCACTTGAGGTAGCATACACAATGTGTACATGTGTACAGTGGTATCATGTACAGTGTGAAGCACTTGTCGTGGGCCAGGTCTAGAGGATGTCACAGAATCTTGACTCCATTGAGTGTCTATGTACAGAGCGAGCCCAGGATCCTCTTGGTTTCTGTGCTCCACTGGGCCAGGCATTTGAATATTTCTGCTGTAGAAAGCAGATCTGTTATTTTCTGCACTGCCCACTTCCAAGTCGTTAATGCATGTCAGAGCTGTCCTTCACCTGCTCAGAAATCCTAAGGCATGACAAAGCCTTTGGTGATTCTGTGGGCAGCAACCACACAGTGAGGATGGCAGGAGGTTGGCTTCTGGAAACCAAGGGATTTGCTATGAAAAGTCCTGACAAAGTTGCTTAGCTTAATTTTTTTTTTTTCCCCACAGAAAGAACCAAAAAAACTGGAACACATAGAAGAGGCCAGGTTTTCAGATGGACTCGTGAATTGCATTTTCTTGGAACTGGGTATAGAGAGATGCTTCAGTGGTTAAGAGCATACTGATCTTGCAGAGACCTGAGTCGAGCTTTCAACACTGACGTTGGGTGGCTCACAAGCATCTGTAACTCTAGCCCCAGGGGGACCTGACATCTCTGGCTGGCATCCATACTCATATGCATATAACCTCCCTCCATACACATAATTAAACAAAAATAACTTGGGATAGTTTCGTGCAACTAATGAAGAAAGAACTTACAGGGAAGGATGCATTCTAAGAGAGCAGATTTTTTTCATCTTCTGTGTACCTTTCTACAACCATCATTACTTCTGTGTTTTCATCAAGGTACCAGAGAGGCTAGTGACTAAACATTGAACCACTGTGTAATTCATCCAGTCCATATGGAGATCTTGCAAAGGACTCCTTCTCCTCAGATGGGCAGACCCTTCTAGAGACAAGCACATTTCGGTCCCTCTGATTCAGAATCTATGCTTCTGGATGAAGTAGAGGTACACTGCTAAACTTCTTAGCCCCTTGGCTTTCTAAGCTGATATTGCCCTTCTGTGGATGGATGGATTAACTATCATGGTACTTACTCAGAGTGAGGAATGAGTTAACGAGTTAAAGAGCATCCAGTAAAAGGTATCAAGCTGAATTTCTCCACATTTGGGGGTGAGAGTGGGGAGAGGAGGAAGAGGAGGTTGTAGCCTTCTGGGGTTAAGTATTTATTATTGGAAAAGGAAGATGAGAAGGAGTTTTAGGGAGCAGGGACAGGGGATCTTTTCTGAGGCAGTGTCCTAGGATTTGCAGTCTCAGCATCTAAAATGACAGCTCCGTGTTGTTTTAGGAGATTCCAGAAGGACAGCAATTGGTGAAGAATGTGCCTGCTACTGTTGTGGGTGGGCATCAGGGTTCTAGTAATTACCTGGGGAAAGGAGGAAGAAGAGATGCTTTCCTGGTTTTCTACACTGTCCTGGAGGTTCATGCTGCTTGGGTACAACAGAGGTAATAACTCGGGGAGATGTAGGAAAGCGTGGTAGGGGAAGGCTATCTGAAGCTGGATTTTCTTCCAAGTGTAGAGTGAGCCACCTGAGTGATGAATTAGAAGATGAAGGAATCTGATGGTTGTTGTGTACCCGTAATGCCAAAGGAGATGTTCCAAGGATGTCTGCCCTGTATGCCTCAAATATTCTTGGGTTCACTTAAGAGAGTTGAGCACAAGGTATGCCTATTAGCTAGCCTTCTAGGCTACCAGGACCATTCCTTGGCCATCTTCCTTTCTCTGCAAGCTCACCTCTGTTTGAAGACAATGCCAACTCCTATTGCCATCCCTGAGCCTTGACCCTGCCTGTGGTGTTCTTTCTTCTTTTGTTTAAGCTTAGTCCTTACCTCTGGCTGCAGGTTAGAACCTGGGAGGGCTCTAAAGTCACTGCGCCTGGGCCCAACTCCCAGACCAGCAAACAAATTCTATCTCAAGAGGTAGAATCTGAACAAGGGAGATGTGGAAATTTCCCTGTTTTTATAATAGCCAATGAGAGCCATTGGTCTGGGGTACCCAGACAGAGTATAGTAGTACTATCATTCAGAGCTGGAGGTTCTCCTAGGATGGTTAGAGACTCACTAAGCTAAGAGACAGCCCTGCTATTAACATTCTAAGAACAAGTTGTTGAGCAGACGTAGGTGTCTGACCGGAAAGAAAGAAGGTCAGCCAAAGTGCGAGATCACGAGAGTAGCCCCCATTTGACGAAAGAAATGGAAAGAGATTCACGGTCTTCTGGAACATGGGCTGCTGAGATGGTGTCTAAAAGTCGAGACTGTTGTGAATGATTTAGGCCTTCAGGGAGATTCTTTGCCATGCAGTCCATTTTTCTTACCCTCTCTCTGTACAAGTCAGACTGAAATGGCCAAACCCCAGGAGTCGAACTGACGTTATACACAGAAGCAAAGAGAAAGTTCTGATCTTCATTATTATGTTGCTGATAAAACCAAAAATTGATGGAGATACCCCTTGGGAAGATGGAAGCAAACGTAGGTCCTGTTGCTGTAGGGTATTATAATAATTTCCTTTGTACGTTCTACTCATGAGATATGTAATCTACATTTAATGAGCATTCAGACAAGGGACCAGAAGCTTGTTTTTTTGTTTTTTTTTTGTTTTTTTTTTTTTTTAACAGCTACTTCTGGATAAAGATTCAGAGGCTGTATTGCAAACTCACAGTTTTCCTTGGGAAGTTTTGGTCTTGTGGCAGAAAAACATGGCAGGCTCAAGAATGTTTCTGTTCTTGCTATGAATGACCTTAGTCCAGGTTTGTCCTGAAAGGGCTCCAGCTTATATTTGTTGCCTTAGCTTAATTACCAGAAACCTACATATTCATCTTAAAGTGTGTTCTGGGTTATCCTAGAGTGGACCTGTGGGCCTGGAGGGCGAGACCTGTGTTCTAGTGTGATCTCTTCCATTAATTAACTCCATACTCAGAAAATGACTTACTATATGTAAGCACTTAGTGTTCTTTTCAGTGACACAAAGGAGATTGAATTCAGGGATCCAAGGTCTTGCCTCCTGGCCGGGGAACACAAGCACCTGCAGATTTTTGTATGACTTTTGTACATATGCCAGCATATTTATCTTTGTGTATTGTTTTTCCTGGAGACAGTTTTGATATCTGTCATTATATTTTCAGAACGCCATGATTACAGAATGGCAAAGACTCACACTGGATATGATCTGCAGAATCCTTTACCTCTGTAGATAGAATGCTTTTTAAAACAGAACTTAGAAGTCAGTTAAACTAATGCCTGAGAATATTTCCACAGTGACAATTGATTTTTCCTTGCACCAAACAAGTAAATGGAATCTTATTTTTAGAGACAGGCAGCCTACACATTGCAATCGTAGAAGGACTCTCCAGTGAGACAGACAGGAACCGACAGTTGGGGATACAGAGCTGCCTCCTGTAGGAAGAGCACAGGAGACAAGAAAGAGACCCCCTAGGAGTAGGCATGGGTTTCTGTGAAGTAGGATGACTCACAAGACAACCCACAAATGATCTCGAGCTTCTTGTGCTCGGTGAGCAGAAAAGAGGGTAAACAATAAACAGAGATGTAGTTATAGATGAAAAGAAAAGGTCGTGAGCAAGGGATCTGCAGAAAGGGGTCATCTTTGCCCTTTAACTGCTGTGTGACCTTGGGTGGATGAGTTTCTGTGGCTGCAGAGCCAGAATGAAGCTCCAGGACTTGATGACGTGGGCCCCACCTTGCTCATTTCGCCTCACTTCCCACTTTAGCCAAGCCTGGTAGAATTGCCCCATCTCTCCTTCTCTCTCTCTTTTTCTTTCTTGGGATTAGGTCATATGCCAAAGGCTTTGAAATACTGTATCTTTTCCATAAAGTACATCTCATTATGACTATTCATTTGCTGGGCATTAGAGTATAGGCCTGTAATCAGGAGTCTGAGGCAAGAGGATTATAAACTCATGGTCTACCTGGGCTGTAGAGTGAATTCAAGGCCAGTGTAGGCAAGTTAGTGAGATTCTATCTCAAAATAAAAAAGTATAAAACAGAACTAAAGATATAGCTTAAGGATACAGAGTTTGCCTAGCATGCCTGAGCCCTGTACTGGAGAATGATCTCCAGTACCACAAACCACAGCCGTAACAACAAAAGAGTGGATATTTATTACCACACTAACCTATTAGACTGAAAAATTTTGCTTTAAAATTATGTACAAAGATGTTTTTAGTGATATGTATATATAAAATATTATAATTATATAATAATAATTATTATTATATTATTTTATATAATTTTGTGTGCATGTATGAATTCATGCCATGGTCTATGGATGGAGGTCACAGGACAACTTTGTGGAGTTCTCTTTTTTATCTTTTACCTGGGTTCAAAGGGTCAAACTCTTGTTACTATGGTTTGTACAGTGCTTCTCCCACTGAACCATCTTACTGGATCATTTTACTGCTATTTAGATATTGTATCACTCCAGCAGGGTAACCTGGAGATAGGGTTTATTTGGTTTAGAGTGGTCCCTAAAACAGTCAAAGCTAGCTCAAAACATGATTTGAATAAAACGCAGAGCATTAGACTGGCTCCCCCAAAGACTATTGTGAAAAGGAACATTTGGTATAAACTCTAATCTTGTTAGAATGTTTCATGAAATAGCTTGTGAATTATGGCAAAGGACTAGCCATTTTCCTTTGTAGGACATAGTGCATTGTAGAACATCTGTCAGTATATTTATATTCTAGTACCATATTGCAAAAGTATTGACTTCTTGACAGGCAGCATCACACAGCAAACTAGACCGGCATCCTTTGGAGTAAGGTTTAAATACCTCAAGGGAGATAGATGCAAGATGGTGCAATGGGTCATGGGGAAATAGCAAACTCCGATTTAAGCTTCTATTAAGTGTACTAGCAAGATTGTTTAGAGGAGCCCCTGGGGTTAAACCTTTGTGTGTTCTTTGCTTTCTCAGGAGATACATTCATACCCTGTTTTTTAGCTACAGTGAGTGATGTCCACCTTGAAAGGGTCTTGGGCTCAAGAGAATAAAGTGCAATGGACATTCTTGATGTGGCAAAGATCGATGTGTGCTGGATCTCACGTGAGAACAGCCAGAAGATACAGAAAGGAAAAGTTGCACAAATCCAAAGATCACAAGTCACAAGTCTCCTCCCCAAAGTTATGTATTCAGTAATGATTGCTAAGGAGAGTCAATCACCTAAGGAGCAGAGCTGGTTGGACTCCAGAGATGCATCTTCATGAGTCATCAGCCATACTGAGTTGGGTTTTTGGTGGTCCAGCTGCCTTTGAGTCATCAAGTAGAAAAGCTTGACTTGGGTAGAATTGTTTTGGGGGGCTTATTACGGCTGCCCTATTTGAAGTGATTAGGGATTTTGTTCACATCTTAGAACGTAACACATAACAGCATAATGTAACAAGAGAAATAAAATTGCAAGTTAGTTTATTATAGTTTTAGCATCTCTCAGGTCACCATTAGTCAGGAGTGCAGAATGGGAAGGGGAAGTGGACAAACACAGAGGAAACAACTGCATTCAAGAAAAGAATTCTGTATAAGATAACTCTGAATTCCATTTAAGGTCTAACAACTCTTAGTCTTTGTTCAAAGAACAATAGGAGAGAAATTTTAAAAACGTTAGTACACACTCTAGAAGATTCCAATGGAGATTCTGGTGAGACTGTCTGAGTTTTTTTGTTTTGTTTTGTGTTTTATTTTTTGGAGTGTGGGAGGCTGCTGTCAACTCAGTGGTAGAGTACTTTCCTGGTGTGGATAGGGTCTTGGGGTCTCTAGCTACCACTGCAGAAATAAATCCTTTGTCTGGGCTGGACCATTTTTGAAAGTTTTTTAGATGAAATGGTAAGCATTAGCTGGGTGGTGGTGTAAGCCTTTTAATCCTAACCCTTAGGAAGCAAAGGCAGGCAGATCTCTGTGAGTTTGAGGCCAGCCTGGTTTACAGAGCAAGTTCCAGGGCAGCCAGGGCTACACAAAGAAACTCTAACTAACAAACAAAAACCCAAACAAACAAAACAAGAAAATGGCAAACTGAGACTAAAGACCACCAGTCATGACCTTTCTTCTTTCAATGTCTCATTGGTGGTTTGAAGATCAACAAAGGATGTCCTGTGAGTTTTTGACTCCTTGAATGTTAAACGTCAATCATTCTTAGTTTCTCTCTTCCTAGGAGAAGTCATATGTTTCCAGTTTTTTGAATATTTACATTTTTGAAAACTGGCAAAAATTGTAGTTGTTGCTTACACATTTAAAACTATAATTGAGAAAGCAAGCTGTTGGTCATCCTATCAGAAAGTGTTTTCTTTGCTCCTGATCCCATGGACAGAGCAGCTTTTTGCTTTAAAGCCCTCCTTTCTTTCTTTCACATCCTAGTCTGTCTGGTGAGATAACTCCAAAAAGAAAATGCAGATGAATCATATAATGTTAGGGGAACTCCAGGAAGGAAAATAGAATCTGTTCTCAACCCACTCATCAATTTTCAACGATAATGATTGTCTAGATTTCTCTTAGGAGTTGATTGCTTTGGGGACTGGTGGAGACAAGATATCTAGGTTGCTTAACCACTCTCCCTAACATAGTATCTACAGTCAAGTTCATTTATCATTGTGGCACATACCCATTGAGGGATAAACACCACCTAGTTGAATCCCTTTTGATGATGTATGGAGGTACAGAACATTGGAGGAGCAGAGACGGCTTCTACATGAAATAGTCATGACATAGACTTTGAGAGGGAAGTCATTGTCTTGGTTTAATTTATGCACAAAAAAGAGGGAAGAATGGAATACAATAACTGCTATTAAAATGAGTGGGTGAGAGAAGAATTTTGTTTGTTCCCTACTGGTCACTTCCCACCTCTTTCAACCCTTATGTATGACTATATTATCCACAAAACAGTCAGGAAAGAGATGGTTGCCAGGTATTTTAATAAAAGGAATTTAGGATGTTGTGAAAAATAAAAGGAAAAAGTTAAAAAAAAAAAAGATGCAAAACCCAAACAAGGGGGCCACCCTCGGGTTATTGGCTCAGCATCCCCAGGAAGGAAGTAGAGAATAGATAATACTAACATAGGCAGGAGCCTGGGGTGATAGATGTGTGAATAAAACCAAGCTGGAGCTCACACAAAGAGGGAGGGAGGAGCTGTTTTGCTTGGCCAGAAGCAGGAAACAGGGAAACACATTTTCACTTCTTCCTTCCTCTGTCTTCCAACAGGTCTAGTGCCTTCTGTTGGCTGAAGCCAGCTGTTTCTAACTGACACATAAATTGTTACAGTACTCTTGTTAACTCATCCTCTGTTGGCTCGGGACTTTTCTAATTTGGAAATTTGGTTTGATATCCTAATTGTTTTATGTGTGTACTTATGTTGAAGTAACAGTCTACCGAAAGCAATTTGTCAACATTAGGAGCTCGAAATAATGTGTTTCCTCCAAAAGAAGGACGTATGTGATTCCCATTTGATAGCAGAGATAGAGAATTGTGATATAAGGATTCGCCAAGGTTTTAACTGTGGGAACTAAGAGAGTCTGAGGCTTACGTGTAAGAGCATGGGGAGTTGTGGATTTTGTTAAGAAGTCTCTTTTAAATTATATTGAAAAGGGGAGGATGGTGACTTAAGTCTAATTTGTGCACAGATTTTACTGTTGTATCAAGAATATTTAAAAACATGTTTAAAAATGAGATCAATACAACTTTAGTCAAACACTCACTTGCTCCCAGAGTTGACTTCCTATGTGGGTGATATTTTACAGTGTGTTCTTTTCAAATGATGGCTTTACAGCTTTTTCTGCTAATCAGCAGAAACTATTTCTGATAGATCTAAAGGTGACCTTCCCCTACCTCCATGGCAGGCTGGGAACAGCTAGATAGAGCCTCTAGTGAGATGAAATGCGCAGATCAGAAGCAATGTGACCCCAGACTGCATGATGCCTTTTGTACATCACAGAAGCCTTTTTTCTCCATTGTCTGTTACACAGAAAACAAAGACAAAATCAATAGGTCTTTACCAGATTCTCCATTGGTTTAAGTGTAAGTCATATTTTGGTATATCAGAATAAGTAGTTATTTGTAAGTCTAAAATAATTATGGAGTATTGTAAATATATAAAAACAATGTAACAGGCATTGGTGCACCTAGCGTCTGATTCCAGACTGCTGGTATTCATTATGCTATTTTCAGATCTCTCCCTCTCTTTCCTAGGAAAAGAATAGCCTTCTGGTCTGGGCCAGTGCCCTGAGCAGACCTTGGGTGAGAACTCCGCAGCTAGTCCCACAACACCCAGAGGAATCTCCACTCCCAGGCACTCTAACACACCCAGGATCATAGGATCAGAGGTGAGGATGACACAACATCTGCTCCAACACTGGAAGTAACTGGAACCAGCTGGACCCAGGCACCCAGGAATTCAGTCCAACCACTGGAACAGGTTCCTTTCGGTCTAGTTCTGTGCCCTGAACAGACTTTGAGTGCAAACTCCGAAGCTAGTCCCACAACACCCAGAAAAAACTCTACTCCCTGGTGCTCTAACATGCCCAGGACCACAGGATCCCAGGATCCTGGGATCCCAGGAGCTTGGTCACATCAGGATCTCAGGATCCCAGAGGCAGCTTGACTCCCAGGAGCTCTGACACACCCAGAATCTCAGGATCACAGGATCCCAGAATCACAGAATCACAGAGACAGGTGGACTATGAGGAGTTCTGACACAACCAGGATCACAACCAGTCAGATATATTAAGGTCAGGTAGCAGTAGAGATAACCAGATGGTGCAGGGCAAGCATAAGAATATAAGCAACACAAACCAAGGTTACTTGGTATCATCAGAACCCAATTCTCCCACCATAGCAAGCCCTGGATACACTATCACACCAGAAAAGCAAGATTTGGATCTTAAATCACCTCTCATGATGGTGATAGAGGACATTAAGAAGGACATAAATAACTCTCTTAAAGAAATATAGGAGGTCACAGATAAACAGCTAGAAACCCTTAAGGAGGAAGCACAAAGATTCCTTAAAGAATTACAGGAAAACAAAGTCAAACAGACAAAGGAAATGAACAAAACCATCCAAGATCTAAACATGGAAATAGAAACAATGAAGAAATCACGAAGGGAGACAACCCTGGAGTTAGAAAACCTAGGAGAGAGATCTGGAATCATAGATACAAGCATCACTAACAGAATACAAAAGATAGAAGAGGAATCTCAAGGGCAGAAGATACAATAGAAAATATTGACACAACAGTCAAAGAAAATGCAAAATGCAAAAAGCTCCTAACCCCAAACATCCAGGAAATCCAGGAAACAATGAGAAGGCCAAAACCTAAGGATAATAGGTATAGAAGAGAGTAAAGATTCCCATCTTAAAGGGCAAGTAAATATCTTCAGCAAAATTATGGAAGAAAACTTCCCTAACCTAAAGAAAGAAATACTCATAATCAAAGGTATTAAACAAATATATAAAACACCATATATATAAAACACCAAAGGTATTAAACAAAGAAAGAATATTAAAAGCAATAAAGGAAAAGGGTCAAGTAACATATAAAGGCAGACCTATCAGAATTACCAGACTTCTTACCAGAGACCATGAAAGCTAGAAGATCCTGAGCAGATGTCATACAGACCCTAAGAGAACACAAATGCCAGCCCAGGCTACTATACCCAGAAACTCTCAATTACCATAGATGGAGAAAACAAGATAGTCCATGACAAAACCAAATTTACACCAGATCTTTCCATAAATCCAGCCCTACAAAGGATAATAAATGGAAAACACCAACACAAGGAGGGAAATTACACTCTAGAAAAAGCAAGAAAGTAATCTTCTTTCAACAAACCCAAAAGAAGATAGCCACACAAACATAATTCCACCCCTAACAACAAAAATAACAGGAAGTAACAATCACGTTTCCATAACACCTCTTAGCATCAATGGATCCAAATCCCCCTCCAGAAGACATAGACTAACAGACTGGATACATTAATAGGTCTCAGCACTTTGCTACATACAGGAAACGCATCTCAGTGACAGAGACAAACACTACCTCAGAGTAAAAGGTTGGAAAACAGTTTTCCAAGCAAATGGTCCCAAGAAACAAGCTGGAGTAGCCATTCTAAGATCGAATAAAATCAACTTTCAACCTAAAGTTATCAAAAAAGATAAGGAAGGACACTTCATACTGGTCAAAGGAAAAATCTACCAAGATGAACTCTCAATTCTGAACATCTATGCTCCAAATGCAAGAGCACCCACATTCATAAAAGAAACTTTACTAAAGTTCAAAGCACACATTGCACCACACACAATAATACGGGGAGACTTCAACACCCCACTCTCAGCAATGGACAGATCATGGAAACAGAAACTAAACAGAGGCACAGTGAAACTAACAGAAGTTATGAACCAAATGAATCGAACAGATATTTATAGAACATTTCATCCTAAACCAAAAGAATATACCTTCTTCTCAGCACCTCATGGTACTTTCTCTAAAACTGACCATATAATTAGTCACAAAACAGGCCTCTACAGATAGAAGAAGATTGAAATAATCCCATGTACCTTATCAGATCACCATGGACTAAGGCTGGTCTTAAATATCAACAAAAACAATGGAAAGCACATATACACATGGAAGCTGAACAATGAATGCTCTACTCAATGATAACTTGGTCAAGGAAGAAATAAAGAAATTAAAGGCTTTTTAGAATTTAACAAAAATGAAGACACATCATACCCAAACTAATGGGGCACAATGAAAGCGGTAGTAAGAGGAAAACTCATAGCTCTAAGTGCCTCCAAAAGGAAACTGGAGAGAGCTTACACTTGCAGTTTGACAGCTCTGAAACTCTAGAATAAAAAGAATCAAATACACCCAAGAGGAGTAGACAGCAGGAAATACTCAAACTAGGGCTGAAATCAACCAAGTAGAAACAAAAGGAACTATACAAAAAAATCAACAAACCAGGAGCTGGTTCCTTGAGAAAATCAACAAGATAGATAAACCCTCAGCCAGACTAGCCAGAGGGCAGAGAGATAGTTTCAAATTAATCAAATCAGAAATGAAAAGGGAGACATATCAACAAAATATATCTTAAAATAATTATTCTGCCTGTTGAATATTAACAGTTCAAAATATTAAAATCATGTTCTACAAACATCAAAAAAAAAGAAAAGAAAAAGAAAATGTGTTACAGATATAACTACTATAATATTCATTCTGATTTGTTCTTTGCATGTAAATTTCCAACTAGAATTTGCCTTTGACTCAAGAGTTAGTCTGGAAATTTTAGATATTCTAAATGCTTGGGAATTAATGGTCTACCTTTTGGGTACATTCTTTATTTGAAATTAATTTAAGTTTTATTGCATTATGATGAGAAAAGATATATAATTTCAGTTTATCTGAATTTGTTAACATTTAAAAACGTATTTTAAGTAAATAGAATTACATCATATTCTTCTTTCCCTTTTGTACCCCAACTCCTCCCCATAGACCCCTCTTCAATACCTGCAATACCTTTTTTAAATTTTGTTGTATTCTTTAAAATTTATAAAATATTATAACAATAAAAATGAGTAGTATAAAAGTTCTTTGATATAAAACAATCAATTAAACAGTCTTATGTAGATGTTTTTCTGCAGCAATACTGAAAATACATATGTTTTTCTCAATATAAATTTTAAATCCTCCAAACATATTAGTTGCATATTTTAAAATAATACATCACTACTAGTTTTTTAAATGAACATAAATAGATAAAGTCTTTTTTGTTTGTTTGTTTGTTTTGTTTTTAGTAGAGTTTAAAATCTTGGCTCTTACTGTGGTTCAAGCCCAAAATTTAGGTACATTCTTGTTAGGAAGTATAGTCCATTTGAAAAAATCATTGGTATTTCTTTAAAATTTTTTCTTATTACTATCTATGTGTGTGGGTGTCTTGGCTATGCATATATGTCTATGTGCCACATGTGCACCTGAGAAACCCAAAAGAGAATGTCAGATGTTCTGGAACTAGAGTGACAGAGAGTTGTGTGCTGCTAGGTGAGTGCTAGAAATGGAACCTGGGTCCTCTGTAAGAGCAGCCAGTGCTCAGCCCCTCATTAAGATTTCTTGGGAGTTGCTTTGTTTCCTATGCGTCTTTTTAAGGTTTATTTCTATTTTTATTTGTGTGTATGTGTGCATGCCTAGCATATTACTTGCCCTATGTGTGCAGTTGCCTATAAAGGCCAGACTAGGGGTATTGTATGCCCTAGAGCTAGAATGACTTACATCCAACATGAGTGCTGGGATTTGAAATCTGGTCTCTGGGAGGACAGCAAGTGTTCCTAATCACTGAACTATTTGTCTATATCCTCAAGAATTCTGACTTAAAAATAAATGTTTCCCCAGAACTTTGAAGATACTGTTTCATTATTTTTTTTTCTTCTGGCTTTTGTGGTTGCTACTAAGAGTTCAATGTTCATTTTTAGGAAAAGTCTCTTTTTTCATTTATCTTCTCCTTTTGGATTTAAATTTAAGAATTATGTTCATTTGTGTGGGATGCAGTGGGGGAAATGGTCCATGTGTGTGGAGATCAGAGGATGAAATTGCAGGAGTCAGTTTTCTTCTCCCACCACACAAGGCCCAGGAATGACCCAGGTACTCAGATTTGGCTGCAAGCGCTTTTACCGGCTGAGCCATCTGGACAGAACATGGTGTTTTACAGTTTTGATCCAATGTATGTAACTATAGTTTTATTTACATTTTCTGCCCACTGGTTCTTCAGGCACCATCTTCTATGAGAAGATTTGTATCAACTCTAGTCTGCCAGAATTGAGTCATCCAATCCTTTGAGTACTCTGCTTTATACATATTAAGTGTATTTGTGTATGGACATCAGTTTTAGAAAATTCAGCTCCACTTGAAAACTTACTTTTTCAGTGAAACCAATGGTAAAGCGAAGTTAAAACACTTGCCTCCTGGGCTGGAGGGATAGTTGCAAGAGGAGGAGCATTAACTGCTCTTCTGGAGGACCTAGCTTTGAAGAATACACATGGCTATTGAGTTTTGTCTGTAACTGCAGTTCCAGGCGATCTGACACCCTCTTCTGACCTCTGTGGTCACCAGGCTCACATGCAGTACACATATAGTACATGTGTATGTACAACTCTTACATCCATTAAATAAATGATCTTAAAAGGAAAAAAAAAAAAAGCAGTTGCCCCAGAACTTATCTGCTTTGGAAATCAGTCTTTTATTTTGAACTTACTCCAACTGTTATACCTGAATTATATTTTCATCCAATGTAGATAATTCTGCCTTGGCAAGCCTAGTTTGATTTGGGACCTATCTCAATCTCCATGCTGAATTATGAGCACATACGAACACCCCGGGTCTTAAAAAGCAGAACCATTCTTCTTGCTCATCCTGTGCACGCAGACCTGATTGGGAGCTGTGTGAGCAGGGTTGTCACGTACCTCTTTTGGCTGCTGATTTGCTGAGTAGAAAGGTAGATTTGATTTAGTTCCCCTCTGTGTGACCTTTCTTAATTAAGAAAGGGCGCTCCGTGTCTTATTGTTTTGAAATTGCAATGTGTAGTAGGAACTAATGAATCACATCGTCACTGCGAAAACCCAAGTAAAATTAGGATGTTATTTTGCAAAAGAATGCTGGTGGTTGCTCCGTAGAGAGTTGTGTAAGTTGTGCTGTGTGTGGCAGTTCTTTGAGCTTTTAAATATAGCTACACCCCAACCTCAGGCCTCTGTGGCTTGGACCAGGGATCTTCCTCTCTCCAGTGGCCCCTTCCCTGTTCTTAGCCTGCTGATTCTACTAATCTCCCAAGGCCAAGCCAAATATAACCTTCCCCTGGAACCTTCCTCAGTTCCACCTGGTGGAATGAGTCACTCCATCATCTGGGTTCTTGAATCCCCTCTTCCTCCCACTAAGGAGTCTGTCTCCTTGTGTCTCTGCTGTAGCGGTTTGGGAGTGGGGGAAGTGCTGTGCACTCTCTGCACGGGCTCTCTGCAGAGCAACTACTCCTTATGTCTCACCATATTGGATTACCTCTTTAGGACTGGGATCTCCTGCTTCTTCGTTTAAGAGAAAAATCCCCTTAAGACACTTCTCAGAATATCTGAAACGTGCAGTCACAGCAGGAGACCACAGTTACCCTTGGAAGGACGTTAACAGTGCGTATCCCGGAAACCAGCGTATTCCCTTCGCCTTAAACGTTTCCAAATGCTTCATGTTTGAATGATGTTAATGCTGCTTTCTAGGGTGTGGTCCCCTTTCCCCCTTTTGTGAAGCAAAAGAAATTCAGTCTATCATTTACGTATGCGGCGGGGCTTGAGGAGAGAGGCATTTCTTCCTTTTTTCTTATTTTTCTAACAAATCTACTGGTTTAGAGTTAGCCATGCTCAGTGAGGGACCCTTCATGCCCCAGGGTTGCAGCCTTCAGCCTGGTAACTCTAAAGCTGATTTGACTTCACAGTCTGGGCTCTGGTTC
>NW_022196896.1:97953839-97957302 GCF_008632895.1 Mastomys coucha | reverse complement strand
CCTCTCTCCACTGTGCACTTCTTATTCCTGTGCACCTCTGCTTGGGGTGTTTCTCTAATTTTTCACTTGGCCAAATCCTACTCATCCCTCGAGAGCCACGTTCCATTTTCGGAATGGCTATTACTATCCAGAGATAGAAAACTGAATAAGAACTTTGTCAGTGAAAAGTTTACATTCCAGGTTGGATGGGTGTGTGTGTGTGTGGGGGGGGGCAGAGCCATATGAACAGAAGAGATTAAAAAAGATATTCATTGAAGCAGACCTTCTGAAAGAGATGAAGAATTTCGCATTCTAGCCTGTGAATGAAAGCAGGGTCTCTTGAAAGCATGATGGAGAGTCTCTCAGTGCTGTTCCCTTGTGTTGAGTTCCCGAAGGGACCTTCTTCAGTGATGAACACTGGGTTCAGCCTTCGCTTTGTGTTTTCATCATCTCTTTAGTATTTAGCACAGTGCTGGCATTACTGATAATGTGATGGTGATACACCAGTAAGAGCTCAATGAAATCTCAGATCTTCGGTGCTTGCTGATGCCTATGGTATAAATTCTTTCACCATGACTGAATTCAAGCTACTGATGTGTTTCCCTCAAGTGGGATCAGAAAAATGTTGCTAGCACTTGGCTTTTGGAAACCAGTGTGACCTGACTCCAGTGCATCAATAAGTCTGTGTCTCCTATAAGCTGGTTCCTCTCCAAAGTTGTAGTAAATATTTATTGATTCAATGAGTTTGCCTGTGTATGTGTATTCCATTATTTTTAGTATCATTGCACTATTGTTATCAAGCATAGACTCCAAAGATGACATGGATGGGAATAAGATTTATTTAATTCTTACATGTGTTTCCTGAAATTCAATGTTAGAAAATATTCATAAATATGCCAGCATGCTATATAATAGCGATTCTTCTGATAAATCAAAAGTCTGAATGAACTGAGAATGAAAAGAAAGACATAGATTTATAAACATGCTCTGTATGTCATTATTAAGATAAATTCAATCTTGGAAAAGAAAACTAAATTAGGACAGTCTATGACTCCTAGTAAGACTAAGAAGCAACCACCAGGTTTATTTTGGGTCTGTCCAGGCTAAAACTTAGTAACATTGTTTCTAAACAAAAAGTGAGGGGGGTTGGTTTTCTTTTCTTGGAATGTGTATCATATCGAAGCCAGGATATGTGTTCTACATACTTGTTAGCTTTCTGTTATTGTAGCAAATATCTGATCCAGTCAGTTATAATAAGAAAGATGTATTTTGGCACATGGGTTCCAGTGTGTGGTTGGTTGGTTGGTTGGTTGGTCCTGTTGCTCCTGGGTCTGTTGAGAGGAAGCACATCATGGCAGAAACATAAAGCTCAACACTGTGCCTTGAAAACTTTGCCTCTAGAACTCCTACAGGGACTGAGACACCAACCCAGACATAAAATCTTCCACCTACAATTTGTCCTGCCTGCAAGATGTACTGGGTAAAAGTGACACAGAACTTGTAGGAGTGACCAACCAATGAGTGGCCTGACTTGAGACCCATGCCAGGTGAGGAAACCCACACTTGACACTGCCTAGAGAGCCAGGAACCAGAGGCTGGATGGCTCAGAGATCCAGCATAGAACCAAACATGATTGTGAAAAAGAAAGAAAGGAAGGAAGAAAGAAAGAAAGAAAGAAAGAAAGGAAGGAAGGAAGGAAGAAAGAAAGAAAGAAAGGAAGGAAGGAAGGAAGGAAGGAAGGAAGGAAGAAAGAAAGAAAGAAAGAAAGAAAGAAAGGGAGAAAGAAAGAAAGGGAGAAAGGGAGAAAGGAAGGAAGGAAGGGAGAAAGAAAGAGTTAATGATTTCTAGTGATATTAATCATCTAGCATAATCATCATTAAAGACTTCATCCAGCAACTGATGAGAGCAGATGTAGAGACCCACAGCCAAACATTAGGCAAAGCTCAGGGAGGAAGAAGGGGAGGAAAGATTGTAAGAACCAGCAGAGTCAAGGACACCATAAAAAAATAGGCTCACAGAATCAACTAACCAGGGCTCATAGGAGTTCACAGAGACTGAAATGACAATCAGGAAGCCTATATGGGTCTGACTTAGGTCCCATCCATCCATCCATCCATCCATCCACTCATTCATCCATCCCCTATCTATCTATCTATCTATCTATCTATCTATCTATCTATCTATCTATCTATCTATCTATCTATGTTGTGGTTGTATAGCTTGTGGGACCCCTAACAGTGGGAGTGGGGAATACCTCTGACATTTTTCCTATTATTGGGTTGCCTTATCCAGCCTTGATATGAGGTTGATATCTCTTGAAGACCTACCCAACCTCTCTCTCTCTCTTCTTCTCTCTCTTTCTTTCTTTCTTTCTTTCTTTCTTTCTTTCTTTCTTTCTTTCTTTCTTTCTTCCTTCCTTCCTTCCTTCCTTCCTTCCTTCCTTTCTTTCTTTCTTTCTCTCTTCATCTCTTTCTTTCTTTCTTCCTTGTCTTTTTCCTTCTTTTATTTTTTGAAGGGAAATGGAGGAGGAGAGGATCTAGGGGAGAAGGGAGGTGGGGGAAGGGACTAGGAGGGGAGGAGGGAGGGGGAACTTTGGTCAGGATGAGAGAATAAATAAATAAATTAATTAATTAAAGAAAAACCCCCAACTAGGCTTTAGCTTCTGATGTTCCCACCACCTTCCAAAATACCTTCCAGAGGGATCAAGCTTTTACCACAGGGGTCTTTAGCACATGCTTTAGATCTAAGGTATAGCAACTTGAAAGGAACGAACTCATGAACTATTGATTTGTGTGTGTGTGTTAGTTACTTATCTTAGTGGTTACTTCCACAGACTTGAGTACCGAAAAGTTGTTTTAACAAACTCTTTAAGAAAATACATGTTTAAGAAGGAAAGGATTTATAAGGTTTTAAGCCAGAAGGATTTAAAAGTAATTATCCAGCGAGCATTAGTATATTCTCTGGGTATTTGACAGCCACCGAAGACTTCCCTGCCGGCTCTGCACATTCGGGTTCAGATGGGTTTCACTATTCACTCTATTTGCTGAAGTTCTGTATCTTACTGAGGTAAACCGAGCTACAGTTCCCAAAGATGTTCTTGCCCTAATGCTTTTATATGATGGAAGGGGGGGCTCTGGAGACAGAGTTGGGTTATCCCAGATAATTAGACTGGCCAACTGTGTCATACAGTTCTTATAAGAGGAGACAGGAAAGTCAGAAAAGAAAGTAAAAAAGAACAGAAGCGGGGGACTGATGAGCCATCACAGTGGGTCAAAGGTGGAAGAAGAGGAGACTAGTTAACAAATATGCTGTGCAGCTTCTGTACACTTGAAAAGCCACAGGAAGAGGTTTTATCCTAGACTCTCCAAAAGGAAGGAACATAGCCCTGTAGGTAATTTCAGGTTTCTGAGGCCTAGAATGGAAAGATAACACAGTTTGTTTTTGGTTTTTTTTTTTTTTTTTTTTTTTTTTTTTTTTTTTTTTT
>NW_022196896.1:97926014-97953827 GCF_008632895.1 Mastomys coucha | reverse complement strand
TCGTCGAGACTGAGACAGGGTTTCTCTGTATAGTCCTGGCTGTCCTGGAACTCACTCTGTAGATGAGGCTGGCCTCAACCTCAGAAATCTGTCTGCCTCTGTCTCCCAAGTGCTGGGATTAAAGGTGTGGACCACCACCACCTGGCTTTTGTTTGTTTAAAAACGTAGTCTGGTTTGGAGCTTACTACATAGCTGGAGCTGGCTTCAGTTCCTTGCAATGTTCCTGCCTCTGCCTCCCGGGTGTTCCACCATGCCTGGCTACACTCCTATTGCTTTAAAACACCATGCTAATGTCAGCTTACTAAGACATCAATACTGTCTTGATTATTAAAGCTAATAGTCTTTTTTCTTTTTTTAAATATATGTATTTTTTCCAGAGGTGCTGAAGTAGGTTGGCTAAGAGCATGAACTCTAGAGCCCATTTATCTGAGAGTGAGTTCGGTTTTCACTCGTCTTGTTTTGGGGCAGGTTACACAAAATCTCCGCGTCTCTTTTAAACCAGGTATAATTGTGAGTGCTACTGATGGTTACCTCAGAGGATGGTGACGCAAGACATGCTGAGGGCTGGACACAATCCCAGACTCGGGGTCTCTTCGATGTTAGTATTCTTGCATCTTTTCACAAGTTCCACCTGTATTTAATAAAATTTAAGAATAGCCAGGTGGTGGTGGTGGCGGTGGTACCTGCCATTAATTCCAGTGCTCAGGAGGCAGAGGCGGGTGGGTCTTTCTGAGTTCAGGGCCAGTCTGGTTTACAGAGCACGTTCCAGGACAGTGAGAAACTCTGTCTCACAAAACAAAACAAAACAAAACAGAAAAATGAACCAAACAAAAAAAATTACTTGGGATTAGAGATGAATGCTCCCTTGATTATTAATTAGCGGCAACTTCATGGAGATCAGCCAGTAAAGCTATTGTATATTTCCTTTTAGGACTTTTTGCTTATTAAACAATGTATAATAATTTCAGAAAATGTCAGAATGTATTAGAGAAAGTGTTAAGAACACTACCGTTCCTCTAGATTCCATTGCTGGCGATACTCTGATGTCATCCCATCTACTCTGATGTCGTCCCATCTAGATGGCTCTAGTTTTGAGGAAATGGCTGAGATGGCATTTTACTCAGAAGCCCCTTGCTATCTGCAGAGAGCTGGCTCCAAGGCCCCTGAGACCACCGAAGTCTTTAGATGTTCAAATCCCTCCTGTTAAATGGTGCAATGTTTACATATCACCTGCACATATCCTTCTCTATATTCAAAAGCATTGGTTCTCAGCCTTCCTAATACAGTTCTTCATGTTGTGATGACCCCATCCATAAAAGTATTTTCATTGCTGCTTCATAACTGTAATTTTGGAAGTGGCAAACCAAGAAAGAATTTTTTTTTTTCAAATCTACTACAGGAATAACCACCATACTGCATGCTGAATTATGCATCAAGGGCAGAACTGTGTTTTCGCTTCTCTTTTCTTTCTTTTCTTTTCAGTGTTTCAAGGCAGGCTTTCTTTGTGTAGCCCTGGGTGTCCTAAAACTCACTCTGTAGATCAGGCTGGCCTCAAACTCTGAGAACTGCCTACCTCTCCCTCTCAAAAGCTGGGATTAAAGGCATCGCCATCACTGGCTGGCCAGAACTGAATTTTTAATCTGAAATTGGATGAAACCACAGTGTTGAAACCTACGGACATGAGGAGCAACTGCACAGTCTTACACCCTTCTGTTTTCCTCTTCTACGCATGTCAGAGCATTTCCCAAGGCACTGTAATGTGGCAGTGACTCCCATGTTGAGCTTCAGCATTTTAAAATTCCCATTACCATAAATAATGATGACATGAATACTTTTGTGAATAACTCTTTTTTTTCAACTCAATAAAAATATACAATATCAAGTTTACCCTTCTGTTTAAAAGTGTATAATTCAGTAGCATCAAGCACATTTACAATGTTGGGCAACTTTTACTACTGACTAATTCCAGAGCTATGCATAAATCACTCCCTGAACATCAGCTTGTTCCTGCATAATGGATTCATAGGGAGTAAAGCATTTCATTAAAGCAAGAAATATTTTTAACTATGTCCAGAACAGAGCTGTTAGTTGATGTACTGTTGCAGTGATAAAATACTCAAGAAAAACACCGTAATAGGAAATACTTATTTTGGTGCAAGGTTTTATAGTCTGTTAGCAGGCACTATTGCTCCTAACCACAGAACACTATAGCAGAGAGTAGGAGAGAGCATAGCTACTTGCCTCTTGGTGGCCTGGAAGCAGAAATAGAGAGGGAGAGGCCAGGGGCAGGGTGTAGTGCATGGATCAGGGCCATCCACAGGAACATGGGCAACTCACCATGAGCCTCACACTTTTGAAGAAAACTGACCCCTCCTCCCTTCTCAGCCCTGATCTGCCAATAGTCGCTCAGCTAGGGATGGAGTATCATGAACCCCTCCTCTATGAAAATCTTATTCTTATCTATATTGTATATGTTGATTTGTATGTAAAATCTCCTTACAGAAGAAAATATCCCTAGGCAAAGTAATACTTAAGAATAACAAATCTAGACAAATGATTTCCAAATGTTCTGGTATGTATCGTATGGGAAGCTTGTTAAAAAACAGATCTCTGGAGGAGCCAGACATCAGTCCAGAGACTTACAACTACCTGTGTTTTGACAAAGATGTCAAACATTCACATTGGAGAAAAGAATTTTTAATAAATGGTGCTGAGGAAACTGGGTATCTACATGTAGAAGAATGAAACTTGATCCTTCCTTCTCACCCTGAACACAAATCAATTTCAAACGGATCAAAGATCTTTGACCTGAAACTGTGAATGCCCTATGGGAACAGATAGGGAGTACACTTCAAGATATAGAGATCAGGTAAGGACTTTTTGAGTAGGACTCTAGTCACCCAGAAAATAAGACTAATAATCAACAGGTGAGGCATTGTGAAATTATAAAGGTTCTGAGTTTCAGCCAAGGAAACTGTTCATAAACTGAAGAGGGTGCTGCTGAATGGGTGGAAAATCTACTAGCTGTATATCTGACAGAGGGTTAAAGTATAGAAATATATAAAGAACTAAAAAGCCAACCAAAGAACAACAACAAACCCTAAACACTCAGAAAACACCATTAAAAAGGGGGCTTTTGCAGGCATGGTGGCATGCCCGTTAATCCCAGAACTCAGAAGGCAGGAGGTGATCTGTGACTTCAAGGCCAGCTTGGTCTGCAATGCAAGTTTCAGGAGATTAGGGCTGTTAGACAGAGAAACCCTGTCTTGAAAAAAATGAAGAAGGAGGAGGAGGAAGAGGAGAAAGAAGAAGAAGAAGGAGAAGGAGAAGAAGAAGGAGGAGGAGGAGGAGGAGGAGGAGGAGGAGAAGGAAGAGAGAAGGAGGGAGAGGAGGAGAAGAGGAGGAGAAAGAGGAGGAGGAAGGAGAAGGGAAGGAAGAAGGAAGGAAGAAAGAAGAAAAGAAGAAAGAAGGAAAGAAGGAAGAGGAGGAGGAGGGAGAAGAAATTGAAGTTTTTAATTGGGTGTGATAGTACATGGTTGAAATCTCAGGACTCAGGAAACTGATGAAGGAGGATCACAAATTTGAGGCCAGCCTGGTCTACAAGCAAGACCTTTTCTCAAGGAGACAAAAAGAGCAGATTCCTAAGACCTTTTTGAGATAACTGGGAGTAGAGCCTGGGAATGTGTTAACCACAGAGACTGTCCCAGAACCATACTGTGAGAAACTCTGCTAAATCCTGTTTCCCACAGCTCAGGATTTACAAGATAGTTCTACCCAGTACACTGGATGGTCTTGAGAGGAATTAACTACAATGGGCTTGGTGTTATATAAGGTTAATCCCCACAAGATAAGAGATTTCCCTTGTCATTCTCCTCCAGTCCTTCGAAGTAGACAAGAAGCCTCAGCTGGGGTGCAAAGACACCACTCTTAGAGTATATACTTTCTAGTTGTGAGAAGTTTTATTGGATTTTTATTACCATAGTGCTGGTAAGATTGAGAAGTCTTAGTGGATGTGTGATGGGCAAAAATTGTGAATATTGAAGTTCAGTGACTCAAATGTCAAAGCCATTTGAAGCGCAAGCTTATTTTCCAAAGAGGCAGGTTAGATCCAGACCTAGGGGAGGAGGGTGTGTGTTGGGGTACCAACAGGGGCAAGAGGGGGTGTCTAAGAAGCTTTGGGAATAGCGTTGGACACGGTGTTCTCAGTGGAAGGACAAAGTGGGAAATTAATCCTTCATAATTTACTTTGTGGCTCACGCTGCCAGCCACCTTACCAGGGGAATACACTTCACTGTTTATTCATGTGGATGATTCAGGTTAAAACGGAACAACTTATGTCTATCTTCAGCAACACATACGTGATTCCTTACTGGATGGAAGAGTACCGTCCCTTGCCAGCTGGCAACCCGGGGTTTGGCAGATGACTTAAAACACTGCCCTGAGAAGTTACAGGCAGTTTCCCTCTTCTCTGCTGACTCACCGTACCTTGTAAGGCAGACGAGGACTCCAGGAGTCTCGAAATGGGTCCCCGCAAAAGTATACAAGAGACTGGATCACTACTGATGAAGAGAGTTTTGGGTTTTAAGGGAAACTTGCTCAGGTATTATGGATTTCTTAACGCTGACTCCAAATCAACAGCCATGCTCTTTTCTGATGGAGTGCATAGAGTCCCAACAGGAAGTGTTATTTACAATGCTAGGGGTTTGGCTCTCATAATATTCATTGATCTTACTTGCTGGAGTCTACTCCAAAGTCTAATTGAGTGAATACGTTTTGGTTTTGAAGTTGCTAAATCATTTCCCTTCGTAATAAAAACTGTAAATGGAGAGTGTCTTTCATCACTTCTCAACCATGGAAGCTTTCTGCTTAATTTTGTGTGTATATAGATAAGAACTAAGGGTCAAAGAACTACCGTGGTTCTGTAAGAATTCCATCAATCATGGTCAAGGCTAGACGCTAAGCAGTGCAGAAACTTGTGCCCAGTGACTCTTTCTTTTGTACATCTCATCTTCAAGAATAATGTTTCCTGACAGGACCCCACTCTCCTTTGCCCTGAGGGTCCAGTGCTCTGCTAACTCACAGATGAGCAGGGCAGAGTCTCCATCTTGCTTTGCTGGAATTTTGATTAGTCAGAGCTTGTCGACCTAGAACAGATGTAGAATGCAGGCTTAGTTTACAGAGGCCCGGTCTTTGGGATGTGAAGTAGTGGAACAAGAAGGAGGAGGAGGAGAAAGAGGAGGAGGGGAAAGAGGAGGAGGAGGAAGAGGAAGAGGAGGAGGAGGAGGAGAAGGAGGAGGAGGAGGAGGAAGAAGAGGAGGAGGAGGAGGAGGAGGAGGAGGAGGAGGAGGAGGAGGAGGAGGAGGAGACAGAGGACCTTTGTTTACTTGGTGGCGTCTTCAAAGCCATCACCATATACCTTTGGGAGCCTGGCATCTTGTTAGGACAAGGACCTGCAGAACTGTAGGGGCTTTGTTGTAAATGAGTGCTCGCATTATGTTAGCCATAATGTACATGTGGATGGGGGGCGGGCACCAAAACCAACAGCTGCATACTAATGGCATTATTTGTATATCACTTCCCATTTTATCAAGTTTGTGGATGGAATGAAAGATTTGCTGGTTCTTTGGTCTTTCACTGGAGAGCCCGGAAAGCCTTCAGAGCTTGTGTTATTTGATAGTGACAACTGGAAACAAGAGTAGCCAGGTTACATCTGTAAGTGTAGACCCTGAACTGTTACAAAGTGCTTCCAGCTGCTGCTTGAGAGACCTCTCCCCTGAAACCTTGTGTGTGGCTCTCCTGTTTCAGTGTCTCTTCTGAGGATGTTTCCCGGTAGACAAGCTAAAATAGATGGATTCATTTGAAAGTTCTCCCTGGTAGGATTTGCCCTCCTTAGGGTGTGGCATGGCTTTGGGGCTCCTCCCTGTTCCTTCTCTCTTCCTTTTTTCTTGTTAGCAGATAGATTCCACAGTAGGTGGAGGCATCACACAGGGTGTTTTAATGGGAGAAACCCTCCAGTCATAAATAAATCCTACTTGAAGTGTCAATGGCTGCAAGTCCGAAAGTGAAATGTCAGTGTGGCATTTCAGCACTTTCAGGAGAAGCCCCCTAAGGGCCAAATAAATCACACAACAAGGCTCAGAGATGCTGAATTTGCCTTAAAACTATAATGTGAACAGATGGTTCTGTTTTATCACACGAGAGGCCAAGAGCAGTGTGAAGCTTCCTCAGACAAGGTGAGGTGGGTCTCGGGGAGTAAGATTCCAGAGAAATATACTGAAACTCATTAAGGGAATCAAATATTTCTCTGCCAGGAAGCATGGGTTCTGGTCACTAGTACAACATGTAGCTATAAATCGGGCTTGAATCTCTTGATAACCTAGATCAACCCCAAACATCTTGATCTATGGTAAATCTAGATTATATAAAGAGTGTTGATGTGGCAGACGGGCATATACCATGGAGAGTCCATTGTATGGCCCTCCCTTCTTAATATTCAAGAATGGCATGAATACGGCAGCTCAAATCTTCCTTCATAATATTGGATACTTTGTATCTATTGTCCTGGGAGAGTAGGATTCCCTGTGTAGTGGGTAGGATCTGGTAATTGCTCCTTAAGGAAGTGATGTGATTTCAAGCTCAATGTCAAGTTAAAAACACTGACCAACGTTAGTTAAGACTGTGGACCCAGACACCAGAACTTGGGCATCTGACTAGTCATTAACTTGTGTTGCAGCTTTGGTGAGGCTTTTCTGCGATGGTGCAGCTAGGAAACACCATTCTCTTCGTTGGCATTGGGGAGCTGGTCGCACTTCAAAGCTTGGCTCTGATCATCTCTGTGGTATTTGCCCGATTGCAACTCCAGACTGTGCTACATCCATCCGAGCTTCTGGTTTTATGTCCTCCCTAGGGTTAAGAACACCGAGGCACACCTTTGATCCCAGCACCCAGCCCTGGGAAGGCAGA
Organism: Mastomys coucha; assembly: GCF_008632895.1. Classification (NCBI taxonomy): domain Eukaryota; kingdom Metazoa; phylum Chordata; class Mammalia; order Rodentia; family Muridae; genus Mastomys; species Mastomys coucha. The sequence continues at coordinate 97,946,864 of NW_022196896.1, read as the reverse complement.
CAGATCTCTGTGAGTTTGAGGTCAACGTGGTCTATAGAGTGAGTTCCAAGGTAGCCAGGGCTACATAGAAAAATCCTGTCTTGAAAAGCCAAAATCAAACCAAACAACAACAACCAAAACAAAACAAAACAAATACACCAAAGCCAACCTTCTTTCCCCGAGAACCAATCGTTGTCCTCTGACCACTGATAATACATTAAACCAAAAAGCAAGCGTCTAGGTCACCCTTTAGAGTCTTTATGTGATGCTGCTCTTCAGTTAGTATGCCAAAAAGTAGCTTTTAAAAAGAGTCACGTAGATCTGTCAGTTTCAGAGCAGAGGGGGTTAGAGTACATTGTATTATGTTTCCAGGGCTTCCTAGAAATTGCATATGAAAAGCACATTTTACTCTCTCTGGCCAGTCAAGAACACACTCCAGCTGATTACAGCTGCTGTTATTTGATGTGTGAAAAATGGCTTAAAAAAAAACAACAGATTTTTTTTTTTCCCCAAAGAATTTTGTTATCAGCAATGCTATGCAGCCTGGCATAAAACCCTTGACAATATCAAAAGAGATGGTATCATATAAATGTAACAGAGAGCAGAACGCAATTCTCTTTCATGATGTGGCCAGAAAAAACAAATTACATTGAGTGACCCAAAGCACCCTGACTCCATTAGACCTCCAGTTCTTATTCACATAACATTCTGCCCTAGTAAAGAGATCATAAGGGGGGAGGTTCGGGGGACTGTCAGAAAGAGGAGCCCAACCTATTCATTTAGGTCTGATTTATGAACTGTTGGAACCCTTTCCCAAAGTTTGCCTTCACAGCCTCTCCAGTGCCTGATAAACAATGTACAGAAATTCTGCAGATTTGCAAAAAAAAAAAAAAAAAAAAAAAAAAAAAAAAAAAAAAAAAAAAAAATCTGATTCTTTACATGGCCAAAGTCCCCTTCTGGACCCTGGGAGGAAGGAACACTGCAAACTCCGAAGAGCTGCTGGTGACAAACGTCTACTGTGTATCCTGATACCAGGGAACAGAAGTGAGGTTTGAAAGAGAAAACCCCGAGAGGTAGAGCCCCCCTTTCCCCAGCTCCCTTCGAGCCAAATGCTGACCTATTGGATTTTCAAACACCCACCCCTGAGCCATTTTCTCTTTCATGTTGTGCTTTGTTCCCCAGAAATACACCTTTTTGCTTGTTTGTTTCAAACTTGATAGGATTATAGAAAACAAAGTGTAAGTGCCCAGGCCAGCCAGAAAAAAAGGGGTGGAAGAGAAGATGTGGCTTACTCTGTCTGTCTCCAGACTCTGTAGTTTTCTTTTTGAAAGAAAATGCTTTAAAAAAAAATACAGAGGGAACAGTCATCTGGCAGTGGGTGAACATGATTATCTTTTAAAATAATAATGATGCCTAACATTACAGAAAAGGCGAAACTGTTCTCTTTGTTCCAAAGATTGTATATTTAATATAGATAAATATCTTTTAAGGCATAAATAGAAAAATCGTTCTTTCTTTCTTTCTTTTTTCCCCTTTGGAGAACTGGTCAGACTAGTCTAGACTTCTAGGAAAGCACCATAAAACTGTTATTTTTAGAGGAGCCAAATGATCTTTTACTGCAATCTTATCTGCCCCGGAAGTGAAATGAATGTAAGTTTTAGACTGGGTTTGGCAGCTCCAGGGTCAGGTTCTAATATAGATGTGGGCTGATGTCTATCCACAAGGATATCAAAAGGGTTGTACTTGTGAGCTCTGTTCTTAACCAAGGACGGGTCCCCCGTCCGAGTCAGGGCTAAAGAGGGTTTTCTAGGCAACACCAAGGAAGGAAGGGCTCCATATTTAAAATGGTTTGAGTGCTGTCCACTTCGAAGAGTAGCTCTTTTCTCTTTCGGTCTGACATCTTGGTCTTCTGAGAGCATTTTGTGGGTCTTTTGACCCTTGGAGAAGCCGTTGCCTTGTAGCATTTTGGGTGTTGGCTGAAAAAAATACACATAATGTATCATTTCACACAAAGTATGAGAGTGTGTGGGAACTGAGGGGGCGGGGCATTCATGAGTAACATGCTTGGTAGACACATGAGATCAACATCTTCCAGTCCTCACCACCCTGAAGAAGTAGGGGGTGGGTGGATGGACAGAGGTGCGGTTGTGGGGTGCAGCAGCTGGAACACTGTGGAAACAGTCATCTTGACCATATTGAAACCTAATGTGCTACTGGCATGAGGCTGCCCAGGCATTTGGTATCCAAGGACTCTTAGTTTCGGTTAAACTTGCCTTCTTTTTCTTGAACAATTCTTGAGATTTTAATTTATCTCTTAATTTATTTTTATGTATATGAGAGTTTTGCCAGCATACTGATGCACCACATGCTTGCTGTGTCCACAGAGGCCAGAAGCGGGTATCAGATATCCTGGGACTAGAGTTTAAGGAGTAGTGAGCCACCATGTAGGTGCTAGGAATAGAACTCAGGTCCTCTGGAAGAACTACCAGTGTCCTTAACTGCTGAGCCATCTCTCTAGTCCACTTTGCAGTTTCAAAAGTCCACAGTAACTTACATTTATTTATTTATTATTTATTTTTGAGACAGTCTCTCTACATAGTTCTGAAATTCACTATGTAGACAAGGCTGGCTTTGAACTCACAGAGATCAACCTCCCTTGGCCTCCCAAATGCTAAGGTTAAAGGTGTGTGCTACTACGCCTGGTGATTCAGTAACTTATTTATTTATTTTTTTTAAATATCAAACTTCCTTCAAGCATCCAATAATTGTTTAACAACAGATTGATGCAAGTTTGAAATATATGAATTAGAACAATTCAGAATTTATTTTGTTAGAATGATCCATGACCCTTAAGTCCCCAATCCCTACCTTTAAATCTCAAGGAATTCTAAAATCTTGGATATTTAGCTTGTTTTTCCTATGATGTTTTCTAATTCAGAAGAAGTGAAATCCCACCTGACACTGCCATAGCAACACGATTGTTGAGCAATCATATTTTCTAAAAAGAAAAAAAAATAGGTAAATTATTAGTTCTCCTGAATGTCCAGGGTGGGAATTTTTCATTTAAGAAGAAAGATGGTCAGTGATAGCAACCTTACATTTTGCTGTGGCCTCTGAAGTGACTTCCAGTGGTGGCTTTGAAGGACAGACTAATGGGGCCTGACATTCACGCTCCTCACTGAGGTCACATTAAATGTGAGGATGCTTAGCATGGAGTAGGTTCCTTAACAAGAGTGATGCGATTTTCTCTCTCTTTGCACATCTTGTGCAAAGTATGAACAGAAGCAAGAATGAGAGAGAGACAGAGAGAGAGAAGGAGAGGGAGGGGGAGAGGGGGAGGGGGAGGAGGAGGGGGATGGGGAGATGGAGAGGGAGGTAGTGTGTATGTGAGTTTTCTAGACTCATTTCTACCTGGGACAGGGTGAAAGGTGACTTATTGGATTCCAGCAGACAGAAGTTTATCACTGACCTTCCAACTAGGAAAAGACCCCTTCACACAATTACGGAGGGGCCATATGACTTTCAGCTTTATCTTAAATACACATCCCTCATGCTTGTGAGACCGCTTTCCTTCCAGTTATCACACTAATTGTTCTAAAATGGCAAGGGGTTTAAGGAAAGGTGGGTTGAACAGACAGAAACAAGGAACAAGGGAGGAGTTGGGGAGCCTTGCTTATTTCTAACCTGTCCAGGGCAGCAGGAAAATCGCGAAGCAAAGTCTAAAGGGCAGGAGGTTAGTGCTCTCTGTATGTTTCCTGGAAAGAGAGTAAGGGGAACCTACTCGGGGCAGAGAATCTACCTAGGGCTTCCTAGCGAAGGAACCGAAGATTTTCTCAGACATTTGACTTCTCTTTCCCATGCCCTTTGTAACGAGATGTAAATGTGGTCTCATGTAGGCAGTCCTGTGCAGGGGTTACCCAACCTCCTGTTTCTACTTTTGAGTCCTGTCCTGGTCATCAATCACTGTCTTCGTTGTTTGGGTGGACTTTCAGTTGCACAACTTTCTGTGCATGCTTTAATTCAACCAGACACAGTAGAAATCGTTGGAATTCTGCTTTCAAATGTTTGTGGTCGATGAGCATCTTTTAATCAGCATTTCCCCCACTTGAGACTGTTTAAGTAATAGTTCATAATAAATCTGAAAAAGGGAATTCTCCTCATACTCCTCCTACCTCCCCCTCTTCCTCTTTTTCACTCCTTCCTCCCTCTCCTCTCCCCTCCTTTCTCCTCCTTTCCTGCTTCCTTCCTCTCTCTTTCTCCTTGCCATTATCTTTTCAGGCACAAAATGGCCAACTGGTTTACAGCAGGGCAGCATTAATGTGGGGCAGTAGAGGGCAGTGGTCTGCTCAGGTAACTTAGGCCCAGTAGAATATTTGGCTTTGAGCCCTGGAGCCCCCGGAGACAATTTCTGCTTGCAGGGGGTGGAAGGAGCTTGGCCATAACTCCTGAGTCTTTGGTTCCTGTTTCAGTCACAACCCCTCACAGCTACCCCCGCAGGAGGTGTGTGCTCTATCAGAGAGACAATGCCCCCAAGCTCCTGGCATTCTAGCTGGACCCTACACCCAGTCATCTGACCACAAGCCAGACATGCCACACCCCATACAATATAAGGGGCGGTTTGCCCCCTCCTCTCTCTCTCACTCTCTTGCTCTTCCTCCCTCCTCTTGCTCTCTCTCCCCTCTTTCCTGCTCTTTGTTCTCTTCTCTTGCCTTCTTGCTTTCTTCCTCTCCTTTCTCTCTTGCTCTCTCCTTCCTCTCCTTTCCTTCTCCCTACTTGACCAGCCTACTTTCTCCTTCCTACAATAAAATATCTCATTTATACATTGCCTTCTTTTTTAACTAATGCTCCATGCAGCCACAGGTCAACACCTGGGAAGAGAGAGACTAGAGGCTCAGGAGCAGGCCCCGCCTTTGGTACAACACATTAATGGTCCCCCACCCCACCCCATTCTGTGCAAACAGCTTTGGAGCGAATCCTGTGTCAGGGATGAGAGAGCATTCAGCTTCCTGAAGTCTCAGCCAGGTCTGTTAATGAACGCTGCTGACACTGTAATTTACAGATGGGATTATGACATTCCCACCTCTACTCAGGCCCTGCTTCCTCAACTCTCAGAGGCGAGGAGATGATAAATGAGTTAATATTCGTTCAAGGATTTGCAGAAAAGCAACGTCTCAAAAGCTTCTATGTTTTGTCTTCAAATGGCGCTTCTACACAGTTCTCTCTAAGTAGAGAAAGGGAAGGAGACTGGAGCAGAAGGACACCAGGCTGCTCTTCCCACTCCCCGGCACACCGCTGGGACTCAGAAGGCCTCTTGCCTGCTCATGGCAGTACTTGTTCATGTGATGATTGTAGGATGTGGGGGGGATGGGGGGGTGGCGCAGTTAACAGCTTTCCTCATGGCCTGAAAACAGTACCTTCTGGGAGCATCTCCTCCGCCTCTGCCCTCAGAACCTGTCTCATGCCCAGCGTCCAGGAGCCTTCATCAGAATTTTCCATCAAGTGCAAAATTCTTTCGAAAGATCCTTTAGAGCCCAGTCGGATGACGGGACAGCTGTTTTGAGAAAGTACACTTTAACCCAGGGCATTAACCACTGCAAACTTCTCAGGGACTCTTCCTCAAAGGTCATTATAGTAACAATAATACATGCAGAAGAGGGAGACCAGTCATGACAGTGTCTCTCGTCAAGTCGTGAGCACGTGTGAAAGTCTCTGCAAAATTCAGGTATTACCTAAACTCTCACAGGCGTCTTGAGAATGGGAGTTATCTTTATTTTGCTTGAGGGTGTCAAATCTAGATACGTTCACTAACCCGCCTTAAGTCATACCTCTGGGAAGCAGCAGGGCCGAGATACACACCACCAAGTCTTAGGCTTTTACGTTTATAAACTCAAGGCCTATGGGAGAGGTTCTCATCCCCAAGACCTTGCATGTGCTTTTCACATAAGAGATACATACACTCTTATTAAGTATACTGAGTTTAGCTATCCTCTGTGAGATGATGGAAATTCCAACTTTCGAGGGCAAATGTCTTACAGAAAAAGATCTGGGAATATAGCTCAGAAGTACATCGCTAGCCTGTTCTGCTCCAGCTCCGTGCCCAGCACTGCTGGTACAACAATCTACCTCCCCCCACCCCCCCAACACACACACACACACACACACACACACACAGTACACACAAACAAAGCACAAAGAAATGCGCAGTGTTTACACTGAAGCTGTGGTGGAACAAGGGGAGATAATGTGGGAGTCAAGAATTCTCTCACTCATCAACTAAGAATTATCAAGGTGCCCCCTACCCCCACCCTAGATCCTCCAGCCTTTGAAGTCAGATGGGATCAATGAGTACCTGGCTTCATGAAATTGCTATCTGTGTTTGGCAGATCTCTTAGGACCTCTTAGCAACCAACTAAATGGTCAGCATTTGTTATGCACACAGACTTTCTGGGCTAGGAGGAAACACGGGTCATGTCTTCTAGGATGCTCACACTGATAAAGGACCCTGAGAACTTCCGATATCTGCATTCATTTTAGGCATGCCCTGGACCACAAAGGAAAACCTCTGGAAGTGAATTCTGAGGGGAGTTGGCACTCCTTGGTGGCAGTTTTTAGTTGATGGCAGTTGATTCTGTTTCTTTAGGTGAAGTTCCCATAGCCCCCAAGTCAAGAAAGTGAGGTGATTGCAAAGGAATGTGGCGTTGTTATACGCCTTGCAGGAAATTCACAAAAACATTCCTTTCCCTTCTGAAGTTCAAAGGTGAAACAAAGAACAAGGGACAAGCCACTTCCAAAGCTCAGAGCTGTGCTTTTACAAGCAAGTGCTGACTCCTAACAGTAGCTGTGTGGCCTCAAGATATGCCACAAATCCTGCCGGTCACTGCATAGCAAGCTCAAGGCCACCACGCCCGTCTCTCCGCTACTCTATTTTCTAGGGGCCTCTTTTAAGTCAGTTCAGGACAAAGTTATAGGGAAAGGCCTTGAGAGTCATTACATTCAAAGATTCGCAATAAAAAAAGGTTTCCATCGTTCATTAGGATTTTCTGCTTTCCTTTCCAGGGAAGGTCCCCAAGAGGAGGCACCATAGGCTAGCTGTTCTGGGAGTCTTCCCATGGTGGCACTTGCATCCATTTGGAAGTTTATAATTGGGTGGGTAGTGAGGCTGCCTGGGTCCACTTGTGCAGGTGACCTGGGCTAGTCAGGGATGGGGACTATGGACTGGTGTCCTTCTTCAAACCACACACAAAGACAAAGCGAACTGAAGGGATACTGAGTGGTTCATTTACTATAGCATGAGAAAGCCCTGTGAACTAACTGTGGACACAAAGCCAGCTTTCCAATCCAAGGGAGTAAGAGTTCATGCTAGGGTCAAATACCAGGAATACAGGCTCAGGTTACCCAAATATCATGTTCCAATGTGGCGATGGTTGCATGAAGTTTTTTAGAGTTACAGAATGGAAAAAAGTTATGAAGCAAGGTGCTTTTCAATTACTTTGGTGAAAATATCAGTAGGTGGATCAAGGCAGAGCAGGGACACCCCTCTCAACCCCCCATGAGGTCTCAGATGCTTCCCGATGCTGTTTTCAGTCATCCTTTTAGGGTGGTGAAAGCTAATGGTCTTCTCATATAGTCTAGGATTTACCTGGTAATTACAGGGACATGAGATCAAACATAGAGGTGGGCCAGGAATGGCCGTTAGGGGAGCTAAAGAGAGCCTAAGAGGATTTGACTCTGGATCTGTAATATTCCAACTCTCCATCCACAACCATGGATGTTCCAATGAGTCAATCAGCCTTGTGGAATCTGTAACACATATGTGTCTCCCCCACCCCCAACCCCCTGCAACTGCAGTTTGGAGACAGTGCAGATCCGAACTTGGAATGGGGATTTCATTGAACACTTCTCTTGTTCCACACAGAAGGTTGGCCTTGGAATTAAGGGTTTGAAATATGAGATTTTCTCCAACTTTTCCCTCCTCCCAGCTTTTCTCTTGTAGTTCTGTACCATCTTCCCTATCTTCTCTTCTGTCTTTAATTTCTAGGGACAAATGTGTCTTTTCCTTGTTTTTCCATAACTCAGGGCTTCAGATTTGAGCCTGTTGGCTCTAACTAGCTTTGGCCGACTTCAAAAGTCGAGAGGTAACCAGAGATCCTGTGAGGTGAGGGAGTGGGGCTTCACCTGTGAGGTGAGGGAGCGGGGCTTCACCTTTTCTGTGGGCTCGCCTGACTTGGGGGAATTCCAGTAGAGTGATCCCAGCTCCTTGGGAGTGAGCGCTTCCCCATGAGGCCACACACAGGTTCATGGCAGGGGAGCAAGGCTTTCCCCTTCTCTTAGGCCGTTGCCAACATTATGCTTCACTGCTCCCATTATAAGGATGGTCTTCACGTCTGGAAAGGGTGGTTTCAGCCGTCGAGATACTTCATGATCCCCAACAGTGCTATGCGATGGTGTGGGGTCCATCCTACCACTGTCCAGTAGACAATTTAATAAGCTATGTGAGACCCTCGGAAGGATGCAGAGATGGAGGATGGAGAAACTCGGCCCTTAGCCTTAAAGAGAAGCTTAGGAATGGAGCCTTCCTGAAGATGTGGAATTTTATCAGAAAGAGACGGTGTGGTAGGTAGTGGGCAGGATAAAGGTTCTTGGAAAAGCAGGCAGAGTTAGACATGGTGGTGCATGCCTATAATCCTAGCATTTAGGAAACAGAGGCAAGGAATTGAGGATTTGAGACCAGCCTGGCTACACAGTGAGTTTTAGGCTGGCTTGAGTAGCACAGTAACATGTTGTGCTTTAAGAGAGAAAGAAAGAAAGAAAGAAAGAAAGAAAGAAAGAAAGAAAGAAAGAAAGAAAGGAAGGAAGAAAGAAAGAAAGGAAGGAAGGGAGGGAAGGAGGGAAAGGAGGGAGGGAGGAAGGAAGGAAGGAAAACACAGACAAGGAAATGGAAAATGTCATATGATAGGACCAATTTAACTATGTATGCTTCCACATATCTAATTTTCTTAATAAATGGTGGCAAAACTTCAAACGCAAAGAAAGAAGATGCTAATGAGATTGGGCATATCAAGAGAGGTAGTAGAGTTGTAAAGGTGAGCTAGAACCGTGTCCCAGAAAAGTCCTGCTAAATAAAGTTTTTATTTATTTTCTTTCAAATGTATGCATGTATGTGTATGTGTATGTATGCATGCAGTACCTGTAGAAGCCAGAAGAGGCACTGGATGCTCTGGAGCTGGAGTTATAGGTGGTGGTAAAGCCACCTGATGTGGGCACTGAGAACTGAACCCAGGTCCTTTGTAAGAACTACATGCATTCTTGGCTGCTGAGCCATCTCTTTAGCCCACTGCCCACATTTTTTTTTTTTTTGTAAGAACTCATGAACTTCTAGTTTTAATTTGACAAGTGATAACATGGTTGGTACTTGTGCTTGGGGACTTCTGAAGTGTGGTTTGAAGGGAAAAGAAAATAACATGGAAGGTAAAATAGAAAAGCAGGGCAGCGTGAGCATAGGGGACAAGCAAAGGAAGAGGAGGAAATGAGACCCCATCCTTTCTCTCACTCATGACTTCACTCAGCGAACACTTAGAAACTATGTTAAACTCAGTACAGTGAGGACGGTGAAGCTTAATGGTGGAGCAGGAGCTGAGATGAGGAGCTAGGTGATCTAGCTTTGGGTTCTAATGTAATACAAAGGACGCAGCATCATTATCCAAGCATGGGAACACAAGAAAAGGAAGACATCTCAAAAACAAGGCATCAGTCTGTTCTAGCTTTTCCATATTCTCTGCCAGCTTTGATCATATGTCTTCTTTCTCATACAACCCTGCTGTTTACTTTGGAGTTGGCCTTTGAGGCTCAGCCTCTAGCTCACCTTTTGTATACTAACAATTTTTGTCTATTTCCCTACTAGTGTCTCTCATTCCAGCTACTGTAGACAATGTATCCTTGTCCTAATGGAATATGTGTATACACATATACATGTATACATGCCACCTTCAAACCCTCAACTTCATTTTAATGTTTAATTATATACATTATATATATGTATGCATATTTGTGTATATGTATGTATATATAAGTATGGTTAGCAAATTTCTGTTATTTGTAGTATTATGTTACAGCAGTAGGAACAAACTAAGACAGACCTCAAACTCAAAGACACCTTGAACAGCCTTGAACAGCTGATGTACAGCTCATCATTTTTCCTCTCCCCCCCCCCAGGTGTGTGTGTGTGTGTGTGTTTTCCAAGACATGGTTACTCTGTGTAGCCCTGGCTGTCCTGGAACTCACTCTGTAGAGCAGGCTGGCCTTGAACTCACAGAGGTCCTCCGGCCTCTGCCTCCCAACTACTGAGATTAAATGTGTGTTCTCCACCCCCACCCTATGCCCATTCCACTCCCAGCTCATTTTTTGTTGTTGTTCTTTAAATAGGTGGTGCCACATCTCCACCAATAGTTCTGTAAAAGCCACAGAGAAAGGTGACATCCACCTAATCGTTGTTTGGGTCTGAGGACCCCTTGCATAAAGCATGCACGCTTTATAGTCCTTTGAGTGCTTGTAACCGGGGTAAGTCTGTAAGACCAAAGCTACCATGTTGTAGTAGAGGCAGGCAAATCCCAGTTCCGTTTTCACGGGCTCCTGGCTCCTAGGATTCCTCTGGATGTATTGGTACCTTGTGGATGCTTAGAGCTCTGACTTTGAAAATCTCCTTCAGCAACAGCCGACTTTATCACAGTCACACAGTGCAAATTCCTTAGATAAAGACACAGCTTATTTCCTGCCATGTTGTTTACGATATATATTACTGGTTGTTGGCATCATCTGTTACAAGAAAAGTGAGTTGGGTATTTTCTCCTAAATGCATTAGACACATTTGGAAGCGAGTCTTGTGTGTTTTCTGTCTTTCACCCCCACGTTCTAAAGGTGGTATCTGCTAATAACTATATTTAATGCTTACAAAGAAAACCAGTACCTTAGATGGTCTCAGGAATGAATAATGCTACTTCTGTACTTAGTTGGTATCTGAGGGATTTCAGAAAAACATGTCCTGTGAGAATGAGCCTCGAAGTTAATTGCAGCTGAGCAGAAAACCCAAAGCAATTGGAAATTTAATCTTATATTCTATAATAGGGTGTCCCGTGCCAAAAAGAAAATTGGCTTAGTGGGTTTTGAAGGAATCACGGAGTATATTGCATATTTAATTGTCTTAAGTTTCAAGACTGTTTTATGAATATGTTTAGGTGATTAATTATTTAAAATAAAAGTGCTGAATAAATCTGAAATAGCTGAGGAAACAAATATTCAAGATATATGTACATTTATAACTACACAATTTTATATGCAAATACCTTATATAAAAATATGTACTTGTGTTTTTATATATTTGTGGATGTTTATTTATTGACTATATGGTTTGTGTCTCTTATGTACTAAGAATCTGCTTAGCACTAGGGGTGTACAGAAGGATTAAATATTTATATGCCACATATCAGAATTATCTTTGCCTCTTTAAACATAGATTTAAAAAGTGCTTGAGGGGTTGGAGAGGTGGTCCAGTGGTTAAGAACACCGGCTGCTCTTTCAGGCTCCATCCTCTGTACCCACAGGGTGGCTCACAACTGTCTGCAACTTCAGTCTCAGGGGATCCAGTTCCTTCTTTTCAGGCCTCCACAGGCACGGGGGTGGGGGGCCAAGTGCTCCCTAGGCATGAACAAAGCCCAAACACATATACACACAAATAAAATTTAAAATGTTGTTGAAAAAAAGCGAGCTGAACTGTATTTTGCATCTTTGGAACGGGCAAGCGCCAAACCTGAGAGAGTTCATCCAGGCGGGAGCAGGAGGAGTTATGGCTTTGACTGTTCTGCTTGCGTAAGCTGGTTGTGGTGCGTGTGGAGAGCCATCGTAGGCATTTACCTAGATTTGTTTTTGTTGTTGTTTGTTTGTTTGTTATGTTTGCACGACAACTGCTTTATAATATGACTTTGACAATGTCCGATTTCTTCCTCAGAATTTTTTTTCCCGAGGCTCTAGGATGCCAGGCTTTTGTGTTTACCTCTGATTCCCACCTTGTCCTATGGGCTCTATGTAAGAAATGATCCTGGGGCTGGAGAGGTTGCTTAGCAGTGAAGAGTACTGGCTACTCTTCTAGATGTCTGGGGCTCAATTCTCCCCGCACCCATAAGGCAACACACAACTGTCTGTTAACTCCAGTTCCAGGGCTTCTGACACCTTCACACAGACATGAGTGGACAAAATACCAATGAAAATAAAAATTGATTACATATTAAAAAAAAAAGTGACCCCACCATGCCAGTTGGGTTGCCCCAGTTCCAGTTGGTCAAATTGCTTGCTTTCTTCTTTCCTCTCTCTCTCTCTCCCTCCTTTCCTCTCTCTCTGTCTTTCTCTTTCTTTCCTTCTTTCTTCCTCCCTCCTGCCCTCTCCCTCTGTCTTTCTCTTTCTTTTCTTCTTCCTTCCTTCCTCACTCCCCCTCTCTATCTCTTTCTGTCTGTCTTTCTCTTTCTTTCCTTCTTCCTTCCTTCCTTCCTCCCTCCCTCTCTGTCTTTCTTTGTCTTTCTTCCTTCTTCCTTCCTCCCTCCCTCCCTCTCTTTCTGTCTGTCTTTCTTTCTCTTTCTTTCCTTCTTTCTTTCTTCCTTTCTCCCTCCCTCTCTCTCTGTCTTTCTCTTTCTTTCCTTCTTTCTTCCTCCCTCCCTCCCTCTCTCTCTCTCTCTCTCTCTCCCTCTCTCTCTCTCTCTCTCTTTCTTTCTTTCTTTCTTTCTTTCTTTCTTTCTTTCTTTCTTTCTTGTGCACCTGATGAGCTCACAAAGGCAGAGGTGCATGTGAAGCTTGCCAGGCTAGAGGATTCGCTTCTCAAGGATTCGATCAGCTTCAAACTCAGTCCTCCCAGCTATCCTTTTCGCTGTGCATTTGATCACCATCACTGCCAGCCTGGGCAGCCTCTCACATTCCTCACTAAGGCTGGCCCCTTTTATCCTCTGTGTCTTCCTCTCCTGGGTTCCTTGCTTCATGAACTCTAAATTCCTCTTGCTCTAGAATGAAAGACAATTTCAGGCTTGGCGGTCTTGAGCTTCGACCCCACTTTGCAGACGTTGAGTAAACACTCTTGTAAAGATCAGTAAGACTCAGCTCCTGGAACTTCTGGATCCTAAACCCCACAACAAGGGATGCTCAGAACTTCTATTATAAATAAACAACGAGGTCACAGAAGCTTCCCTGAAGAGCTTTTCTTGTTGGTGCCAATCTTTTCCGAAGTTTCAAGTGGCATGATTTTTCATTTTCTCCATTATTTTGTAGCAAATTACAAAACCCATTAAAGGTTTCTAAGTCTACTTGGGTTGACTTGACCTATATGTGTGTAAAGCATAAAGTTTAGGAACCACAGGAGTAGAGGTAAAGGAAAGAGGAGGGAAGTCAGTAGGAAGGGGTAGACTTCAAGGTATCATTGAGATAGAAATCAACCGTAAACTGATTGATAGCCACAGACATCCCTGCTCAGGGAATCTGTGAGCAGAAACCAAAAACCAGAAAGCTTGTCTTTGGGGCAAATCCATTCCTATATCCAGAAGCAAGATGATAGAGGGGGCTTAGGGAGGGCCTTGCGTGTATATGGGATTTGAGTTTCCTCATAGTTATTTTTGAGGGAAGTAACCAGATTATAAATGAAATTTCAAGGTACTACAGAATGAATTGTGTCTTGCAAAACTCGTGTTGAAATCTTAATCTTCAGCAACACAGACTGTGACTACATTCAAAGATGGGGGCTGTAAGAGGTAGTCATATTACAATGAGGACTTTGGGTTAGTCTTTACCCACACCGACTGATGTGTTTGGGGTAGAAGAGAGTACCGTATACTAAAAGACACTAAATGTACTTTCAAGGGCTCGGAGGAAAGCCCAAGGACACAGCAAGAGGAGAAGAGAGATCACAGGAACCCAAGGCCGGGGCACCTGAGCTTGGATACCCAGGCTCCAGAAGTGAAAGAAAATACAATTTCTCTGTTAAGTCACTGGCCAGTGGCATTCATTATAATAGCTCCAGCTGACAAATACACAAGGTTGTGGGCTAGCAAGAAAAGGCATGAAGCTGTAAAATACAACAGCAGTTTTTGGGAGCTGCTCTAAGCACACCATCATTTGGGAATGTAGTTTTGAAATCATGATAGATGATAAGGTAGATGAAGTTAGATATATTATTAAGTCTACTTAATCAGATTATTCACTGGCCTGGTAAGCAACATAGTTTAAACTGGAGTATGTGGCAGTTTGGGTAAACAAAATAGTATGTTAGTAGAATCAAAATAATCTATTTTGTATGTTTCATAAATAATCATTTCATAACTACCTGCAACATTGGTTGGCTTCTTTGGATGAAATATGGTAAGTGTGGTGCTGGAGGCTGTGTTGTGGATGGGAGGTGGGAGGGTCCGCGATCCTTGAGGCATCCCAACAGAAAAGACTGACCCCAGCCTCCATTCGGTAGAAAGCAATTGAAGCCAAAAGGAGGATCGGATGTGAAGGGTGGAGATGGAAGAGGGATACTGATGCTTGTGATGGAATTTTTGTCAACGAGAAAAAAGAGAGTCAGAGAAAAAAAGAGCTTGTCATTAAAGAAGAAACTTTTAAAGTATCTTTAAAACTTTGTCGATTTTTTTTTTTTTACTATAACTTACTTTTACTCCTTCTTGCCATGTTAAATAAAGAATTTGGGGAAGATATAAGCTTAATCAATATTGTTAAACCCTGAATAATTAAATTCTGAACAATACCCTTGGTGGTAGTCTGACTGAATAGCTATGGTCATTGTGTGACTTGATTTCCTCCAGAATCTGGTGCCAGAAAACTGCTTTGATGCTGACACTCAACACCACAAAAATGAAGTTGAAAGGCTCTGGAGAGCTGAGAAAAGAGGCTGGGGGAGATCAGTGAAGGGCTTTGCTACGCAAGCATGATCTTGATCCCCACAACCCTGGGGAAACCTGGTATAGTGCCTGCATTGATGATTATCATCCCAGAGTTGAGGAAGTGGAGACAGGAGGATCTCTGGGCCTTGTTAGCCAGCAGTCTAACCTAATTAGCATGGACCAGGTTCTAGCGAAGAGATCAGTTCCTAAAACAACAAGGTAGATAGATAGCTCCTGAGAAATGACTTCTGAGATTGACCTCTGACTTCCACATGCATGCACACACATATGCACCCCCAACATGCACATATACTTGCTTACACCTTCCTGCACACGCACGTGTGCACACACACAAATGATGAAAGGAGACTAATGAAACAATCTTAACTTTGTTGCTGGAAATATTAAAAAAACGACCTGGCTCATTCCTGCGCTTGTGCCACCAACTCTCTGCCCCTGTGGCCTGGCCGGCTATGCACTGGCAGGCAATGGCTGGCCTGTTATTATCTCGTGGAGACTCTCTGGCTTAGAGGTCCCAAGATGTCTCCACCCAGCTAGTTAAGTTCCCACTGGCGGGTCGTTACCATGCTAGCCCCTGCTTCAAATCCCCCACATCCTTTGTGGTGCGCATCACTTTCCCGCCATACCTTTCTCTTTTGAACCCAGTCGAACCGCTGTGTGAAGGAAAATGCCACACAAAAGTTTAGAAATGATGGTAACTCAATCTCTGGGTGAAGCAACTAAAATTCTAATCTTGTAAACTATATTAAATCTAATTTCCTGGTGGATTCTCCATAAGCCAGGAGAACCCAACTCTCCCTCTTCCTCTCTTCCTCCGACTAACCAAGAAGCCCCTCCTACTCACTCATTGATTGACTCATTTATTCACTAGGGGATTGGTTCACAAGAAGTCACCTGACTATGTGTGAGTCACTCCTTGTCCGAGGGCCCTCCCAGGAGAGCTGAATTAGCATTCACACAGAACTAGGCCCATCCACAACAAATTTAGAGGGCATTATGAAATATTGTTCACAGAGCATGGCAGAATTCCTTATCATATTTCAAAGATCCCAATGGGTTAGGGTTAGGCCCTTTGGGTGGTAAAATACTGAAAGTCCTGCCGTCGGACACAAGAGGAAATTGCCTCCTTTTGTCCTTCTGCAGGATAGGAATATTGAAATAAACTCCTGCCTGCCAACAACCCAACCACAACCGATTTGATCCAAGAGTGGGCATGTGTGATCCAGATTAGGCCAGTGTATTCTTTCCTTGAGAATTCCATGTCTGAGATGGAAAAACTTAGGGACATGTCTTGATTTTATATCTTGAAAATGAAGCCAACAAACAGAAAGTCCAAGGTGAGACAGAAGGTTAAGAGGCAGATCTCTGGTTTCCAAGAATTTGACAGTCACCTGGCTTAATCAGGCAACTCTCTCTATGGTAGACTCTGAACTCTTGCTTTAGTTACCCTTTTAACACTGCCACTGACTTGGGCTGGAGACAATGACCCACGATATCCCTATCAAACACAGTAAAATGAAATGGCTCAAACATTCATGATCAGATTTGTTAGAATCTAAGCCTCAACTCAATGTATACACACACACACACACACACACACACACACACACACACACACAGAGTTGCCCTTGGGTTAGAGAAGAAGGCTTATTCCAGGACTCAAGTGTAGATTTATTTCCCCCTCTCAGCACTTGCAAAGCCAATTTTCAGGCCAAATCCAAGGGCCAGCTTCTACCTTTTAAGTTGTTTAAACGTCCTGGAAATGTTCCCTTTCCTCGTCATTTCTCCTCTCTTTAGAGGTGGATACAGGTGGCAAAGCTGGGAAGCTTTGTGGTACTGAATCCTATTCTATGGTATCCTGACCCCCCCTGCCTATAATTTCTCAAGCAGTCACTTTATTAAACTCTGCTCCATTCATCTTCTCAATGTAACATGACATGCCATTTCTTTGTATCAAGGTCCTGACACTTTCATGACCACGAGGTCTTAAAAGGCAGAAGGTAGGGCATTCTCAGAATGAATTCTTCACAGAATGAACTTCTGTGTTCTTGGTAAGTGGAATCTCAGCTGGGCTTTGAGCCTCCTTCCCCCCCACAACAAAGGAGAGAAGTCATCTAACTTCTCCACTCTTGCAAAGTCACCCTCTTCAGAAAGGCCACGCGGGAAGCCACACTTCTTTTCTTCACTGCCTGAGATTCTTTTTGCATGTACCATAATAGTATCACTTCAACAAAATAACATGGCTCCCTGCTTGGTGACTGAGGATGGCAGAGCAAGAAGTGAGAAAGGACCCAGTTCTTCGACAAGAACAATTTGTTACTAATTCATCCTGACATTGGCTTATTCTTGGCCATCCCCCCAAGATGGAATGTATATGGAATAACAAACTGTCTGCTCTTCAGCCACATCTAAAGCAGCCCTCCATTATTAGCCCCAGTGGGGAGTATTTCAACAGGTACATATGCCAGCCTATTAACTCTTTTTACCTCTTCCTAAAGGGCACAGCCTTTCTACACACTGTAACCCCCAATCAATCTGTAAGCCCCACCTGCCCAGGAACCAGCAACTTCCTGGAACGCTGGAATTGTAGTCTTGGGAAATAACAAAGCCTCATGGGAAAGTATGATGGCCTACAAGTTTGTCCTTTTCAGCCACCACAACATGTAGCTGATGGCTCGAGGCCATTTCAGCTGGGAATTTGGCTGGGATGGTCCTTACCAAAGTCTACCTTTTGGTCAGTATTTAATATTTAATAATTGCTTTCTTTAAATTTGGCCCTAAATGGTGGAGTCAGTTTTTCTGGAGAATCACAGGATGAACAACGTCACCTCTGACAGTTGAATACTGTCTGGAGGTGTTTCGTTTCCTTCTGCTCCAGGGTACCTTTGCTTTATGTCATGAAGGACATAAAGTAATGTCTGATTTTAGTCACTCTTACCCCATAAGATTTAATTCATGGAAATTTAGAGGTAGCGATGACTTCTGAGGGAGTCTTTAAAACACATTAGCATAAGTTAACTATATAAAGCAGTGGGTCTCTATGATATTATCATAAATGTACACAATACACTTTCATTCTGTACCCACTTCTATGGGTCGTCATGAACCTTTCAAGTGAACACCAGCACTGGTCTCAGTTGCCCATTGCAGGGGGCAGCAGGGAGGATGAACAGTTGTTCTCAGCCAGAGGAAGCTGTATGTGGCTCTTTAAGATAGATATATATTTTGTTTGTTCAGGCTGCTGAGTTGGATTGCATTTGTGTGAAAGTTTTCCTCACCACAACTAAATAAAAAGAAGATATCAAAACAAGAAGCAAGATGAGGATACAGAAACCACATGTGGCGCCTGTCATGGCTGCCAGCTCCATTCTGTTCCCATTGTGGTACAGTTTGATCTGCCTTGTCTTACACACCAAGGGTTTTTTAACCATTAGTACATTGTATGAGGTGTTTTGGTTTTTGTTTTCACTCCTGTTACCAATTCAATCAACTTGCTGAATACTTGCTACTTTTCTGTTGTCACACCGCATGCTGGAAATCAAAGGACAGCAATCAAGCATCCAAGACAACCCTAAAATCTAGTTTCAATACAGTACAATAGTTTAAATCTCCAGTCGTTTCTTTTTCACACTCCTAATCTTTCCATTTGTTTCCATAGTATTTTCTCTACTTGTTAGACCATTTTGTACTAGCTACATAAACATTTTAAACGTAATTTCAGTGTCTAAGTCATCTTGAAATTATGCCACTTGGTAAAGTCTGCTTTGAAAAAGATTCTTAAATATGTCCCATGAACAAAATCCTAATGAAAAGAAATTCACAACAAAGATATTTATTTGCTTTAGTGTACGAAAGAAAAGACAAATACTTAAATTTATAAAGAAACTTGTAAGAAAGCAAAGTGCAGAAGTTCGAAATGAGTAGAGAGGAGCATTTGGAATATAGGAAAATAATAATTTCAAAGGGGTAGGGGTCAAGAAAGAAGAAAAAAACATAACAGATGAAGAAATAAAAGATACAAGATAAAGTGGTAGCTGTGAGTCTGAATTGATTAGAAATCAACAAGCAATATGAACAGACTAAATGGCTCAGTTACAAGACTGAGGACATAGAATTGGACACAGGTAAGGACATAGGTATAGGAATAGGTAAGGACATAGAATGGAACCAAACCTGCTTGTACGAGGCACCCTGAAAAGTATAATACAAGCTAAAACATCAAATAATTAAAAGACCCGTTAATAGTGGCTATGAAACATCAGAAACTCTTTGGACAGTCTCCCTTTCACAATCCACCATCTGCTTCCTTTGTCTTTGAGCCTGGGCTTCTCCAATAGAAACCTACGGAAGAGATACAATGTCCTAAGATTACATCCAGTTTGATCCTCTGTAGAGGATCCCTCCTGGAGAGCCCAGTCATCATGCTTCGAGAATTCTGAAGCAGCCTGCAGGGAGGCCCCTTGCAGGGAGGCACCCAGCCATCTTGCCAACAATTAACACCCACTTGCCGGCCAATGGTGTGAGTCAGATCCTCAGGCTCCAAAAGGGCTGCTTCCTCAGCCAACATCTTCGCATCAACCCCAAGAGCTTCCCAGTGGAATCTCTCCAGGATGCCTGACCCACAGCAACCGAGGGGCTAACAGATTATGGAAGCGGTTCTTGAAACCACTGCTTTTTAGAATGTGAGCCATGAATAATAAAAATACTATGAAATGTAGCTGGCATAGTTAAGTTATCATCAGACAAAAAAAGTAATGCTACAATTGAGAACTATGGAGAACGAATGGGGAACTATAAGATAATAAAGCATTTTGCTTATATCAAAGACATAGCATGGATAATAGGCTAAGACATTTAATATAGCAAGCAAAATTTTGCATAAACATAATAAAATCCATTATGGTGAAGGATCTTACTGTTGCACATCTAGCTATACTTTGTGTATGGCAGAAAAAGAGTCAGTGCACTGTAGAAGATTTGAAACGTAGTTAGCCTGTTAGATACAATAAACATTCCATTCAACAATTCAAGGCTGTCCATTCTGTCTAAGCAGGCATGGAACAGTTATAAAACGTTGAACCCAAACCAAGACACAGCAAATGTATATATCTGAATGAATTAATATGGAGCCTGCAGGGAAATACTAAAGAATATACAATAATTCAGTTTTGCATAGCTAGGGAAGGGTATATGTGTAGAGAAAGGAGAGATAGAGAGAGTAGAGGCAGAGAGAAAGGGTAGAAGGAAGGGGTGAAGAGATAGAAAGAGGGAAATAGGGAGGGGGAAGAAGAGAGGAAGAGGAAGAAAAAAGGAGAGAAGGAGAGAGAGAGAGAGAGAGAGAGAGAGAGAGAGAGAGAGAGAATATGCAAAGGCCATATATGGCTCCATTATATTGCTTGGGAAGTATAAACATCTGATATTTGTTTTGACAACCAGCTATTCCAGTCAGCCTGCTGGTGCCCCTGACTATCCCTCCATGCTCAGTTTTCAACACAAAAGAATGGATTTGTTAAAATGTCAGGGTTATATGGAAGTGCTTATCCACAGGGACATCAGTTCTTTCCTCAGGCCTCAGGCTTTGAGGGAACTTGGTCAAGAATAAAGAAAGAGTGTACTGATTGGGGCAAAGAAGATTAGAATGTGGAGCTACTGAAGGAGCCCTCACTCTGCCAAGGAGCATTCTAACACGGGGGGGCGGGGCACACGACCCAGGGGTATGAAGGTGTCAGGGGGAGGGGAACAGTGCATAGCCTGTTTGTCCTCACCGGCTTGCCCAGCTGACATGAGCTGGGTCTGGAAAATCGAAGTCACCTCATCTATGCAGAGGTGGGTGACTGATTCCAGGTAACCCTACTCTCATTCATGGTCTGACTCTGTGAACGCCAGACAGGGTTTCTCTGTGTAGCTCTGGCTGTCCTGGAACCCACTCTGTAGACCA
>NW_022196896.1:97921014-97923514 GCF_008632895.1 Mastomys coucha | reverse complement strand
CTTTGCCTCCTCTGCGGAGGAGCCCTCCATTGCCCACCCTTATGCTGATGTTGCTGGCCTCTTGAGTTCCCTTCCAGGGCTGTCGCTCACGTTTAGTTAAGGCACTTTCTCTAATGGATTTTCTCTGTTCTTTGACTATCTCCATCTTCTTGACAAAATGATGTTTATAAACCACAACTTGGGAACTTAAGTCTCTCTTGCTTGATCCAGTCATTGTGAAGTACAGGGAAAGTTGAAATTTCTTGACTTACAAGCAAGGTCCCTTTTGTTCTTGAAGCAGCAGGCTGGTTTCTTTTTTGTTTTGTTTTTGTTTTTGTCAGTGGATGTTTGTTCGGTAAATGAATGAATGAATCACAAACCTGGGTCTCTAACTTTAAACTCTGCTTTGAGTTTTACCCTTAAGATTCAGAGCTTGCTAAATACACCTTATTACTTTTTTTTTTTTCAGACTCTTCAAACCTATAGTCCCCCAAACTGATATCAAAGCAACATCATTGGTTTTGTTTGATTTGTTTTTATAACAATACTGCCCCAAATGGCCACTGTCAGAAACCTGAGTACTGTTCTTCATGTTTGTTCAGTCTTCACTTTGCCGAGTGACATGGATTTCCTGAAATTTGTTCATGTCTCTCTGGCACTATAATCTACGTCTTCATTTTCTTTAATCTGACTCATTGCATTGTCTCTAGCCAATCACCTTAATGCCAGTCTTACTTCTTACCAACTTTGTGTTCACGCTGCCATTAAGGGGATCCATCTAAAACTTGTTTAATTTATTCTACTTAAAACTCTCTTGGTGGCTTTTTATTAAAAGAAAAGTTGGGCAGTGGTGGCGCAAGCCTTTAATCCCAGCACTTGGGAGGCAGAGGCAGGTGGATTTCTGAGTTTGAGGCTAGCCTGATCAGAGTGAGTTCCAGGATAGCCAGGGCTACGCAGAGAAACCCTGTCTCAACAAAACAAAACAAAACAAAACAAAAAAAGCTATAAGCTCTGTTTTTAACATAAAAGTCATCATATCTGACATGACTAGTTTTCATGAATTCAAACTCTCCTACTTTCTGTATAGGAGTCTGATACTGCAGAACATGTGATATCTAAATCCATTTAGCTATTAGTTTTGAAAAGGTGTTCATGTCATTCTCCATGGAAGGCCAGACTTCTAGCCTTTCTTTATCTGTTGAGTAGGATATAATCTTATTCTCGAAGAGTTGAATCAGGGCCTCAGTTTGACCAGGAAGGCTATGTCATAGATTTAGCCAGGGACTCTATGTTCATTCACTAAGACTCAGGAGACAGAGTGCCTTAGAGACCAGTGCTCAGCCTGGTCAAGAGTTTAGCCTACAAGAATCTCAGCTTACCAGCCGTACAGCTTTGGCAAGCCATGTAACTAACCTCTCTATGCCTTAGAAAGTACTCAACAAATGTTGGCTGTGGCTTCCATTGTCTCCAGCCGTTTGTTTCCTCCTTGTAAATGTTCATCTCACCCCATCCCAGGAATCTCTGGGAAGAGTTCTGGATGCATGTGGTCTTCACTAATCTCTTTCTTTAAAGTCTGATAAAGAAGAGTCTGAGTAAGGAAGGCCCTGGAATTACTCCTGTCTCTTCCTTGCAACCGCATTCTTAGCTAAGTTTCCTGAGGGTGGGGAACGGACACAGGAGACTCACTCTTCTTGTTATTTGGCTTCTCTGTTTCTTGTGTGTTTCTCTGGATCTTCTGTTCCTCTTTATGAACTAACCTTGGTGACTCCACATGTTTGTGTGACCTGAAATGTCATCCATCCCTTTGCTGTGTGGCTATGTCCTATGAACTGGAACATACCCCTATGAAGGGAGGAGAAGAGCTTCACATACTCCAGAAGTACTTTAGTTTGGTTTCTACGGCTGTGAAAAGTGCTGTGACAAAGCAACTTGGTGAACAGAGGGTTAATTTCAGTTTATAGTTGTAGTCTATCAGTCAGTGAAGTGAGGGCAGGAATTTTTTTTTTCTTTTTTTTATTAGATATTTTCTTCATTTACATGTCATATGATTTCTCCTTTCCCAGTTTTCCCTCCAAACAAACAAACAAACAAAAACAACAATAACAAACCCCTGTTGCCTCCTCCCTCCCCATGCTTGCCACCCCACCCTCTCCCACTTATTGGCCCTGGCATTCCCCTATACTGGGGCACAGAACCTTCACAGTGCCAAGGGCCTCTCCTCCCATTGATGATTGACTTTGCAGTCCTCTACTATACACATGCTGCCAGAACAATCAGTCCCACCATGTATAGTCCTTAGTTGGTGGTTGAGTCCCTGGGAACTCTGAGGGTACTAGTTAGTTCATATTGTTGTTCGTCCTAAGGGGCTGCAAACCCTTCAGCTCCTTCAGTCCTTTCTCTAGCTCCTTCATTTGGGGACCCTGTATTCAGTACAATGGATGGCTGTGAGCCTTTACATCTGTATTAGTTAGGTACTGTCAGAGCCTCTCAGGAGATAGCTATATTAGGCTGGCTTGTCCTT
>NW_022196896.1:97912611-97920772 GCF_008632895.1 Mastomys coucha | reverse complement strand
ATGTGTCCTTATTACATGTTGGAGCATCTTCTGGGTATATGCCCAGGAGTGGTATAGCTGGGACCTCCGGTAGAACTATGTCGAATTTCCGGAGGAACTGCCAAACTGATTTCCAAAGTGGTTGTACCAGCTTGCAATCCCACCAGCAATGAAGGAGCGTTTTGAGGGCAGGAATTTAAGGCAGGAGCCTAGATGCAGACACTGAAGCAGAAGCCATGGAAGAGTGCTGCTTCCTGAATTGCTCTTCCTGGCCTGCTTGGCTTGCTTTCTTGTACATCCCAGGATCATCAGCCCAGGGATCATCACCATTCATAATGGGCTGGGCCTTTCCATATCTCTCACCAGTCAAGGAAATGCCTCACAGGCTTGTTCACAGGCCAGTCTTATTGGGCATTTTGTCAATTGAGGTCCCTCTTCTCAAATGATTCTAGTGTTGTATCAAGTTGACAAAAAATCAAACCATTGTAGGAAACTAAGAAAATTTACAGAGTTCAGAAAGCTAACAGAAGTTACAGGGCTCAGGAGGCATAGAGAGCTACAAGATTCACAAGGTTTGTCCCCAACTCTATATAATCTATAAACAATCTAGGAAAGAGGGGACTGGGGAAGGGAAGGCTAGGGACTGGGGACTTTTCATGGGAACTGGCTGCAAGTCGGACAGGGAGCTCTACGACACAGTTCTAACATCATCTGAGAAAACTGAAACATCTCATTTTTATTTCTGTGTAGAACTTAAACAAACAAAATTGTGTTTACATATTGCAAACGATTACAAGGCAAATTCCAGGACGGCAAGGGATACGGAGAGGAAACTCTGTCTTGAAACAAACAAACAAACAAAAAAGAAATTTAATAGATTGCTATTGTCCATTTTCAATGTGAGGTGATTTTAGTTACAGGCAAGTGGGAGGCGACAGGACCTTGTCTTCCCCAGCTGGTGGCTGATGTCTGTCCATCCAAGAACACAGAGAGCGGGGAAGTCACAAGTAGTTTGTTATATGACTGAGTCCATGACCAGAAAGAGGATAGTCTTATGCCTAAAATTAGTCATTATCGAAGACTATGTCCTAACCCAATAAATGTGGGATTTGGGAAAGGGACAAATCCTGGCCTTCAGAAGAAAAGGACAGGAATTTATTGATTCCTGATTGGGAGCTTTTAAGCCAGTTATGTTCCCAATCAGCACGCCATTCAGTTTTGCCTTTTCTCTGAGACATCGTCCCTTTTTGTAGAACTGTAAATTAGGAACTGCTTCATTTTCACTTGTCTCCTGAATTTATTCTCATCTTTATTTCCAACAGGGAGAGACGTCAATGCAAATGCTCTTCCCCAAACCCTAAGATTTTCAATATGAAAGATGGAAAATAGCCACCAATGATGACTGCTCTCCTACTGCTACATATAATAGTTTTGTTATTTATACTAAAACCACAATGAACTTCCAGAACGTTTTAACTAACTCAAGACTCAAGGGAAAAAGAAAAAAAAAAAAAACACTTTTCAATTTAAAGTGACCGTTCCTTGTTTTCAGTCAGGATGTTTCTTCCAAGAGGTCACAAGGCTCTTACTCAGTAGTTGTGTGGGCAGTTTGGGTCATAGGGCAGGGTCCCTCCCACACCGGGAAAAGCAAGCCCATTACTTTTGGCTCCGTGTCTAAGAATATGGATCTCCATGAGCTCAACACTAGGAAAACACTTTTCATTTAATGGTAGCTATGGACACGGCCCTTGTCTCTCTAAAGACTGCTCTGCCTAGCCTGTTTTGAGCCTGCTGTTTTTCTACGTAGCTAGGCTATGAAGACTGAGATGGAGAGGTGGGTGGATGGGTGATGTAAGTGGAAGGTGTAGACACCACACAAAACCAAATCTGGTTATCATGGCTTTCTGAGAGTCCTGGGAAGCAACTCCAAGGGCCGTCGGTGCGGAACCTGTGACAAATGCATCTGACACCAGAACCATGCCAGTCCTTTAACTTGCTTTTATTTATTTGTACTGATAAAGACCCAGGATTTGATGTGCAACAAAGAGACTCCTTTCTGAAGCAGCTCTTTTAAACCTGAACCAACCAAAATACGATCAATTCATTTTCTTTCTCAGTGCATTAGAAAAGGAAGAAAAAGGAATATCCAGATTGTGACCCTCATTTAAATCTGTCCTATTCTATTCTTACCTAAAAGGTCAAAAATATGACCCAAAGTTTGTGGGATTTGCCAGTTTACACCCACCTCTGGCATGAACACAAAAATGTACAGGGCTGGTGAGGTGGCTCAGTGGATAAAGGGACTTGCTAACAAGCCCAAGGGCCTGAATTCAACCCCAGGATCCATATGGTAGACAGAACTGACTCCCATAAGTTATCCTTTTGCCCCTGACATGTATATCATCTCATGCACACACACACCCCATAATAAAAATTGAAATTAAAAGCCTCTTTAAAATCTGATAAGACAAAACCCCCAGGAAACTGTGTGCAACCATTTAACATCATTGTAGTCAGAGTAGTCATTTCCCAAGAAAGACTATGCCATTGCTATCATGGCCAGGTTCACAGCCAGCCACAGGAGGATGATTGATAAAGATGCTTTAGTAACACTGGGAGGGCAAACATAGCCACCTTCCTGTTGGTTATTACTACCTTGGCTTCAGGGAGAGCCACAAGGTCTCCTCTCCTCTTCTCTCTCTCTCTCTCTCTCTCTCTCTCTCTCTCTCTCTTGCCTCTCTTCCTTTCCCCCTCTTTCTAGCTTTGTTTCTAGGCTTACTAAAAACTTCCAGAGAATTCAGCAAGTCACTCATCCTTAGCTAACCCAGAGGGCATGGAGTGATATGAAAAGGACTTGCAAGATAAAAATACATACATACATACATACATACATACATACACACACACACACACACACACACACAAGCTAACACATCTGCTGGCCATAAGCTATTGGCCTTGTGAATGGCTTTGCTCCTCTCGCAGTCCCTTCTATAGATGCCATAGACTCAGAGAATTCATAGGTGGCCAGGCTTTTGCCAGGCACTTTACCTACTAAGCTGTTTCAATGATCCTTGACTGATTTTGAAATGTTTAGTGTGTTTACACTTAAAGTGGCATTACTTAAGACTGTGAATCAGTTTGGAATGTATTTATCAGGGGCCTCTTAAACGTAATACCGTGGTGCTCTCTTGGTTTATGCAGGATCTGGAGTCCTTGCCATGGCTGCCTGTGTAGGAATCAGGTTTGGCTACATGCTGAACATTTCTCCTCTGATGTCCATCTGACAAGGGAAGGTTGGAGTCGGTTCTTGGTCTGTCCTGACATTGTCCAGAAGGGTCTGGAGATAGCCAGAGGGTCTTTTGTCAAAACTGAACCTTATCTTCCACGCACAAGTAACAGGCCTGGTTATATCTGAATTCCTCCTCTTCCAAAGAGAGAAGAGAGTAGAAGGAAAGGGGCAGGAGATAAGGAACTCATAAGGACAGTGACTCTTATCTCCATGATCCTCTGTAGCAAGGATGGTGCCTGGTATACTGCGGGGCATCTTAGATATTTGTCAAACAGAGATGGCTCGGTTGATTGAGTTTGATCCCCCACAGCATCCATGTGAAATGCCTGGTGTGGCGCACTCATGCATGCAATCCCTGTGCTAGGGACGTGGAGACACAAGCATCCCTGGAGCTGATGGCCAGCTGGCTTGCTGAGTTGGTGAGTTTCAGGTTTGGATGAAAAGCTGACTCAATAAGTGAACGAGAAAGATAGGCGATGTCAACCTCTGGCCTCCACACACAGGTGTGCAGACATGGACCTGCACACACCCACACAAACATATACATACCCATACTCACAGAGGCATAAATCAACAAAGTCTTTACAACAATACTGGGAGGGACGAACTGATCATTTGAATTATTGCAAGAGCAGAAAGGTTAACAGAAGAATGGGAACTTGAACCTAAGTCTCCTTTTTTTTACCACGTTAAATGATACAATATAAATTTCTCTCTGCACAAAAAATCCAAGCTATTTCAAAAGACCTTCAGTCAGTCTCTCCCTTTTCCTTCCTGCTCCCTCCCCCTTCCCTTGCTTCATCTCTCTTCTTCCTTCCTTCCTTCCTTCCTTCCTTCCTTCCTTCCTTCCTTCCTTCCTTCCCTTCTCTCTTTTTCTGCCTCTCCTATATTTCTCCTCCCCCACCCCCGCTTCTCTCTCTTTGGCTCTAGCTTGAGTGATCTTTGGGAAGAAAAATAATGACAAGCTATCATTCAGTAGCCAACGGCATTCAAGTTTAAGCTCTACCAGACACCATGGAATGCAGCCAGCTCAACTCCCTGCCCATGGAGGGGGCAGAGGTATTTTCACAGGGCCTGGCTCATAACAAGTGTTTAGTAAGCATTAGTTTCCTTCAGCACAAGAAGCTTAGGGCAAGCTGTGGTCCTGGCCTTGGCCAGAATTCCTTCAATAACTACATTATGATTTTATGATATTCTAGTCCAATGATAAGTAGTTCTTCCTCAGTATGTAAACATTGTGACATAGTGGGCTTCAAGGACTTTGCTGTGTTCGTTGCTATATTCCTTAAGACCTTAAACATGGTATATGTCTTAAAATATATACTATTTTGAATGAATGCATAAATATATGAATAATTATGGGAAAGGTATTGGCTCCAGTTTAGTTTTTGTTGCTGTAATAAACCTCATGACCAAAAACAACTTGGGAGAAAAGGGTTTATTTCATTTTATACTCCATCATTAAGGGAAGTCATGGCAGGAACTCAAGGCAGGAACCTGGAGGGAGGAACTGAGCAGAGACCATGGAAGAATGCTGTTTGCTGATGTTCCCTGGCCTACTCAACTACCTTATACAGCCCGGGCCCACCTGCCCAGGGATAGTGTGAGCCACAGCGGGCTGCACCATGCCATATCAACCAGCAATCAAGAAAGTACCCCACAGACACCTCCACAGGCCAGTTGATGGAAGCCTGTCTTAGCTTCTTTTCTGTTGCTGTGATAAAACATCATGCATGGTCAGGGCAACTTAAGGAAAAGCTTATTTTGGTCCATGGCTCCAGAGTTTTAAGAATCCATCATGGATCATGGCCAGGGAGCATGGCAGCAGATGGCAAGCATGCTGGTAAGAGCAGAGAGCTCACACCAGGACAGAGAGAGAGAGAGAGAGAGAGAGAGAGAGAGAGAGAGAGACAGAGAGAGAGAGACAGAGAGAGAGAGACAGAGAGAGAGAGACAGAGAGAGACAGAGAGAGACAGAGAGACAGAGACACAAAGACACAAAGACAGAGATAGAGACAGAGAGACAGAGACAGAGAGAAAGAGACAGACAGAGACAGAGAGATGAAGAGAGATGTTGGAGTGGTGCCTGTCTGTAAGCTCTCCTAAACTCCACAAACAGGACCAACAGCTGGAGACCAAGTGTTCAATATCTGAGGCCGTGGGGGCCATTTCTCCTAAAACCACCACAAGGTCAGCTCCTCCGTTGAGGTTCCCTCTTCTCAGGTGTATCAACTTGACAACTGATGCTAACGATGATAGTATCAGAAGCAGCAGCTGCTCTCGAGATAGAGATTGGCTTTTAAAAGGGAAAGCTGGTGTACCGGTCCAGCAAGTGGCCTCTAGGGGAGTTTCTTGAAGTCACGTAACACTATAGTAGGTGAATTACTCTTAAGCCATTGCCTGAATGTTCAATGGTGGTATCCACGGTCCAGACCAAGGGGAAGGAACCGAATGAGCATGTCTGGATGGAATTTATGCATAGTGTAAGGAGAGGCTGTTCAACTTCAGACTGCATTAAACACATTTTGAAATATTTATTGTTGTCTCTCATCCACTCTTGCTCTTCCTATGCTGCCCATCCACAGATTTATAGCCAATCAGTTTAATCCCTGAGTTATGAAATGATATGAAATCAAGCCATCAAGAGATCCAGAAGATGAAAATTGAGAAGGAGAAAAAAAAGTCTCTCTCAGTGGGTCTTCTTCTGAGTGAGCCTAAATGCTTTGGGCAGCTAGCTCTTTTTTTTTAAAGAATTTGATCTTTTGTAAGATGACTTTTTTTTTTTTTTTTTTTTTTTTTTTTTTGGTTTTCTGAGACAGGGTTTCTCTGTGTAGCCCTGGCTGTCCTGGAAGTCACTCTGTAGACCAGGCTGACCTCGAACTCAGAAATCCGCCTGCCTCTGCCTCCCAAGTGCTGGGATTAAAGGCGTGTGCCACCACCGCCCGGCACTAGCTAACTCTTAAATAAGAAGACAAGATAAGAAAATTAAAAAAAAAAAAAATCAATATCTTTGATCTTTCTTAAAAAGTGCTCAAATACCCTAATGTTGTCTCCTACAGCCCTTGTAAATCTTTCACTGGGGGCCTCAGAGACCTCAGTATCATATAACACAGCCATCAGGTTTCCAATCCAAGGAAGCAAAGCATATTTCTTAAAGCACTATGCTTCAAACCCACCTTTCGTCTGGATACCATCTGTTAGCCAATCATGTGTTGTGTGTCCCTCTGTGTGTGTTGATCAATGTTGCAGTCACCCTGAGGGTTCTCTGTCATGATTTCCGAGTGAGTTTTAAGCCACTTTGAAAACCCTTTAACTTGTGGGTTTGCCGCTCTGTGTTTGAGTCCAAATTGCACAATAATATCATGAAGCAAGTCCTGTGGGACTCTCTGTGTCATCTTAAATTTCAGAAAACCACAACCTTACACATCTTCCTCTGATTGCTCCCCTCCCTGCCACTGTGGCCCTATCCTGTGTCCTCCGGCCGCTTTCTGGCTTGGTATTCAATGGGGTTCTGGGGTTGAAAGCCCATTTGTATGGACTCTGCAGTCTCCTCTGACACTTTGGAAACATCCTCCTCCTCATTCGTTTGTTCGTTCGTTCGCTATGCAGCGTTAAGCACTCCTGTCCTGTCTGAGTAATCAAAGCTTTATTGTAAAAACCTACTTAAATCCCCAAAGAGCTCTGAAACATTCGTTTCACTTTTCTGTCTGCTTCAATGGATATTTTATGTGAATTGTGAACTTGGGAAACATAAAAGGGGAAAATTAAAAAGAAATATGCACATTCTGTAAGAATCAGTAAGAAAACCATGAACAACATTTTAGTGAGTAAACCACGAGTGTGGAATGCATTTAGCTAGTTTGATATCGTCTTTCCATTTTCTTTATGATCCCCTCACGTAAGGATGGTTGAACATTTATTTAAACTTTAGAAAGATCTTCACATTGTTTAAAAGCTTTGCTATTTTACTCTGGAATTGTTTGGCACACTCAGAAAGCTACTTAGTTATATTAAAAATGCTCTTTAAGAGATAGCACCAGTCACTTTTTGAGAAGTATCAATATCTAAATATTTTCTCAATATTTAATGTTTGTGGTATTATTATCCACGATATAAGGTGGATTTAGAAATGTACAGGTTATTCTCATTTAACTTCATCTAACTCTCATTTAGCTTATGATAAAAAAAAAACAGCAGCTAAGTTCTGATAGCCGAGAACAGAAATAATTATATATATTTTAAAATATATTTTTGCATTTTATATTTATTTTTCCTCTCTTTCTCTATATGATTTTTTTTTTTTTTAGACAGAGTTGCTATTTAGCTAAGCTTGACCTTGAACTTTTAATTCTCCTGCCTCAGCGTCCTGAGTGCTTGGACCTGAGTGGTATGACCCTGTAATTGTTTTAAAGAACACTGAGTGAATACATAATGCAATGGAAAGAGAACCAGACAGAATTGCTGGAGACAGAAGTGAAGTGGAACTCTCTGGTTCCTTTGGAAACTCAGTTATGTCATATGATGTTTTGCTGGGGCAGACAGGTGAGAGGGTGTCTTGTTAAAGCAGACACATGAGAGGACATGTGATGTTTAGAAAGTGATTGTGTGTGTTTGTGCATGCATGTGTGTGTGTGTGTGTGTGTGTGTGTGTGTGTGTGGCAGTAGCTTTTATTCTCCCGTAATAATCCCTGTTTTCAAGGCTTATTGCCTAGGCCTAGTCCTGGAAGTTTCTAGCCTCTGTACATTCTTATCTAGGCATAGAGTGTTTTCAGTCTCTGAGACTTGCTGAATAAGTTCACCCCTTCCTAGCTCTTTCTGAACTCTGTCTCTGTCTCTGTCTCTCCCTCTCTCTCTCTCCCTCCCTCTGTCCCTCCCTCCCTCCCTCCCTCCT
>NW_022196896.1:97908065-97912594 GCF_008632895.1 Mastomys coucha | reverse complement strand
TCTCTTCCTCCTCCTCCTCCTCCTCCTCCCTCTTTTTTCCCTCCCTCCCCTGAATTGCTCTGCTTGGCCTTATACTAACTTTGGTAATCTGTTCTCTGGCTCCTTCTCACTCTGCCTCACCTGTCTTCACTTGTTTCTAGCTTGATCTCTCTTCAACCTGTCTCTGTAAAACTGCTTCTTCTCTCCGCACTACTCTCTTAAATAGCCTCTTTTTCTTTTCTTATCTTGTGAGAGTTGGGCATATTTATCCAGTATTCTGTCAAGTATTTTTTTGATTTGTCACTTTGCCACTCAATTAGACATCACTTTCAAACATGGGTGCTTCCTTCTACAAACTAATTTTACCTTCTTTTTTGGAGATTAAAGGTGTGCACTAAGGGCATGTATGTATTCCAGCCAGAGGGATTAAAGATGTGAGCCAAGGGCTGAGCCACAACACAATTAGAAACATTTTTTTCAGTAAATAACATAATCTTGGGGTTCACAGTGTGATTAAATATTCTGCAACATGTGTGTGTGTATGTGTGTGTGGGCGCTCATGTCTCATAATCTCATTCCTTATCCTAGCTTTGACCTGAATTGGTAAACAGCAGACTTTTAAATAATAATAATAATAATAATAATAATAATAATAATAATAATAATAATTAGTGGTTTTGTCAGTCTGTGAAAATAAATTTTAATCAAAGAGTGAAACAATAGGTGGTATCTTTAAGTGAGAATCTTTTGTCTATTAAGAAAACTACCTGTTCTTAATTGAAATTATCTACCTATGGAGTTGAATCTCACTGAGCTGGTAAGAGTATGTCTTAGTCTCTGTTCCCACTATAACACTGTATGTAGCCCACAGATCTGTAACAGTATTATGATCTCTCTCAATCCTCCTCATCTCTGAAAATTATTTTCTAAATGTTTAGTTTGAATGGTGTTGTGTTTCTGTGAAGAAAGGATGTAGTCATGGTAACCATTTCATACACACACACACACACACACACACACACACAGGAAATCTAGATGTCGCCAAAGAAAAATTATGAGAACTTTGAGAAGCCAGAGACATATCCTGCAGAAAGCCAAAATATCATACAGGGAACACAGAAAACCTCAGACATTCCAGGAGTTTCGCATGACACCCACGAGTTATGTATTATTATTTAGGCTAACCCATCTGTTATTTTGATTCATTAAGTTTTTCTTGGCAATGCTGTTGACATTCTGTCTTTCAAATAAATGTTCAGCTCCTACCCTTCC
Source organism: Mastomys coucha (assembly GCF_008632895.1). NCBI lineage: Eukaryota > Metazoa > Chordata > Mammalia > Rodentia > Muridae > Mastomys > Mastomys coucha. Next base: position 97,911,343 of record NW_022196896.1, on the reverse strand, counting down.
TCCCTTTCCAAAGGCTCTTGTGATTTTACTGAGACGTTGAGCCACTGAGGAGTGGAGTGGGTAAGGAGAGGTGAGGAAGCTGGGACAGTGGGGTCCATTGCTCACCAGCAAGGGACACACATCCCATCAGTGGGACTCCTCCTAGGCATGAGGGTGACTTTCTGCTGCACGCTGGGCTTTTTTTCCCATCAGACTCTGCTGCTTGCAGCTTTTGGATGTTAATAAGTGAAGCTATAGACTTTTCCTAAATTACAGTTACTTGTCAGGATCCTGTTGGGAGGAGAAAAGGGCACAAGGGTAAACAGGTGTTTTGGTCAATTATTAGTAATATAATCCTTTTACAATTGAGTCAGCGTAAGAAGTGGTACTACCATGTAGGCATGATGTTTTTGGGCACTGTGTAAAGGTTACCCTTGTGTTATTTAAGTGCTGATTTATCTGCCTTCATAGGTTGTTTCAATCCAGACATAGCATTGTAATGCTTAGATCTAGAATCTCCTGTCTCAAGTTCATGTAAATAATTCTTACCATTTTTTTCTGCCTTGTTAATAAATGCTTACCCAGTGGCTGGGCCGAAGGGAGAATAGGGAAGAAACTTCTACCATCCAAGGGAAGGAGAGAGAAATAGAGGGGGGGGAGATTCATATCGGCCATGAGCAGGAGAGGATCCCAGAAGACACCATGAGAAAAAAACATTTGAAGCCCAAAGAGACAGATCAATAATAATATGCAAGTATCATGGGACCATGTCCAGGAAGTAGCCAGATTTGCTTAGGGGGTTAATATAAACCAATACTGCCTGGGGTATTGCAGAAGAAGCTTGAAATAAATCTTGGGGTTTTTTTGTTTTACACTATTAAGACAGAGGTTATGAGAGGAGAAGGGAGTGGAGAGGGAGAAGAGGGAGGGAGGGGGGGAGAGAGAGAAAGAGAGAGAGAGAGAGAGAGAGAGAGAGAGAGAGAGAGAGAGAGAGGAGCAAAGATAAAGAATAGAAACCACCTTGGGCAGACAGGCTGAAGTGGAACACTGGCTATAGACATCTTTATAAACTCTTCAAGGGAGAGGTAATAGAACAACACAGGGCTATGAAGAACAGTGGTGATCCAACACAGGTGGTTACCATTATTCTTGGTTGCCTACCAGAACTTGATGGTAAGATGCAGTTGTTGAAGACCCTACACATATTAATCACAGCATATGTTGATATTGCTAACAAAGCTTGCTCCCTGCTGGCTAGCTCTCATAGGACTGGAAGGATGCTTAGGGGAAAAAACTCATCCACAGTATTACTCAGCTGTGAGCCTGTGAACTACAATAATGATTGGGGTTACAAGACACTGGATGTAATGGTGGCTCAGCTTCTCGATTGAATTTAAGGTCCTTGCCATAGGAGAAAGCACATAGCTGGTATTGAATCTTGCCAGTGAAGGGGTCAGCTCAGAGCCATTGGAAAAATTTCACCAGTCATCCCTCCCTCCTGGAAGAGACAGGTCATGTAGGCCAGAGGGAGAGGCTGATTAAGCCCCGACTACCTCATTCCTTAAAGACCAATCAGTTTAAAGGGTGCACTATTCCACCAATCATATTGTGCCTAGTTGCTAATGCTCTATTCTGCCCCTGGAAACTGTATAAAAACTCCCTGACCTGGCCACCCAGGATCATCTCCTCACGTGCTTCATTCAGAGGGTCCCTGGTAGCTAAGGCTCAGCAGAGTCTTACACCAGGAACCTGCGACTGGGAAGTTTGCAGTCTCTAGGGGTGATCCTACTACTATTATTTTTGCTAAACAGACATAGTATCAAATGCTCTCTAAATCTCATCTTCTTACCTCTTGAAAGAAGTTTCTTTGTACCGTGGATGGTGATTAATGTAGAAACTCACAATGGGTCAAAACACAGGAAATAAGTATGGTGGAATGCATAGTCACAAGTGGAAGATCTCTACTATACTCCCTCTCAAAGGCTTAGGGACCATCAATGAAGGGGGGGAAGGTTATAAGAGCCAGATGTTGGGGAGGATTGGAGTATAAGAATGTCTTCTGGATATGACGGGACTTCTGCATGCGTTAATTCAAAGCAGCTGTGCCTAGCCGAACAAGACCTGCACAAGATCAAGCCACTCAACTTTCTATCTTGGAAGGGGAAGGATCCTATTCATGAGTCCTGAGTTGAAGAGCTATGGACAGTTAGTTAATGGCTTTAGGGGAAGGAAAAGTCAGTTTTCATTAAGGTTGAGGCTCTTCATAGGTCAACCTTTCTCCAGTAAATAATCCCACAGGCAGAAGTGTGTAGAAAACAAAAATTAGAGTCCATGGGTTATTTAAAAAAGAAAGAAAGAAAGAAGAGAAAAGAAAAGAAAAGAAAAGAAAAGAAAAGAAAAGAAAAGAAAAGAAAAAGCCTGGTGGCAGCGGCACACACCTGTAATTCTAGTACTCCAGAGACAGAGGTAGATGGGTCTCTGAGTTCAAGACCAACGTGGTCTGCAGAGCCAGTTCCAGGATAGCCAGGGCTACACAGAGAAACCCTGTCTCAAAACAATAAAAACCAAACCAAGCAAACAAAAACAAAAACAAAAAAACAAAAAAGTGAAGTTTGTGGTGATATGGAGGTAGGGTGGATCAGGGAAGAGGTTAGGGGAGGAGTTAGGGACAAATATGGTCAAAATGCATTGTATAAAATTGTCAGAAGAGTAGGGCAATGCACACCTTTAATCCCAGAACTCATGAAGCGGAGGCAGGCTGATCTGCGTTTGAGGCCTGCCTGGTCTATAGAACAAGTTCCAGGACAGCCAAGTCTACACTGAGAAACCATGTCCTGAAAAGCAAAAACAAACAAAAAAATTCTCAGAAGAATGAATACAGATATGCGTTTTAAAAAATCAAGCCCAAGCAATAATCACACAAACACATTTCCAAGATGATTTAATACAGAGCTAGGTTTGGGAACTATAGATACAGAATTAAGATTGGCTATTTGCTTTGTGTAAGTGTGTGTGTGTGTGTGTGTGTGTGTGTGTGTGTGTGTGTGTGCATGTTTTGAGTCCAGAAATCAACTCTAGGTATTTCCTTTACCCCTGTTTGCTCTACCCCTGCCCTTGCTATCCAGGGATAGGGTTTCTTCCTGTACTTGGAGCTAGCTGTTTGGGCTAGACTGATTGGCCAGGGAGCCCTGGGATGCTCCTGTCCCTGCTGATAACAGGCAGGCACAACCCAGCTGGTTGTTAGGGATCTGAATTCACATCTTTGTTGGTATTATAACCACAGTCACCTTTCTAGTCGT
>NW_022196896.1:97899804-97908055 GCF_008632895.1 Mastomys coucha | reverse complement strand
CTAATCTTTTCTAATCTTCATCCACAAGCTGAGTGCTCCCTGGTATTCCTTTGCTTAATTTTTAACCCATTTCACAAGCAACAGCCCATAATAGCTTTGTCAATTTAGATCGTTACTTTTTAAAGGAAGATGTCCAGGAATAACTCTGGGCTTCACCATCTTCCAATTCTATCAAAATAAATGAAGGCTTTTTTTTTTTTTTTCTTCAAACCATTCAGGGATGGTAGCAATGAAAATCCCTTCTTTGTGGACCGACATGTATCATAAAATAAAAATAAAAATTCCACTTATGCTGTGGGTAAATGAACTAACTAACTTGAAACATGGCTTGCATTCCTTCCTTCATGAAGTGTACTTTCCAGGGCTAAAGTAGATGTAACGTTTGAAGTGAAAAGATAAAAAAAAAAAAATGTTTCCTTAAGATTTACAAATGAGACAAGACGCCTGCTCTCAAGGCTCCCTAGTCAACAGTGTTTAGACTTCATAAGTCATCACAGTAAGGCAAGAGAACCAGTTACACACAGGAAGAAATAAAACTGCCAGTATTCATAGACTCACAGATGATAAACAGGATAGGCTGTGAGAACTGGCCGACAGCTCCTCCTCCCCCTTCCTCTTCTTCACAACAGCAGAATCCATTGCCTTCTATAGTATTAACAAACATGGAAAAAATCTGATTTTTTTTTCAAAATTCTCATACACAATAGCTACAAAAACTTGGAGGAGTAGTTCAGTGGTAGAGCTTTTACCTACATGCTTGGAGCCCTGGGTTCAGTCCTCAGAATAGCAGAAAAACAAATAAACAGGGACAAACTTAGGAAAAGCTTACCTAAATCTTGGGTAAAAGTTCTGCTTAAAGGCAGGTCGTGGGGGCTGGGTATGTAGCTCAGTGGTAGACCGTGTCTCCTGTGTCTCCCATGTCTCACAATACCGTAGGTTCGATCTCCAGCACTGGTGACTCAAATGAGAAGCTACAAAGACTTCAGTGTAGAAAAGAAAAAAAATATTGTAGGAATCACAGTATTATAAGGATACTATATTGACAAAATCTATAACAATTCAATTAAGATTCTCAATTTTAAAATCCCATAGAGGCGACGCAATGACCCAACTTTAAAATGCACACAAAAGAACAGAAGTGTAAGGCATGTAGGGCCAGTTTTTGAAGAAAAGTATGTGAGAAAGGCTAATGTCAAAGTGGGCACGAGGGACATTTACTTGTCAGCTAATGGAAAAGAAATACATTAGTGGCATTGCTAATTGGTGGTAAAGCACATACCATTCAGTGCAGGTTATCAGGATAATTCACTGCTTCTAAGGAACAAAGTAACATCAAACCCAAGTGTTCATAGAAGTCAATTACAAGTAGATTAAATACTAATGATTCTAAAGAAGGGAAGTTTGAGCAACCTTTACTGAGTTAAGTAGGAATATGCTGGTATATGCTGCTGTCCTTTAGAGAGACCATGAACAAGTATCTACTGTTTATTTCAGAAAGCTCAAAGAGCCAGGGGTGGTAGCAAAGCATCCTGGGAGTCGTAGGAAGGCAGATCACAAGAACGGTTTCAGAGGGGATGTGGAGTGGGTGTAAATGACTAAAATTACATAAATATATCAAACTGTCAAACAATTTTCTAAAAATTAGGAAAAACAAAGCAAAATAAAATAAACCAAGCAACCCAAGCCACCAGCAACCAGAGAAATATAAGAAGAGGATTCCTTGGTATTCATTAGATTGGTAGAAATTCTGTGGCAACACAAAATGTACCATACATGTGAAGTAACAGAACCTCTGATCTACTTGGAGACATGTTTGGTTCAGCTTTGGAGTAAGATCTGGGTTCTCCATCCAGGGGATGGTACAGGTTCTGTGAGGTCCAGCCCGTTCATTCTAAAGAGTACACTCTACAGTACAACATCTCCCATGTCTCATACACTGTCTCTCTATATGAATGCTCATAACAGGATGACCCACAATAGAAAAAACATTCTAGTAATCAAATAACAAGATAAGGTTATGTAGCAGTTAAAATGAATAAAGCACGGCAGTGGCTTTCAGCCCACGAGATAGGGAAGGATGTCGTCTCCCTCAAAAACCTCAGCCACCCATGTCTAAACTTGGATAGTTCTGGTTGTCAAATGGTGGGGTTGCGCATATTGCAGGAAGGTAGTGGGTGGAGGCCAAAGCTACATTAAATGTTAGGAGATGTAAGACAGGCTCACAACAGTTATCTGTCCTTGAATGCCAACACTAAATGGGGCCGATGGACACCAGTCTAGCCACAATCCTGCTGGTAAAAGAAATGATAGTTTGTCAGTTGTTCTGGAATAAACTGTGCTGTTGAGGCTATATTTTAGAGTTCTTTTATTTATCCAAACTCAGTTATTAATTTATTTTTTAAAAATTGCATTTATTTACTTCTTTGTTGGAAGAAGGGTGAACATGCTCACGCCATGGTGGGGGTCAAAGGACAAGTTGGCCAGAGTTGGTTCTCTTCTGCCATGGGACTGAACTCAGGGTGCCAGGCTTGGAGGCAAGTGGCATTACCCAACTGAGCCATCTTGCCAGTCTGAGTACATTTCCTTGTAAACGTTGTAGGTTTTATATCTTACCACTTCGTGTGGATCAAAATACTGATTCCCTCTAAGACTTCCATTTTGACTCGTGGGCTTAACTTCCAAGTATTTTATATGTTCCTTTCTATTTTATTTCTTAAAACTTTGTGGTCAGAGAATATACTTTAAATGATTTAAAATATTTTAAATGTTTTTGAGGTTGGGGTTGTGGTTTGTCTTAATGAGTAGTCCATGAATACAAATATGTGTTTCTTGCTGTGGGCTCCAGGGCTTTGGTAAATGTGATGTAGGTCAGTTTGGTAGCTCATGATGAGTCTTCTTATTGCTAGCTTTATGTATATTTATCCTACTGATTTATGAGGGGACACACATTTGCATTCTTCATGCATACCTTGAGAATATCTATTTCTCTCTGTAGTTCTAGATTGTTGTTGTTTATATACTTTGAAGATTTTTTTTTTTTTTTTTTACCAAGCATATTGTACTGTTACATTGTCTGGTGAACTGACTATTTTGTTGTTAAATGTTTCTTATTACTCTTATCCTTGGAGGGGTGTCTGGTGTGTGTGTTGGTCTTTTCATGGCATTCTCCTGTCTGTGAATAGATAGCTTTTACTATACTGGGAAAGGTTTTGTGTTTGTTTCTTGGCTGCTTTGAAGGAGTGTTTTACAATGTGGCTTACTCTGATCTTGAACTCACAATCTCCAATGACCTTGAACTCACAATATCCCTGTCTCTCTCCTCACTCTTCCAAGTGCCAGGACTATAGGTGTATACCATCATGCCCAGTTAAATTGGGGAAAATTTTAGAGTTATTTGTCTTCACTAATCCCGTTGTCTTTTCTAAGCCTCCGATAACCTAAACGCTAGATACATTTTTTTCCCCAATTGTTCCTGGGGCTGCGCTTATTTTTTAAAACCTTCTCCTGGATAATTTGTATAAATTTGTGTAAGTTCCTGTTGGAGTATTAAGCTACTGAGCCTGAGCAATGAAACGCTGTGGCTCTTCAGTTCTAACTTTGTGGTTAGTTTCTGTTCTTCTGCTCTAAACTGAATTTATTTTTGCATATTTCTTAAACATTCATATTTACCATATAAGGAATATTAGGACAGATGCTTGATGCCTTCACTTAAAGCTTCTAATTCTGAATCATGAGTTTAATGATAATTTAAATGACCCCCTCTCACTTCCTCCTGCCCACTTCCTCCCTTCCTCTCTCCCTCCCAGTCTTCCTCCCTCCCTCTCATGCACCTTCCCTCTCTCCCACCTCCCTCCCTTCATTCTTCTCTTCTTCCCTCTCACACCGAAGGTCAAACTCAGAGCTCTGAGCACTCAGAGTGAACCCTCTACCACCGAGCTACACCCTCAACCATTGCAACATAGTTTCTTGTTGCTGATTCTCCTTTTTGTTACTTCTCTTGTCTGCTCTTTTTTTAAGCAGCTAGTGTCTCGAAAATATTTACTTGCCAGGCTCTTGGCCATGGCCAGTAAAAAGAATGCAAACTGGTTGGGACTGCCATACATGTCCCCTGTCCTACGCTCAATGTGTTTGCTCATCTGTGTTCTCATACTGGAAAGGCCACAGTGCAGGTCAGGTGTTTAGTCCACTGCCACAAGAGAGCTATCTATTTTCTTCTTACTCTTCAGTTTTTGGCTCCTAATGTTTGCTATTCTCTTGTAATCATCTTCCCCTTTTAAGACCTCTCAGCCTTCCACTCCTGCTCCTGTTTCCCATTCCCAGCAGTTTCATGGATAGTAAATCAGATAGGTCCTGATTCAGATCAGTGCCGTTCAAAGTGACCAAGCATCAACATTGCCTGGAGACTGTGAGAAGTGTAAATTCTCAGCCTTCTTCCCTAGACCTACTCTGTAAGAATCTCTGGGGAGTAGGATACAGAAACACCTCGAACATTTCTACAACATCCACGTCTGCAATAGCGTTTGAAAAGCACTAGCTTAGGTAGCTAAGTCATGAAATTCTTCGAATAAGACATCAAGAGCATGGAAGTATTTTGCCTTGACTATGGCCGACAGCAACACTCTTGGTTTTCAGGAGTTTGAATCGTTATGCTTTTAGTATGCTTTTGTGAATCTTTCCTATTGGGGACATTCTTGAAGAAGAGATAGAATTTGACAAGTGGAAGAGGAAAGCGATGGCAACCAGCAAACAGGAGAGTGGTAAGACAGTCAATGCCCAAACCGTGGAGGGATAGGTGCAGCTGGCACTGTCGAGTCAATGAGGGAGATGGCCCTGTTAGGGCTGACATCCTTTTAATGATATCAGATAGTGTGGACACAAGAGCCAAAGAGCATGCTTACACAGGGCTCATTTCAGATAGCTGCATGAATATAGGTAGAATCTGGATTTGAAGAATAAGAAAGCAGGACATAATTTCAGCATCTTATTGACAAATAGGCGAGATTACTTCAGTGACTTCTCTGGGCTGTCAAATTGCTAGCTGACTGTCAAGCCTCTATTAGCCTCAAGGCCTGTCCTCCCAGACTTCAGTAATTGACAGGTGACCCAGACAACCCCTACTGTGAACATTTCACCATTAACACTAATAACTCAAAAAACGGGGAATAGATTTTGCTATATTCATCTGCAAATATCTCCCTGGTCCCCAAACTCTCAGAATAAATGTCTGAGCAAGTGGTGGCTGCAGAGACTGACGACTTGTTCAGACAATGCGAATCCTGTGGGAGTTGAGTCTTCAAAAAGCCTCTCCTATGCATCCAGCACTTTAAAAATGTGCCTTTTTTTCTTTTCTTTTTTTTTTTTTTTTTAACAAAAATTTGCACTGTTTTCAGAAACTGGCCTGGAGTAAGATCGAAAATGCAGCTGTTAATCAATCCCAAGTCCCCGTTGAAACCTTAGGACAAATTGAAAGTGATTTGTCATCTCTTCACGTTGCCAGGGCAGACTAGACTTTGACCCAAGGAACGTGCATGGAGCCATATTTATACAGTAAGTTAAGGCTGGGATCCAAAATTCAGTGTTGATAGGTACTGCTGAGGTACAGATAACAGAGCCTCTAAAACTGAATTTTTGCCTCTGAATGCAGCTTCATTTATCTTATTTTAATGGCCCCATTCATTTTGCACAGGAAAACATTTCTGTTTGGTTTTTCTCATCATGGCTGGGGTACGAGATACAAACATAGAAGGGTCAGGAGCAGAGGAGTTGAGAGTCCTCACAGAGAGCTGGGGAAGAAACTCTCTAAAATGGTTTTCAGCCACTCTCCAGGATGGACATCTTGTAAGAAAGACCCTTTTGCAGCAGTAGAGTGACCAGTTCCTTTGATGGGTCTGGTGCCTCAAGTGTAGGGAGCTGGAGATTCCATTGTCCTAAATCCAGACTGGGTAGGTCATAGGGTATCACACCAGTCCCATACAGCATAGCTAAGAAGCCAGCCTTGCCAGCCGCATGTTCTGAGACTGTATTTCAGAATGAAGCCAATGCATTGACTAAGAGAGGAAAATGAGGACCAGAGTTGCCCTTGCCAAGGAGCAGGACCTCTTAGTCCCAGATTTCCTCGGGTTGGGTGAGTGATAGGAACTGAGACTTGAGCAGGACCCTGTGCCTGGTATGCTCTGCTGTGGTAACAATGACCAGGGAAATCATTAGACCTCTGTATTCAACCTCCTTTTTGTACCAAATGGCCCATTTTTCTTTTGGGATTTGCCTTCCTTCCCCTAATTTACTACTTTATCATCGGCTGAGTGAGTAGCGCTCCTTTGTTCGGTGTGGTGGTTTGTAAGACTCCATTCTGTCTGCACACTCCCTGCCTACTCAGGCTCTCTTCAGGCATGGCTGCTTGCCCGGTACTTCAGCATCCACACGTAGCATGCAGTGGGGTGCCATGCCACTGTCTTGGCATTGACCGTACAGGCATACATGCCCCTGGCGCTCCCTCCCAGTCTCCTAAGAGCAGGCAGAGAGACTGGAGATGTATAAGCTAAGGCTAAGAAGCCCAATATCACATCAGTCCCTTCCTACAGGCAAGATGCTTTCTGTTAACCATTTAGTAGAAAATTGCAGAGAAAACAAACAAGACATTCTTCCTAGTTTTTCCCTCCTGCACCCTTTATGGTCAAACCTTATTATCCTGTTGTGGCTGACTCCTGCAGGTTTCCCAGGGAATAAATAATTTGTCTCAGAGCCTCTTACATTTTCTGACAAGTTCTTTGTCAGATTTTTGCTGCCCTCTGTTAAGGCATTAATCTGAAGTGTCACCTGCTTACGTTCGCAACTGTTCCGTGAAAACTTGTCACCGCTTAGAGAAAAAGCCGCAAGGAAATATATTGCTTTCAGTGGCTTTCTCCCCACAACCACTTTCGGTATTGCCACTGCCAAGATAGCTCACAGCATAAGTTGGCTGTTAGGAGGAAATTGCATCAAGACCAGATTTCATTATCATTAAATAAAAATGCCGTTGGGGAAATCATGGTATCTTTAGCAGGGCACCATTGACTCCACTCCAGTTTCTCTTTCAAAACCAAGTTTCCCTCCCGCATCCATATCACGTGTGAAAACAGCTGTTTTTCATCCTAGGAGGACCACGCTTGTGCCAGGCATAGAAAGCCCTGGAAGGCACTAAGTCTACTGCACTGTCTGCCCTAGACATTTCTCCTGGGTGGGTGTGGATAGGGGTGGACAAGGTAGGGTGTCCCAGCAAGTTCCCACACAACTCCCCGTGCTACGAGAAGCGTTTTCATCTACCAGGATGTGAGGTGAGGGACGTGATTCCTGTGGCCTGTGGCATCTGTTTCCATGTGCTCCTCCTCATCGTCAAAAGGTCTTCATTTCATTCCTGTGTTGGTCTGTGGTGCTACGGAGGAGCTGTGTGAGGGGAAAACGCCAGAGGGAAACACATCTTGTGAGTGGGGAAATTAGAGAACTGTATCGTTTTCCACATCCCTTTAAAGCTGCAAAGGGAAGGTCTCTCAGCAGAGAAGGGGCTGTATGTTCCTGGAGATTACGTTTCCAGATGTGATTTGAAAGTCTAATGTACAGAACCATCTGACATGGGCCTTGCCTCCACCACAGGAAAGCTGTCAGGAAGGAGAACAGAGCAAGAAACATTCTCTTTCAATGTGCCTCTGTAACCGGTCACTGGAATGGGCAATGATTTCCCGTGCAATGTAACATTTTTGTTTTTCCTTTTTGGTTTCACCTTTAATTTCTAAAATTGTTTTCTAACGTAGTGTCACTGCTGGTGAAAGGTGGCTGTTGGAGAACTAAATGGCCTCTGCTTTCTTTCAGGGTACTGGGAGGACAATCACTTCTGATGGCTGGACCAGGTCTCCCCAGACTGTTGAGAACTATTATAAAGATGACTGCCACCAAACCAGCAAATCTTGCATCTCTGGCAACCGGGGCCATGCTCAAACTGAGAAACAGCATCAGGAGTTCACGCATCCATGGTAGCCTTTGTCCCAGTACCATTTAAATCTCTGGGGATAAGAGGTTCTTTCCAATGCCAGCAGGTCAGACTGCCCTCGTGAACAATGATAGTTAAGTCGTGGAATACTCTTCCCTCTTCTGACTCCCCAGTTATACATTTTCCTCCCTGTGTCCAGTCACCAAAGCTGAAAATGGTCTCTTTTAGTGGGACGCAGTGCCTTCTTCTAAAATGAACCGCAATCATTGGCTTTACCCGCTTCCTCCC
>NW_022196896.1:97897800-97899794 GCF_008632895.1 Mastomys coucha | reverse complement strand
GAAAGGATTCAGGAGCAAGAGATGGTGGAAAGCAGCTTTACACTAAGAGGGAAAAGTCCACCCCGTCAGGAGTTTCCAACCTCAACATATTTCCTTTATCAGCCTTTCAGGCTGTCAGAAAACCCCTAGAATAGTTATACTTCAGAATGCCTTTCCTTTTCTTTTAAATGCAACAATGTCCAAATGACTGGTTTCAGACTATGGAAATTCCTGTTGGCATGCAGACGCATCTCTATAAGGAAAAAGGTAGCAGGCTGTGTCGTCCCAGAAAACAGCCATGTGTCAGATTGCGTCTACCAATTTCCGGAGTTCCAAGAGGAAGGGATAAAAGGAAGGCCAACTCTGAGGGCTGTTTGAGGTTCCTTTACTTACAGTCATTTTATGACTTGCCATTTAAGAACAATGGAGGAGAATAAGGGTCATATTTAGTAGGAGAAAAAAAGGAAAAGACATCGAGGAGCTGATTTATACAAAAAAATCTTGGTGAACTATGTCTTATTGGTGGGGAGATACGTGAATAGGTAACTTAAATAATTCAGCACCTTGGCGCATGAAAATGGAGAATTTAAAAATGCCAACATCTTTTTGTTAAATTGGTTCTGCTTTTGTTCCAAATTATGAATAGGCAGAAAGGGCCGCCTTTACCTTTCGGCCCAGTGAATTGTGTGTAAACTGACCTGCAGAGGCAGGAAGGGGAGCTGCCCTGTGGTACAGGCTTATAAATTGAGAGATCAAAGTCAGCTTTTCTCCGTCTGTGAGGACAGAGAGTTTTATAGTTTATAAATGTTCAGTTCACCTCTGCAGAGCAAACATAACCTTCAGCTAGTATTTATAAACCTGTTAGTGGGATAAGGCAATCTGACAATGCCTGTGGTTGTCTGCTGGCCTTACCTGAAGACCACGGGGTTTTCACCGTTTTACGGTGTACGGTGAATTTGCAAAGAGAGGAGAGAGGGGACATGAATGATCCGTTTTCTCCTGTGGGTCTCTGCTTTGGTGGGAAAGAAGGTTCAAAAGCTGAGCTGAGGTACAGCTTGGGGTGAGGTTCATCATGAAGGGTTTCCTTCTCCTTGTTGGTATTGGTCTACGGGCAGAGTTCTTGCTGCATTAAGTGTGGTGTGAGGAAACACTGAACAGGTAGAGAAAGAGAAGAAATGTCCTTTGACAAAAAGACTGATGCAGTTTCCAAATAATATTAATTCAGAAACTAAGAACAGTTCTCCTACCCAAACTAATGAAGGATATAATAATTGCATTTTAGCTTATTTGTGTCTGTCTGTCTGTCTGTCTGTCTGTGTAGAGAGAGGACAGAAGTCAGCCTCATGTGTTGTTCCTCAGCCAACCTTGTTTTTAAAGACAGTATGTCTCACTGAGACCTGGAATTTGACAAATAGTCCAGGCTGTCTGGGCATCCAGCCCCAGAGATTCACTGTATCGATTCCTCCCCGCTGCTGGGTTTGCAGACACAGGACTTCTTTTCTGATCGTATTTTCACATGTGTTTGCTGGAGATCAAACTCAGGTTCTCAAACACTTTATAAACTGAGCTATCTCTGTATCCAAAGTTACCGATCACCTCCATCATCATCATCATCATCATCACCACCACCACCACCACCACCACCACCACCACCACCACCACCACCATCACTATCATCACCACCATCACCACCATCATCACTTAAGAAGGGAGTCTCATTGTTGGCTTGGTATTAGAAGGGAACCTAACTACCAGGTGAAAGATGCCTGTCAGTTGAGTCTCATCTGACCAGACAACAAAAACAACACATAAGACAAAATCAGTTTGAGGTCTTATTTCTTTCTTCTAGTAACTTGTGACATGCATTTCTTTTAACGTCAAAATTCAAATATCTCTCCACCACTTAATTTATTGTCACAGCACCCAAAACCCATTTAGAGGCAAAGTCACCCTTAACCTTAATAACAAAATGGAGCAAAGTAGGTAAGCAAGATTCCTTGGGGCTCAAGTATTTT
>NW_022196896.1:97878738-97897790 GCF_008632895.1 Mastomys coucha | reverse complement strand
TTTAGTGTCTGGTTCCAATAACAAATGCAGAGCCAACTTCCTGTTCTCTCTACAGTGTGAACTATTAGTCACTCACTCAGCCATTCCCGAGGCAGGGGCTGCAGCACCCAGTCTCAGGATGAGTCACTTGAAATCTCTCTCAGAAGCAAAATGTCGGTGAAAGACGCTGTTCAAAAAGTGATGTTTTTTGTTAGCATCCTTTGGATGGCTCAGTGGTGAGAGCAGATCCTAGCAGCCGAAGGAAGAAGGAGCTTGAGAAAGTGTGAGCAAGCAGAGCTTCCAAAGGCGCTCGGCTTTTTCTGCTGTGTTTGTTGGAGTGGCTAATTTTTAAAAATTGAAATGACATTTATTTACTTATGCACAAATGTACGTGTCCCCTGGCATACATGTGTAGGTTAGGGAAAGCTTGCAGGATCTGGCTCTCTCCTCCTTCCATCTGGTCCTGGGTATTGAACTCAGGTTGCCATACTTGGCAGTAGGGACTTTTGCCCACTGAGCCATCTCACCAGGCTATTGTGACTACGGGTGAAAAGACATCATTAAGATTCTATACCAATCAAAACTTTTCTCTGACTCTGAAAGGACCAGTTGGCTCTCTGGTATACTCGACTCCCTCTGAAACATTTGGACTAAGCAAAGTTTAACTAGACTCCTCTGGACCTATGGCTTAGTAGACAGACTAGCAATGCAGGGATATTTTCTGGCAAAATGTATTATTGAATTTAGATACTTAAAAGAAGTTGGAGAGAGGCTGGAGAGATGGTTCAGCAGTGAAGAGCACTTGTGAGTCTTCCAGAGGCCCGGGGCTTCAATTCCCCGGCATCCACATAGTTGCTGACAACTGTCTGTAACTTCAGGTCCAGAGGTTAGAGGATCCAAGTCCTTCTACCAATCTTCATCCGGAACTGGATGTACAAGATGAGCAGACATACAGGCAAGAAAAACACTCATACATATAAAATATAAATAAGTACATCTCTAAAAATGGAGTTGGAGAATGTAAAGGTATAGGCAGAGGATCCTCCTAACCCAATGGGAAATGATGACACCTTACAGTGCCTGGAGAAGGGTAAGGCAGGGCTGTTTTCAGGAACTGTTGCATGGAAACATTGCCACAATGGTAACATAGGACCATAGTAAGACAAACTACTTCCTGTGACGTTCTCAACTTGTGGGGCGTGACCTCTTTGGGGGTTGAGGGAGCCTTTCACAGGGGTCACCTTAAAACCATTGGAAAACACAAATATTTACGTTACGATTTAGGATGGTAGGAACATTGAAGTTATGAAGTAGCAAGGAAAATGATGTTATGGTCAGGGGTCACCCGAGGAAATGTTTTAAAGGGTCGCTGCCTCAGGAAGGATGGGAGCCACTGGTGTAGGGTTAGAATGCCTTTTGATATCCCATCTCTGTCTTCCTATAGCAATCTCTTAGTAGCTGCTACCTGGTGACACAGACTAAATTGAGCAGTGAGGCTTCCCTTTGCCATCCCCACTGGTGTTCTTCTGCAACTGTATTTTGCAGTTTGGCCACCATGTTCCCTGGGTCTTCCTGTCTTTGGCTGACAGCATCTCCTCTTCTTTGATGATTTTCCTTCAGCCTGACATGTTTGTGTCACACAGCACTCTCCTTTTCTAACTTCCAGCATGGCCTGTTCTGTGCTGCCCTGGGTCTTGACGGGTGGTTGAGTAATGTGCCCTTTGAGTGAGCAGTGGATGCTGAACTTTCAAATGAAAGCTGCGTCCCATCATGCTTCTATGCCTGGTATTTAAAAGGTTGTTTGGATCAACAATTTTTTTTTTAACCTTAAGGAGTAACTTCACTGGAAATAAAAATAGATTTTTGAGGCTTGTGGAAGAACAGCAGACACATGGATCTGCGTTTTCTCAAAAGGAACCTCTATGGTGTCTCCCTGTCACCCGTCTTAGTTCACCACTTGCCCACTAATTCTGGAAGTCAGATGGATTGCCCTGCAAGGTTTTGGATACATCTTTAGAGCAGGGGTCGGACAGCCTACTGGTTCTCTACCACGCAAGCTTCTCAAGGACAATGATTCAGAGGGCATCTGCCATTCCCCACAGCCCCTCTGTGACTCTGGGTCTCTGCTGCTTTGTTCTTATTTCTATGTCGTGTGGCAGTAAAGGACTCCTCGGGAACAGCTAAAATGATACACACCGGTTAGCCAGACAGTTTCCCTTTAAGCCTACACTTTCCTTTCTTTATAATAGCACTCCTCTCAGAGCACAGAGCTGTCATACAGAAGATAGACAATCTTGAAGATTCTTGGAGAGAAACAGCTTTCAACTGTTTTTGAAGAGGGATGAATACGACTCAGGAAGAGAACCTGAGAAATTCTTTGTCACTCCACACATTTGCCTCTCTATCTGGCTGTCTGACTTCTGAAGCAGTTGGAGCTATAAATATTAAGTTTAGCTTTAAGATCTCCTCAGTGAGAAATAATACTACCCCAACTTTAAAGGGGAAAATAGTTAAAAGCATTTAGTAAAAGTTAAGACTGGCTAAATTTCTAAGTCTGCACTTGTGAAATTCAATGCTTGAATCCACTAATTTGCCAAAGCATGATTTACTCACAATTCATAAACACATTTAAGTGCTCAGCAACGGACACACAATGTTCTCAAAACTTACGGGAGATTGAAATATCAGTTCCTTCCATGTACAGGACAGAAAAAGATTCCTATGATGCATATATATCATATATGCACAATATAACATGTAAATTATGTATTTGTTTGCTTTTTCAAAACGTGGATGATTTAGCCATGAAGCCCTGGCTGTCCTGGAACTCACTCTGTAGACCAAGATGGCCTCAAACTCTCAGGGATCTGCCTGCCTCTGCCTCCCAGGTGATGGGATAAAAGCGTGTGCCTCTATGCTCAGTTTATGATGTATATTTTTTAAGTGGACATTAGTGAAAGAGAGCTGGCACACACAAGACCATAACCAGAAGGGATGCCTTCTTCCACGTTGGGGGATTCTTATATTTAAATGTCACAGCATGATGGTTTGAGCATCTTCGGTGGAAAAGCTGACAGCTGTTTCCATGGCTGGAGCTCTTTAGGAAGAGTTACGTTCTTAAAGCCTGTGGATTAACATTGAAGATGAAATCCAAAATGGGGGCCCTGCAAAGAATGTAGATATCAAGAATACAGCAGCTGGTAATTTATACTCTTAAGGCAAAAGATCTGGCTTTGTTCAACCGAGAGTCTCAGGCAGAGAATGAGGAATTTCCTCCCTAAAGCAAAACATGTTTACTGTCGGAAACAGTTGTTGGAAAACATATTAAGGTTGGAAACTCCAGAAGAGTAGAGGGGGTGGGATGGATGGTTCAGTGGGTACAATGTCTGCTGTGCAAACCCGAGACCTGAGTTAGAGCATTCTTAGCATCCATGTGAAGCCCTGGGTATGTCAGCTCATGCGTGCAACTCTAGTGCCAGGAGGTCGAGGGGTGTCGGAGGCAGGCAGATCGTTGGGACTTGCTGGCCAATCATTCTGAACAGAACAGTGAGGTCTAGATTCCGTAAGAGTCTCTGTGGAAAGCAATAAAGACATCTGACATGAACTTTTGGTCTCTATACGCACGTGCATACACACACACACACACACACACACACACACACAGAGTTTAAAAAATCAGAATAAAATTGCATCCAGTACTGTCAATCAAACACAATTACTGTTATATTAATACATGCCACATCTTTTCTCCTATATAACTGACCAATGTTCTTTAATAAGGCATCATTTCTATTCAATGTGCTGTTTGAATCTGCTTTTTAAATTTTTTTTTAAAGATTTATTTATTATCATATTAAGCACACTGTAGCTGTCTTTAGACACACCAGAAGAGGGGGTCAGATCTCATTACAGATGCCCGTGAGCCACCACGTGGTGGCTGGGATTTGAACTCAGGACCTTTGGAAGAGCAATCAGTGCTCTTAACCGCTGAGCCATCTCACCAGCCCTACTTTTTTAAATTTTAATTTAAAAATATATCCTAGAGGAAATTTCTGGGGAAAGGGGGTTTAAGATCATCTGGAACAGAGAAAAAACTAGAAAGAGGGAAACTGGAAACAAAGATACAGAGAACCAAAGCTCTCTTCCGGTATTCTCTGTCAGATAGGAATAGGAATGTGGGCAGAGGGGGCGTAGACCTTATTCTTCATAGTCCAAAGGTCAAATTCCAGAGTCAATAAATGTATCTGTAACCAAGGTCCCATTCAGGCCCCAGTTTCTTCTCCTACAAGCTGGGCACCTTTGAACATGCTTCTGACCATCTTTGAGTCTTTGACTCAAGAAAATTGAGGTAGGCGTGGTGGTGCATACTTTTAATCCCAGTACTCAGGAGGCAGAGGCAGGTAGAGCTCTGAGTTTGAGGCCAGCCTGGTCTACAAAGTGAGGTCCGGAACAACCAGGACTACACAGAGAAACCCTGTCTCAAAAAAAGGAAGAAGGAAAGAAAGAAAGAAAGAAAGAAAGAAAGAAAGAAAGAAGGGAAGAAGGAAGGAAGGAAAGGAAGGGAGAAAGAAAAAGAAAAAGAAAAGAAAATGAAAATTGAAAATTGAATAATAAGTATAGTGAGTTCGAGGTGCTTCATATATTGGTTCTTATCCTAATGATAAATTTTGTGGGGAAGAAATTATTAACTACAATTTTCACACAAATCCATAAAAGGTCATAGGGTTAATCTTCTTAGCATGTGGCAGAGCCGATACCCAAACCCATGTTGCTGCTTCTTGCTCTTCACGTGTGACACAGAGCTACTGTTCTATTTTCTTCCTGCTTCACGGGGTATCAGGAAGATGCATGATCCATCACCTACAAAATATTTTGTAACTGTCAAACATACTGGGCAAAATTCTGTTTATGGCATCTCAGACAAGTCCAGTTTCAAGCCACCCGCTTTAATACATGCCTGGACCACTTGCCCTCCCTTCACAAGTTATGTGAGTGTGAGGGCTTAGAGAAGCACAGCCAGGGTGGCTGAGGGTGACCTTCAGCTGGCAGGGTAGTCTTCGGTACTCTGTCATTTCTCCTGTTTGTCTGTATAGCCCTCTGTGACTCCCCAGTGAAAGTTCATGTCAGTCTGTATGTTGATGACAGGTTTCAAACCTCAGCAAGTTCCAACACTGATGCAACATGGATGAAACAAACCATGCCCCACACTGCTTCTAGACACTTTGAAGAAATGCAGGGTGACTTCTAAAAGATTTCCTTGGATAAATAAAGCTTGAGCTTGTACCTTTCCAGATGACCAGCCAAGAAGTCCCAGCTGGGTGCAAGTGAATCAGCAGACGGGGACCTCTCAGCTGAGACAGCACAGGGCCCATGTGTCCACAGGCAGCTGGGCAGTGGCTGGGCTCTTGGCTGGGCTAAGTTTCAGATGTGGCCTGGCTGGGGCTGATTCAGGGAGAAACACTGCTTTTTCCCCCCCTGAGTCATGAACTTGGCTTGGAACTTTTGCAGCGTTCTGCTTAGGTAACATGCCCAGTGTTCGTGGGCTTCCTCAGCTGACAGCTGAGTCCAATGTGGTGGGACAAGTGGTCCTCCAGAGGGATGGGGAGTGGTGGTGTGTGGCAATAGGGAGGTTGAGTTACTATTTAAAAGACTCAATCAATGCAGAGAGGTTTCCGAGAAAAATTTGAAATTCATCAGATGAACTGAAAAGCAGATGGAAACCAGAGAGAGGTTTACCTGTAGTAGAGAGCTCTTTCCACTGGGCATTTCACCATATAAGCCAGGCCTACCAAGACCTTGGTCCACAGTCATAGCAGTAAAATTAGCCAAACAATATAGCAATAGCTAGGTTTGTGGCAAGGATGACAGGCAAAGGAGGAGCTCATTAGACCTTCACCTGGTCTAGCCAGGAGTGTCTCTTGTCCTTTTTTTGATTATTTATTTATTTATTTATTTATTTATTTATTTATTTTGTATACAGCATTCTGCCTGCATGTATGCCTGCAAGCCAGAAGAGAGCATCAGATCTCATCATAGATGATTATGAGCCACCATGTGGTTGCTGGGAATTGAACTCAGGACCTCTGGAAGAGCAGCTAGTGCTCTTAACCTCTGAGCCATTTCTCCAGCCCTGTCTCTTGTCTTTTAACTGTATATAGTCTTGGGTGGGGTCAGGTCTGAGGTTTCTACAATTTATATTGTTAGAGCCCAGACCTTCCAAGGTTCTGCTGCAAAGAGCAAGCAGGTGTGGCCTCACTCACTGCAGCCTCTTTCTCCCTCATAGCTACGTAAAAGCTGACAGGTACTCTCCCAGAGAGCCAGATCTCAACTCCACCCCATCTCAGAGTCCATGGAAGCTTGACTTCGGTCACCTATTAACTCAGCCCCACTCCCCTATCCTGAGTCTCTGTGACCTCTGTCATGTAGCATAGGTCACACATTAACTAAACCACTTCCTCACAGTCCAGGATCCCCGTGTTACCCCCAGAAACCTTTCAGAGTAAACTCTGAACTTTATCTTCCAGGACTGATGCCTCTCATTCTAGACCCCTGCCATACTGTTTACTGCTGTGTCAATACACCTGTCCCCTGAAGGAAACTTTGTTCAGGACCTTTCTTTTGGATCCTCTTTCTCCTCCTCTGAAAACCTAACATATAGACAGACAATAGATGGTTTCCTAGAGGTAGAGAATCTTCCATAGCGTAGCAATTTTGGATCATCATCCATACTAGGATGAGACTTTTGATGATACAGTAGCCATTGAGTCACTGTGCTCCTGAAGTAAACTCAATAAATTCACAAATTCATTGGTTCACAAAGTTGAATGGATCATTGTTATTATTATCACTATCATTATTATTATTTGGTCTCTTGGTTTTTTACTCTCTGGGATGAAAGGAAATTTCTTTATGTTTTCCTAGAAGGAAAATCACTGCCAAATGTCCGCAGGCAATTGATACGGCTATTTCCCTATGTGTGACATGGGGCGACTTGCATCCTTCTTTTGGTGGCCATTGCAGGACACCTTCTGTGGATGAACACACAGGCAACAAGGCTGAGGGAAGTCACGGTAGAACATTTCCAGGGGAAATCCAGATATGGCCACTTTCCCCTGTGTGGTGATAAGCTGCCATGGCTTCAAGCTGTAGTGGCAGTGCATTTTGTGTGGCTCTTGCTACAGGTGATAAGATGTGCCACTGTGGTGTGACAAAAGAGGCCTTTGATGCCTACTTCACTAGACAAGATGGATTGCCTCGGCTGGAGAGTAAAGATAATTTAGCAGGACCCTGGGACTCTTTTGAGGTTGCTAGTGGCTTTCCAGGTGGGCCATGATCTCTCGGGCTCATTTGGAGACTTAGAGTAGCATATAGATTGGGTTTATAAGTTCTAAGTAACCAAGAGAGTCTGAGACGAAAGAAAGACAGGTGATCCGAGTCACCCGAGAACAAGTACAGCAGAATTAGTGTTGAGGTGTTCCCTACAGAGGATAAATGAACAAAATGACAAAGGCTGAGTTTGTGAGCCCGTGGACGTTGTTAAAGCTCAGGCAACCCTCACCAAAAGCATGAATGGCAGAGACGAGCTTTCCTTCAGCCCATCGTTCCCATGTCAGTGAAGAGAGGGAGTCATGTGTGGTGGGGATTACCTCAGCTGCTCCCCTAAAGAGATGGCCAATGTCGCCTATCAACATTGCAGCCTGTGCAAGACAACCAAAGGTCACAAGTTGATCCATGGAGCTGTTGGTCCATGGCAGGTGTATGCAATACTTGGGCTTTGATGGATGCTAGAGTTGAGCATACCTTAATTCATAACAGGACCCCAAGAGTCCCAGGGCTGATGGGCAGTGGTAGACCAAAATGGAGCTAAAACATTGTTGATGATAAGCTTACGCTTGCCCAAGGACTAGGCGGCTATCTTCCCTGAACATACTATGCCATTTCTTTCCTGCAGCTGTGAGTACTGAGTGGATATAGTCCCAGAACACATACTCCCTGCATACTCCCACAGGAGAACTCTTTTTAGGGGGTAGAAATTGTAGAGCTGTAGGAGGTGGGAGGGTATGGGGGGGCACAGGGATGGGCCGAGAGCTGCTGTCCCACAAGGAGAAGGGATTTTAGTAGGTTTTGGAATTAAATCACAGACAAATGACCTGGAAAAGTTAGGAGAACAGCAGTTTAGCTCAGGAGCAGCCGTTAGAGGGAACGGTTGTGTCATATCCCACCAAGATTAGTGTGGAATGTCAAATTTATTTATATTTACCCGACTGATGGGGATAATTGTACAGAATTTCCAGGGGCGGGAAAAAGTAGCCTGTACCCAAGATGTCCCAAAGACACAGTCCCTCCAGTCAGACTGCCTGGATTGTGGAGAGGACAGAGGACAGACGCCAGACAGACTTTTTTTTTTTTTTTTTTTGAAAGAGAGAGAGATTGAGAGAGGGGAGGGAAAGAGATGCCCAGGGGAAATGAAAACCTATCAGTTGGTGTGTGGAGAAAAGCAGCAGTAGGGATAGCAGGAGAGAGACATCCTGACGCAGGCAAAGATAGGGTCCCAGGATTCTGGCGTGTAGGCACGTGCGTGCGTGCGTACGTGTGTGTGTGCGCGTGCGTGCGCGCGTGCGTGTATCAAATGCACGCCGGGAGACCTGTCGAGTCTTTCAGCACCTATGCTATGCTTTATAATTCGATATAAGGCGGCGAAGAGGAAGTACCACAGCAGGCCCTGCCAAGATGTCCTTCCTCCATGAGGACTCATACCATGCAACAATTCTAGTACAAAGAAGATTTATTGCCGGGGTGGGAAGGGAAGCGTTGGCAGAGAAAGTCAGAAAGAGAGAGAAGAAAGGAGGAGAGGCCGGGAACACATGGGAACAGAGAAAGAACGAAGATGGAGAGAGAGCTGGGTAGTCGAGCAGTCCCTCCTATAGGCCAGGTTGACTCGCACCTGGCAGCAGGCGATGATGTAAGCTTTGGCTAGGTCACTGTTGCTAGGTTCCTGGGAGAAGCCAAGCGGAATTACCTGTAAACTAATAGTCCCTCTATCTCTCTGACTGAAGAACTCGAGAGTCTGTCTGTTGCAGGGTCTGAGTTTCTCTGAGGACAATACAAGCTTAAGACCAGTCCTAGGAGGAGACTGTCGTAGGTGAATCATTTAGGTCCCTGAAGCTTGGGGTGGCTCCTCTGCTTATAACACCACATTAGAATATTCGAGCATCTGCCTTCTGCCCATGATCACTACAACAGCTTCTTGCCCATTCAGAGTGAATAGGGAAAAGACAGAAAAAAATGGGAGGGGGACGTTGCACACTCTCTAGCTGGATATTGGAATGTTCTTGTCAGCACTTGGGGAAAGCTAACAGATGGGAAGCATTTTTGCCCACTCTTTATAAACACGTGCAGGGAGTTGTGAAATCCCACCAGGCCTCTACCCACCCCCCTTCCTCTATCATCCTGAGATATGTGCTAAATTTAAAAACGGAGAGTTTTCATCTGATCAAATTATACTTTTTACACTAAGTTCTCCCTCTCCTCTCTCTCTCTCTCTCTCTCTCTCTCTCTCTCTCTCTCTCTCTCTCTCTCTCTCTCTCTCTCTCTCTCTCTCTCTCTCTCTGTGTGTGTGTGTGTGTGTGTGTTTTGCTGGAAAAATTCTAGAACGATGACTCGATCTGTTGACCAACTTTACCAGAGATGGCAGTGGAACGGAAGCTTTCTGGGGAGGGGTTAAACCCTTCCCTTGAACAAGGGCTATGTTTTAAAGGCTGTAGTATCCAGTAGAATGTATTGCAAGCATGAATCCCCTTTAACAGGTAATTTGCATAGCCAGGGAGGCTTTTATCTTTGGAGGGATGAATCAAACATTCCTAGATTCCAATGGTTCTCTCTCTCTCAGGGCATTTCTTTCCCTTCTCCTGTGTGGTCCAGGTCTTTGTACTCTTCCTGCTTCATCTGCCCATGAGATGGGAGTAATCATGATCTTAGAAACAGCTTTGGATGGGTGGACAGCGGCCTCTTTTCTTCTGGTTGTGATATCTATGACTAATTCATAAACACAGGGTTATGAGTCACTTCAAATTCCTTAAGTCCTTAATGACCATGTTAGGTAGGCACAGAAGAGAGACTCTGGGAGCCAAGTCAAACACCAAAAGGGCCCTTTGTCTGTGGCTTGTCAGCTCTGTTGCCCTTACTCTAAACAAGGCTTATAAGGGGGCTCTGTTGACAGTTCAGTCACCCTGTAGATGAGCTGCCCGGCTTGTTTACAGAAGTTTGTTTCCCTAACTCACCTGTTCATTAAAATTCCTGGGGTTCTTCCCAGGATTCTCTCCCAGAGAGAGGGATTGGGTCTAGACTTCTTACAGGACTCCCCTGAGAGATTCTTATCTTGAGGCAGATAGAAAACTTCCATGCTCTCTCTTCTCAATGGGATTTATAAAGGGAAACTGTGAGGAGGAAAATCCTTCAGCTGGGTGATCTAGGGCTCAGTGGTGAGTGCAGAAGCACTCAGCATGCCTTACAAGCCTCGAATAGACTGGACTTTCAGCACAATTAATTTCCAAATTACAGAGTAAAATTCTCAAGGAATCTCCATCCAACCATTTGTTTACCAAATCGTCTGTGTCATCTGCTCTGGACCAGTCATTGTTCTTAATACTAGGGACAAAGTAGCGAAAAGGCAGACCTGGTCCCTGCTCAGAGTGATGGCTCTTTTTTGAAAAAAGACAGAATGTTAGTCCTTCAAATTTTAGTTCCCATACATTAGAAGTAAAGTATCAATATTATATTTGGACAGTACCCTACAAAGAATGACATGGAATGACAGTTGCATACTATTCATGCATAATGTGGCATGTTATTACAGGGTGATTGTGTTGTGAGCAGATTGTAAAGGGACATGGGTGGAGAACAAAAGCCAGCCATCTTGAATAGCAGCTAGCAGTATCTGGATCTGGACAAGCTAAAGATGTACATCAGTGAGAAGCCAGCAATCCTAGGCACTAGAGGAAAAGCCTTCTTCATGCACACAAGAACATACATACATGAATAGTCATGTGAATGTGTGTGTGTGTGTGTGAGAGAGAGAGATAAACAACAACAAAACAGTCAAGATGTTCATGAGTCAATAAATTAAAGCTCTCTAACTCCAGGGCACACTCTTTAACTCTAGTTAAAATGAAAGATCAAGAGTTATGTTTTCAAGATGAATAAATTCTTTTTAGTTGTTTATCTTTAACAATTAAAATCAAGTTGAGAGAACACTTGCAATATAATAAGTTCAAGGTGCTAAAATGGTACTGCACATTTTAGATAAAAATGTATAAGATCAAATGAAGGAGGAGACCTATTATACTCATTATAATTATGTTGTAGATGAAGAGAGGGAAAAGGTTTGCAAGAGAAGGAATAAAATAAATTGCAAGTGTTTCTGAAATCAGTGTATTGATATGTTATTCTCCCCCTTCTCTTCTTTCCCTTATTTCTCCAGTCCCTCCACTAAAAAAATACTAGAATGTTAGAGATTATATATTTTCACTGAAAAAAAATCAACAAAATTTAATAACAACCAGAACTATTTCATTAAGATGTGTAAAAGAAGCAGTTCTTTACAGCAACCTATAAATTCCTAAGTCAACCCATCTCCAAGTCAAAATAACAGTTATTAATAACGTCATTGTTCTTCACATAAGTTCTCTTTCTCTTGTTTGCAATCAAAACTATAAATTCTCTGTTTGGTGAGTCAAAATCTGATACTATAGAGCATGAGGCTTTGGCATGGCCGACTACTTTGAGTTGATGGAGATTGGCAGGACTCAGAGGTAAGGTCCTGACGATTTTCTCTAGTCTTCGAGTTTCCTACCTCCTTTCTTGCTTTTACATCTGGAAGCGACTCTCAAAAATCATAGTTTCTTTTTCTAAGGGAGTTATAGACCCCAGAACTGTTCTTGACATAAGCCCCTCATAAAACTTCCTAAGTTTGCTTTCTCCCTTCTCTTTGGCAGGAAGGGTATGACTCCAGAGGACTTGGATACCCAGGAGGGAGAAGTGCCACACAAAGAGGCCAGGGAACATGTGAACAATACATTTTGCTGGGTCCTCCCCAAGCCTCAGCCTATTATCAAGCCCCACTCACCTTTCACCCTGGCTCTCCACTCTTTATCATACCTTAGCATAAAAACAGACCATCTCCTCTCAGTCTCTGTGCCTTTAACCTCCGAAGGCATCTGTGTCACATAAAACTTTGATAATTTGACAAGCTCTTCCCTTATAATGTGTCTATAGTGTCATATAGTGGGTCATCTATAGTGTCTATAGTATATCTATAGTGTGTCCATAGTGTCTATAGCAAGTCTATAGTGCATCTATTGTGTGTCTATAATGTCTACAGTGTGTCTGTAGTGTGTACATTAGAAAGGATCCTCATGGGTGCTGTTTGACTAGGGTAGAAAGTTCATGAACAGTGGGTTCACCAAGGGGGTATAGGGAACACTGGCAGTGACTGGTCTCATTTCTGCACACAAGAGGCCATCTTCTTCTAAGGCTTGCAAAATCAGGCTTTTTGGCTTAGGAGGCTTATTATTTCATGGAGCTGAAAAGTTATTAGCCGGAGAGCAACCTAAGCAAAGAGTATTTCAACAAGTGACAAGAGTGTTTCATACAATGTATTGATGATAAGTTCTCTTCTCTCTCTCTCCTGTCTTTGTGTGAGAGGCTTCTTTTAAAACAAGTGTTTTCAGATTGGAGCACGTTACAGCGAGGAGCCCAGAAGAGATGGACTTTAGTGTACCGAAGTTCTGTTTTCAATTATTGGGAATCCACCAAACCACAGGCTTAGGTTTTGGATAGCCAATTTCAACGTTTGCCTTTCCAATGTAAATGTATAAAACATAAGCTGTTTAGCAGCACCAAGGTCTTTCTCAGAGACGTGAGTCTCATCTCTCCAGCAGAGTACCTGCTGCGTAGGCTTAT
The DNA here is from genome assembly GCF_008632895.1 of Mastomys coucha. NCBI lineage: Eukaryota > Metazoa > Chordata > Mammalia > Rodentia > Muridae > Mastomys > Mastomys coucha. Next base: position 97,884,851 of record NW_022196896.1, on the reverse strand, counting down.
CACAAAAGCAGGTTTATAGTGCCCTCATTAATATGTCTGCACACTGACTAGACACTGCGATTCGCAATTCGTTTTTCTCTAAGCTATGATCCATCATACATATTCAATTTAATATATTTCATTATGCTAATTTAAACAAAAAAATGAAATTTTTTTCCTTACAAGTTCCAGCACATTTTCCAAAGACAGAGAAAACCTGTTACAATGCTTTATTCAATTGTTATATAAGAATTTCCATTTTAATACAGGCAAGCGTCTGACTTAAGATCCCATGATGCGGACGAACGAGAGTGGTTCAGACAATGGAATGCTGAAAGAACACAAGATGAGGAAGCTTAAAGGGAGGAGGAATGTTCACGGATGACAGAGCACTGAGTGTCAGGTAGGCTGCGCCCTGCCCATGCCAGGAAGTCTTCAGTTTCAGATCTGATTACTGCTAAGTTCCATAATCTTTAGTTCTTCACAACTGGTGTAAAGAATAAGTAGTTGGAGTCACAGGTCACCTATGTCACCTAATATGTCCTAATGTGTCAGTTTTCATTTTTTTTTAAGTTTTATTGCATTATGATGGGAAAAGTTACATGATTTCAATTTATCTGAATTTGTTAACATTTAAAAACATATTTTAAGTAAATAGAATTAAATCACATTCTTGTTTCCTTTTGGTGCCCCAACTCCTCCCAGAGAACCCCCTTCAATACCTACAATATCTTTTTTTGTCATATTCTTTAAAATTTATAAAATATTATAACAATAAAAATGAGCATTATAAAAGTTGTTTGATATAAAACAACAATCAATTTAACAGTGTTAGGTAGATGCTTGCCTACAGCAATACTGAAAATACAAACGTTTTTCTCAATATAAATTTTAAATAACTCCAAACATATTAACTGTATATTTCAAAATAATACATCACTATTAGTATTTTCTTAAATGAACATTAATATATAAAGTCTTTTTGTTTGTTTGTTTTGTATTGTGTCAGTTTTCTTATCAGAAATAGAGACGATAATAATACTTGTGTGCTGACTTGAGTGTTGCTTAGAAACTAATGCCACTAATAAAAGGGTCTCTAAAAGATAGTAAGATTTACATCCTCAGTTACATTTCTAGTATTAATAATGAAATCATGGCATAGCCTTAGTTTACTTCAGTTAACACATCCTATAGGATCCTTATATCCTATATAAGTTCATATAGTTCAATCATGGAAGCCAGTAACTACTGATAGTACATTAGATTGAAATTGAAAAATATCCTTAAAAAAATTCAGCCACTCAGTAATGTTCACTGCATAATACTGGTAGCTATGTGTGTTTAGTGGTTACCTGTCAGATGGCATGGCCACTACAGCCTTTCCACTACTGAGGATGGTGCTCCGTTAAAGCTGAAGGGCATGGCTCTTCAATTTGCTTGATCATTATACTAAATACAAACACTGTTCTTTAAAAAATATTGTGTTGTATTTAAATGGTGTGTGTGTGTGTGAGAGAGAGAGAGAGAGAGAGAGAGAGAGAGAGAGAGAGAGAGAGAGAGAGAGAGAAAGACAAAGGAGTGTTGGATCTCTTACAGTTGAAGTTACAAGGACTTATGAAGTTACAAGGGCTGCTCCATGTAAGTGCCGGAGATCTGAACTCGGTCTTCTGATAGATCAGTCAGTGCTCTCAACTGCTTACCTTTATGTGTTAAAGGTGAACAAAATTCTGCTTTCACTAAATTTGAAATTAGCTATGGTCTTTATAAGAGTAATCAAGGGCTTATATAATTACTACTGAAAAAAAAACAAAGTAAGCAACTTTTCGGTAGTTCGTTTCAACAAAGTCTAAAGCCATAAAATGTTTTATACACCATAAACATTGTTCTTTAGCTGTGTTCTGTGGAAACTCATTTTGTTTTGACTTACTGTGACTTGGAACTTAAGCCTGAGAATGAAATGTATGAACTGCTTCTGGTTATGTCATCCTCATGGATTCCTAAATGCAGCCCCTGCTCTAGGCACTGAGGGTGTTCACCTCTGCTCTAAGTCAATGGAATGTCTACAGTTTCCAAGTAACTCAGTCAGCACAACGGATCTCTCAAGTCAGGTAGCTGGTGTTTCTCACCCACTGCCTAGCAGTTCACCTGGCTGTTCCAATAAAGACTCTGCATAATGCAGGGCCAACAGTAGCAATTTAAGGAGAACCTACATGGATCAAACTTAGGTCACCAGGCTGATATGCAGAGACACTTTTCGTTGAGGCGTGTGATGCTAATTATTTTTAATGGTCAACTTGACACAAGCAACAATCACTTGGGAAGATGGTCTCAGTGAAGAATTACCTAGACCAGGTTGGCCTGTGAGCATGCCTGTAAGGAAGATGCCTTGCTCTTATTCTTCTTGTTCTCATTCTTCTGTTCTTCTTGTTCTTCTTCTTGTTATTGTGGTGATGGTCTTGTTGTTGTTGTTGTTGTTATTGTTATTGTTGTTGTTATTCTTCTTCTTCTTCTTCTTCTTCTTCTTCTTCTTCTTCTTCTTCTTCTTCTTCTTCTTCTTCTTCTTCTTCTTCTCCCTCTTCCTCTTCCTCCTCCTCCTCTTCTTTCTCTATCTTCTCCTCTTCCTCCTCTTCTTCATTCTTCTCTTTCTCCTCTTTCTCCTCTTCCTCCTCCTGTCCCCTTCCTCCTCCTTCTTCCTCTTCTTCCTTGTCTTCCTCCATCTTCTTTTTTTGAGTCAGCATTTCTCTGTGTAGCCCTAGCTAGCCTGGAACTCTTTCTGTAGACCAGGCTGGCCTCAAACTCAGAGATACACCTACTTCTGCATCCCAAGAGCTTGATACCAAGCTGGATTTATTTATTTATTGATTGGTTGATTGATTTTATTAGTTGAAGTGTGACAACTCACTCTGAATATGGGCATTATCATGTCACAGGTTGGAACCTGTACTGTATGAGTAATAAAAAAAAAATTAATTGAGCTGAGTCACTAAATACACATTGATTTCTATCTTTGTTCTCAGATGTGATGTGACTATCTTTCCACAGCACAATAATGTACTGTAACCTGAATTAAAAGCCAACCAAATTTTTCTTCCCTAAATTGCTTTTAGTCAGTGTTTCACATTACAACAAAAGAAACCAGAAAACATGTTTTTCGTACTTTACGATGATCATAGATTGTAAATGTACAAGACATCAATCATTTGTGAACATTAGTTCAGGTTTCAGGTGAGTATCTTTACTAGCAACATATGCTTTCAAATTTCCTATGTACTTTTTTGAAAAGAGTGTTTCATTATTTTTCCCTGACTGGCCTGGCATTTGCTATGTAGACCATGCTAGCCTTGAATTCATAGAGATAGACCTGCCTCTGCCTCCTGAGTGCCGGAGTTAAAGGCATACAATACCAGATTTGAAAAAATTTAAATAACCACTTAAAATTTCTGACTTTTGTGCTTTGACTCTAACAGCAAGTTATCATATAATAGGAAAAAAATTCAGTCAGTGCCTTGGTACGCTTGTTAATTTGTTAATCGGCATAGCAAAGAGTCTACATTATTTGTCTGTGTGTCAAGGAAAAGCACTTCTGTACTCCTGAGATAGAGTGGAAAGAAATCTTGTTGTTGAGTCTGAAAAGATTGCCAGGATGCTGAGTAATTGATCAGGCTCCTCAAGAGATATTTGAAGAATAGAGGATATGGCAGAGAGCACAGATAAGGGAACATTATAGAAGATTGTACTTGAGCAGGAAGTGTATGGCGAAACAATGTGAGGATGTCAATCTGGTCGACAGTCAACAGGAAGATGGGCTCAGCTGTCATTCGTTAGAGAGGATACAGATATATAAACAAGGTACTGGAACGTGAGACTCTGAGGGGATCATTTCCCAGCTGTAAAGAGCAAACTGTGTGGGGAAAATCATGGAGTCTGACAAATTTAGAAGCCAAAGAAGAGAAATGAGAAGGTCATTTTTAAAAACTGAATGATACTGCTGTCTTGGTAACAAAGGGGAAAGGCTGACTCTTGTCTCTTCCCCTCCTTCTTCCTTCCCCTACCCTCCCCATTCTCTACGTTCTTGTCCCCTCCCTTCTCCCTTTCTCCATTTACCCCTTCTTTTAGCAATTCAAACTCCTAGAAGTCCTTCATCTAAGAAATACAATATCAAAGTCATTAGAAAGGACGAAGATTCTACAGTGACATTTGCTTCACAGAGTGAAAACTTTGTATTTTTTTTTCAAATTAGATCAGAAGGTCTGTTTCATAAGAAAAATGTGATGAGAAATAAAGACTCATTCTTTTTTAAAAAAAAAAATCAAGCATCAACAAGGACTAACATGGTATTTTAAGTTTATGCAGATATTAAGAATTGTTTTTGTTTTCAGATTGACCAGATTTAAAGAAAGAGGAAATTTAACACAACAAAACACATTGTTCAATTCTTGTTTTTCCTCTTTCTAATAATATGGCCCTAGATAAAAATTAAAACACACACACATACAAACAAAACAACAACAACACATCCCAACAAAAACAAAACCCCAGAAAGGACTACATTGACCTCTGTACCTGAAATCATTCCCAGGCCCACTGTCTCCTTATACCCTGTGCTTTTAAGTCATGGTAATTGGCCAACACCAGACACCACCTGTGGTGGCTGCGTATTTTGCTTCTTCTGAAGGAATGTTTTGTTACAGGTGAGTTTCTCCTTGTGACCCGGAAAATTGTAATGATGGCAAAATTAAGGCTACCATATTCACAATGAGGCATAAACCTAAACACCCAGAGGAATGATCTATCCACAAACGTTAATCTAAGTCTTCACACCAAGATCCTGGGTACTTTCAATTAGTATTTGCAAAGGTCTCCAAGAATTCTGGCTGAAAAGGAAAAATAAAAACCCCAACAAAACAAAAACAAAAGGCCTCATAGTGAGTGAGAGATCAGCAAGCGTAACTAAGACTAAGATGGTAGACCACAGCTCGCCTGGTAGGAGAGCTTGTAGAGATGCTTAGTCTAATGACAAAACATGAACTACTTCAAGCCTCATGAAAGGTCCTTAGAATATGAGCATCAAAGCACCCTCCCCAGATTCTCTTAGAATAAAACATGGCAGAAAGGAACGAAGCACCCTGCATGTCTCTTAACCATTGCATTTCTCTCTGGTCCTCCTTAGAGTAAGTCTATTTTTACTGACATTATTCCTATGGTATATGACTATACTTTTATTTCATATGTAGTTATTAATGTCTATAGACATTAAGTTTCGTGTGCTTTTGAACTTCACACGAAAGGCACTGTGGCAGGAGCCCTAACTCTTCCTGCAGCTGTTTATACTCAACAGTACTGTTTGTGAGGCTATCTGTTTATTACATCTGTCCTATTCATTTTGACTGCTGAATCCTAACTTCTCAATGGAAAATAATTATTGAGCATTTCCCCAAAATATAGCAGTGGTCAAAACAGAGATCTTGGCTGGGAGGAACTTACATCCCATTGGGGGAATTTAGAAAATGTTAAATGAGCATACTAAGCAATTTGTACAGCAGATTAGACGGTGTTCATTGGGACAGAAGAAAAGGTACAGCCAGTGGCTGTGGTTTGGGAGTATAAACAATAAGGAGATAATAAGTTGAACTTTCAATATAGAAGTTCAATGTAATAGTCTGTTCATTGTTTTATCTTTGACTATAATTATAGATAGAAATGAGAGTAGGTTTTTTTGGTCTTATTACCAATATCTTTAGAATTATTTTACAAGTTCACTGGTAATATATGCTCCCAAAGTTACAAATAATTCTATTTCTGAAGTCAATGACGTCTTTTTTTTCAGATTCCTTATTTCTGGATGTCTCCCTATTTTAAATTACAAACAGGTTTTTAATGCTCTTGAATTTTTTCTTTCTGAGGTGAGAAATTAGTTTTTTCTTTATTTTCTTAGTAGAATTGATTTTTATCTTGAAATTCTGACACTCTTTCTCTATGTCTGGATTAAACTCTCTGTCACTGTGATTTGGGGGCTTTAAGATACAATATTATTCCATGATTTTTCTTTTCTCATGACCAATTTTGATGTGAAAGTTACCACAGACAGAACATGAGTCAGGCGGTGCCCTTAGTTTTTTCTTCTCTGAAAACAT
>NW_022196896.1:97861752-97874448 GCF_008632895.1 Mastomys coucha | reverse complement strand
TCATCCTGATAAGTGATTTTAGATCTGAATCTTGCTTTTCCAGTGTGATGGTGTGTCCAGGACTTGCTTTGGAGGGAGAATTGCATTCTGATGATGGCAAGTGACCTTGGTTTGTGTTGTTTATTTTCTTACGCTTGCCCTCCACCATCTGGTTAACTCTAGTGTTACCTGCCCTTGCTAAATCTGCCTGGAGCCTGTCCTTCCTGTGATGGTTGTGTCAGAACTCCTCAGAGTCAAGCTGTCTCTGTGATTCTGTGATTCTGGGATCCTGTGATCCTGGGCTTGTTAGATCACCTGGGAGTGGAGCTTCCTCTGGGTGTTGTGGGACTGGATGCAGAGCTTGCGCCCAAGGTCTGCTCTGGACCCCAGCCCAGACAGACCAGAAGGAACCCGAGTCACTGAGCTGGTGGAGTTCCTGTGTGCCTGGTTTTGCTGGTCCCAGTTACTCCCAGTGTTGGGACAGATGTTGGTTCCTGCTCACCTCTGATCCTGGGTGTGTCAGAGCACCCAGGAGTGGAGCTTCCTCTGGGTGTTGTGGGACTGGCTGCAGAGCTTCTGCCCAAGGTCTGCTCTCAGCTATGTTTTTTTTTTTTATATAACCAAGATTTCTAGTGATTCTTTCTCTTATTTCTCAATATCTTATTTGTTTGTTGAGTTCTATCATTTCTTGTTATTTTTTTTAAAAATGTGACTCATAGTTTATTATTTGAAGAGTCCAAGCATATTTTTTTTCAAATTTTAAAATCTTTTCTCCACAATTTAAAACTTAAACTCAAACTCTATGTCCTTCTTTCTCAATATTGTCTTCCTCTGTTGTGTGTACATGAATACATTGCTTAGAACACTTTTCTGGTATTGGTGGGTTTCTCTCATTCTCTGTCAACCTATCTTTGACACTCTCTCCATCTTTGGAGGTTTTGAGCCTGGTCTCTCCCAGTCATCTAAGACCTTTACATCTAATTCAATTTAAGAAATAGCACATCCATGGACACGCGACCACTGGGTGATTTGTTTCAATTTTTACTTGTACATAAAGGGAAATATCAAAGCACAGTCTCAAAACACGATATTGATCTCTCACAGAGTGACCATTTGGAAGAAGACTTACTTAGTGAGGAAAAATGGTGTGTGTTATTTTCAGAGACAAATCAATATTTGACTTTCTAAAGTAAATAAATTGTAAAATTCTGTGAAAGTAGTTTTATTCTGTTCACAAACTTATCTCCAAGATTTTAATACTTTAATTTACTTCTGTGAGGACAAGAGTTCCAGGTCTCACCTCACTAATTTTTTTTTAAAAACCAAGGACTAGATGCCTTACTTCATACCAAAAGGAGCCTTCCAGTTCTCTCCAGTTCTGTGGGGCGAACCTCGTAAAGAAGGTCAGGTCCACGTGTGTTGTGAAGATTTTAAGCACAGAGAGGGACATTTGCTAAGTGGTGTTGTTGCTGTTTCCCCAGCTATCCTAGAATTAATACCAATATATGTTAGGCATAAGGGAGGCAGAGCGAAGAGTTGCAGAGACAGAGAGGAGAAGGAAGACGGCTATGGACATGTACCTGTGTGGCGATCACCAGCCACAAGTAGCTATGATTTCACAAGGTTAGAAATATTGGGATAAAGCTTTTACCATTATCAATTGGCTCTGAAATTATTGTATTGGCATCTTGTAAATTGTGATTTTTATTGTTACATAAATCCGATTGGTTAACTAAAAACTTAAAGAGTTTTAATTCTACTGGGGTACTGGGTATTGTGATATGATGGCTCATTGTGGGGTGCATGGTAGAGAGAGGAACTAGGGGTGGGGTTGAGGGGCCAACGGAGAAATGACATGGCAGGAGCCCTGTGGTCCAGCATGGCCAGGGAGTTGGCAGGTTCCTTTTTGTAATATTTCCCGCAACAATAGCTTTCTAAAAGGGCAATGGCCCTGCAGAGAACAGTTTGTATAGTTGTTCAGGAGTCTTATGAAAAGTAGTAGTATTCTCTGTAAGATATGGAGGTAGACGTTGGTCTGTATATGTCCGTGTGTGTCCACCTGTATAGGGGGTATGCATGTGTGTGGTTCCTTAGGAGAGGCCCGTAGTATTTTTGTGATGGAGTCTCTTAGTAAGTCTGGAGTTCGCCTATTCAGCTAGACGAGCCGGCTGGGCAGCAAGCCTGAGGATGCTTTTGTCTGCTTTACTAGGCACGCACTGTTGTACAGGTGGCGTATACATGGACGTAGCATGTGCGTACCAGGAGTCTGAACCCAGGCCTACATCCTTCCTACGGGGCCATCTCCGCAATCCCATAAGATTTGTTTGAATTCAAACGCCTCCTCCGAAGAGCAGTTTCCCTGGAATCCAGCGTGCCTCTGACTTGAGTATCTGGGGCATTTTGTCATCGGTTCCATTGAACACTGATGTGTAGGCTTGGGGCTGCTATAGTCAGCAATTATACTTTGAGTTTGATTGATCTCACTTTGTAATAATCCTCCCTAGAGAAGAAAAATGGGATGAACCCTGAACTACCTCCAGCTAGGTTCAAGGAAATACAGACATTTGATTGTTGAACATTTCCATCTAAATTAGAACCCCATGGGTGATACAACTGAAAAACAGCATTTCATTCCAGGGAAAATAGGCTTGGCAGCCCCTCTGTATACAAGTTCAACTTCAGGCCAAAGGAAAGAAACACTCCTTATGTAACCAGATCAAATTATTAGCTATAGAGGAGAGTTCCTGGTGTGGTCTTATCTGTCATAGGAAATAGTTACCAGCTCTTTTAGATTGCCAATGTTATTTTGGTCATAACAATTCTTTATTCTCGATATTTTCACCTTGGAGCCTTTCTCTTCTTTAGTTATAAACCGTTGCATAATGAGACAGACAGTAGTAAAGGCAGGGTTGACTCCTTTCTTTCTTTTCATGAGTATTCACAAACAGAGAAAGGGAGGTAGTTCTATAAATAAAAAAAAATAATCATTTTCTAATTCCTGGATGAAGAGGGATGGAGTGGGAGGTGAGGAGGCAGGACAGGGACTCCTTCAAATAACTGCTTAGGGGCTGAGGCATTCGGCATGGAGATTCTCTTTGTCTTCTGACTTCTTCTTTCCACTCAATGTGACCTTTGGAGGGTTCACAATACCCATCTTCAGCTTCTCACCCTATGGTAAAGGCTAAGATTAACATCATGTTTAGTGGCCATGACCGGAAAAGGTGATTCTGAAAACATTTGAATCACATGAGAAAATTACATTTAAAACTCCAGATGTTTAACTTCTTATAGGGGTTGGCGGCATGGGGCAGGGATTGTCTGATTGCCTTAGGTCACGGAAGCCACGGGGAGGCTATGAAAACTCTCTACTCAGCATGGTTCTGGTCTCTCTTACCTCCCTCTCTGTATTAATAGCTGACTCCCTTCAGCCCTTGTATTTGACATTTGCTTTATGAGCCATTTCCTGCATTGTTATTTGCTCACACACCAATTTCACCAGGAATCTGGTTTCTCAGATCTGTGGATTCAGCAATGAGCAAAATAGACAAGGTTCCTAACCTGACAATGTTTATATTTTGAGGAGAAGGGAGGAGAACAAACAAAATCTCTGCTCAGTTAGGTGAAAGGCATCACAAAGAACAGGGGAACATAAGGAGTCAGGCATTTATCCACCTGGATACAGGTGAGAATGGGATGGACCAGGGTGCTTGTGGGTTAATGAGGCTTTAACCAATGAAATGGGAGCAACAGTGATCTGTGGCCCACTCCTGGGCATATACCCAGAAGATGCTCTAACATGTAACAAGGACACATGCTCCACTATGTTCATAGCAGCCTTATATAATAGCCAGAAGCTGGAAAGAACCTAGATGTCCCTCAACAGAGGAATGAATACAGAAAATGTGGTACATTTACACAATGGAGTACTACTCAGCTATTAAAAACAATGAATTCATGAAATTCTTAGGCAAATGGATGGAACTAAAAAATATCATCTTGAGTGAGGTAACCCAATCACAAAAGAACACACATGGTATGCACTCACTGATAAGTGGATATTAGTCCAGAAGCTTGGAATACCCAAGATACAATTCACAGACCACATGAAGCTCAAGAAGAAGGAAGATCAAAGTGTGGATACTTAGGTCCTTCTTAGAAGCGGGAACAAAATACTCATGGATGGAGTTACAGAGACAAAATGTGGAGCAGAGACTGAAGGAAAGGCCATCTAGAGACTGCCCCACCTGGGGATCCATCCCATATACAGTCACCAAACGCAGACACTATTGTGGATGCCAACAAGTGCTTGCTGACAGAAGCCTGATATAGCTGTCTCCTGAGAGGCTTTGCCAGTGCCAGACAAACACAAAAGTGGATGCTCTCAGCCAACCATTGGACTGAGTACAGAGTCCCCAATGGAGGAGCTACAGAAAGGACCCAAGGAGCTGAAGGGGTTTGTAGCCCCATAGGAGGAACAACAATATGAACCAACCAGTACCCTCAGAGCTCCCAGGGACTAAACCACCAACCAAAGAGTACACATGGAGGGACTCATGACTCCAGCTACATATGTAGCAGAGGATGATGGCCTTGTCAGTCATCAGTGGGAGGAAAGGCCCTTGGTCCTGTAAAGGTTCTATTCCCGGTGTAGGGGAATGCCAGGGCCAGGAAGGAGAAGTGGGTGGGTTGGTGAGCAGGGAAGTAGCGGGGAGAGGATAGGGGATTTTCAAAAGGGAAACCGGGAAAGGAGAGAAAATTTTAAACGTAAATTAAAAAAATTCTAATTAAAAAGAAAAAAAAAAAGAAGCATTGCTTCCTGACTTGACTTTTTTCACAGTGGCAATTGTTTTGAAAAGGGTGGATGAAAGAGGTCTACCTGAGAGAGTTCCTCGGCAGACTTCTCATAGTGCTAATTATTCAAAGCTAAGAAGATTTGGAAATCTATTCTTAGGGCATTATAGCACTGGTCTGAAGCCAGTCAGGGTTAGGAGTGATAGGAATGGGGGCTAAGCTCACAGATGCGGTGGGCTGGGGATTCCTCTCTGTATAGATACTTGAAAGAGGAACTGACTGTAGAGAAAAGATAGCTGAAGAACGAAGAGCAAGACAACTCCTGGCATTTCACGTTAGGAAGAGATGTAACAACAGATTTGATTAAACGTATTAGTGTAAGCTAGGTAATGACTTGCACGGCTAGCGCTCTTGCTCCTTGCCTAGAGCTTTGTGTTAGGCGTTGCCCACTTTCCATCTGATTTCAGCCTGTGCTCGGGCTCTCTGTGGAATCCATCAACACGTTCATGCTGATTCTCAGCAGCGACAAAGGCCAGATAGCTTTCATCAGCGTGTTCAGATCTGAGCTTATTCCCCAAGGGTGGGGTGGGGGGGGCGCAGGGGGAGAAGAACACATTTGGGTTTTTTTGTTCCCTTTGGCCTGTTGTGACTCTGTTTTAGAGAAACACATAAAGTAAATCAGCTCAAAGATAAAGAAATGTAATGTGTTTTTCAGCCGTGAAAATTGTCTTGGCTGCATGCAATTACTTTTTCCCCTCAATGTGTAACACTGATGTTTAAATCGTGCGATCGATAGGCACTCTTTATTTTCTTATTCATAGGTGTCATTCGAGTACTCAGTATATTATAATTTAAATTCTGATTTTTTTCATATATAAACACATGAAAGGATGTCCTTTTTATATAAGTCAGATACACTTTAACCCACTATGATGATTGCAATGTTTCTGCCTGCTTCAGTTAACAAAAGATGAACTGATTATTACAATGATGAAGGTTAAATAGGTCCATGATGAAGATTAAGTGGGTCAATGAGTTTTTCTAGCCTTTTCTATCATTGCTTTCCTCATTCCTGGGAAAAATTGGATCTGGTAATTTCTTGATTCTCTCACTTCTTTGTTTCTCATCTGTGCTATTGGACCCCAGGAACGGTGTCTTTTACTGTGTCTTGGACCATGTAAACAAACATTAGAGATTATGACACTATCGTTAGAGTAAAGTCTTCTGCTCAGCAGAATAAAATCTCTGACCTGGGTATAGACTTAATGTTCCGGCTGGCTTGGTTCAATCACTTTGGGCAAGGGATCATTCCTAGAAAGGCTGGCTCCCCTTCAGCCACACTAAGGAGATAGGTGGAATAATTAGTCCTTTACTGAGATACAGTGCCTTTCTTCCCAGAATCCGTGCCCCTGGTGCAGTAACTCACGGACCATGACCCATGAGTCTGCCTGCTCTTTGATTTACTTAGAAAGACATATTTCTCATTGCCTTCCTATCTCATGTCTAACCATGCTTTTCTTGATATTTTGGGATTCCCCTCAACATTTTGGGCTTCCTTTTCTCTCTCTCTCTCTCTCTCTCTCTCTCTCTCTCTCTCTCTCTCTCTCTCTCTCTCTCTTTTACAGCTTCCCTCCTGGCCATGTGGTTGCTTTTCTGCCTTGTGCCCAACCTTTACAGCACTTTAAACAGTCATTTCTCCTCCATTATCTTTCTGTGGGCAGCAGCTAAAGTTTACAGCTTGCCTACCCTGGAGTTTTTCTTTTAAATATAGTAAAATGGCCTATTCTGGGCTTTTGTTTGAGTCTATTCTTAAATTATTTTATTACTGCAATTAGAAGCTCAAGTTGGGATCCCAATTACACCTGTGTAAATGTATCACTATCCTGTGAGTGAAAGAATTCCCTCACTGACTAGATTTGAGTTTGATATTTTGTAGTGAAACAAGGCTAAGCTATTGAAGAAGCACTCAGAATTCTCCTGAAGGTGAAGAGACCCGCCCCTTGTGCTGTTGTTCTGTTCTACCATCTGCCTTGAGCTCTACAATGTGTTAAGATCTACGGCATAGTTTGCTTATCTCCCGGAACTCATGATCTCACTGGAGGAGTATTTAGACTTAGGAGCAAGTTGGGAATGCTTGAAAGCAGAGTGTGAAGTGTGTAATACTGACCAAAACTTCCATGGAACATTAGGGAAGGGCTGTTGGTGATGGTATTCTGGAAGGGTGAGATGAGAGATGGATTTTATAACTAGCGTGGATTTTGGTGAGTTAAAGGGCATCCCAATTTTCAAAAACAATCTACGCAATGAGGAGTTACTCGGTAGACCATAAGAAGACTCTAAGATATGCTGCTCTTAACTTTTGTTTAACTCTTATACAGTTAACATAGTTAAACTCTCAAGTTGGACTAGAACGGGGCTAGGAAGTTTAGAGACTTTTTTAGCTTTTGACTTGATTTGGTTCTTTTAATGATTAAAAGCAAATGTAGTCTGACAGATGGGGGTGGGGAAATATGGGGAGAGAAAGAGGGAGAGAGATGAAGAAAAGAAGAGGAGGAGGAAGAAGAGGAGGGAGAAACAAGCATTAAAATACCACTTCACTCAAGGGAGGCCAGCAGGGATACAAAAGAATAATTGAGGCAAATGGGGCAGTCTAGGTATGTTTTCTGTATGGGCAATGAGAATGCTACAATTTCATGGTTTCATGTTCAGGTTTTATCCTGAAATAGTAAGCAGTACTTCATGAAATGAATATACTAGCATAGGTAGTGAAGGTTCGCTGTGTTTTCTAGTATTATACATTGCAGACCAAAATAAAGGGCAGGCTTTCCCTTCCTCTTTTGTTGCCTGGCCTAGAGATTCACTTGCATATAGCAAAGCTTAAAAATGACTACAAGAACTGGAGTGAGCTCAATGGTTAAGAGCACTCAATGGTAAAGAGTTGCTTTTTCAAGGACTCAAGTTCAGTTCCTAGTACCCATGCCAGGCAGCTCACAACTGCCTGTAACTCTAGCTCCGGGGGCCCTGTTGCTCTCTATTTGGGTATCCACCCCCCTTCTTTCTCTCTCTCTCTCTTTCCCTCTCTCTCACACACACAGATACACACACACACACACACCACACTACCACCATTAACCCACACATGTAGAGAGACTATCTTGTGTATTGTACGGATGCATAACCTGTCAATTAAAAAGCCTATGGCCTACATGAAAGGGTAGAATAGAAGGTGGGACATCCAGGAAGCAGACTGAATTCTGGGATAGCGCAGGAGAATCACCAGAAGATGTGACCAGATAGACTGTGTTCATACCTGAATACAGATAACCAGCCACATGGCAGAATGTGGATTAGAATAAGTGGGTTATTTTAGGTTATGATCTAGTCAGAGGAGAGCCTAGCTATATGGCCAAAGTATTTGTAAATATATTTTTATATTTTGAGTCTGAGTCTTATATCTGGGAACATGGTACTAGAAGGAAGAACCAGGCCTAACTTCTAGACACACACACACATACACACACACACACACACACACACACACACACACACACACACAGGTCTTAAAAAGGAACTACATTTCAAATGTTCTGGCTAAGGCTAATGCTTTAGAAATGACACAATTTTTCAGTTAAGTCAATGAATTTGTTTTCTTCTATATCTTCACTGGGCTTTTCAAAATTAAGAGGGTAAAGAGGAAAGAGTGGGGGTATTGAGTAGAACCTGGAGGGGCAGAATAGGATAATGCCCATGCCGGGGTTACCTTCATAACAGGCCCCAAAATGTATGACAGTGTTAAAGAGTGGGGCATGGGAGAAAATCTTAAAAGTTGCCTCATCTCTTTCACAACTTGGTTTAACTAGAGCATATTCCAGGGAAGTTATTAGGGCAGATGAATGAAAATTCAAGTAAATATGAAGTAGGCAAACTGATTTAGTGGAATTTCTCATGTCTAGCTATATGCATCAATACTGCACAATTAGCAGAGAGGGGACTGGGGAAGAGGGCCAGAGGCATTTGGGGCTTATCCAGCATGTTCTTTGCTGAGAATGGATTACAGCAAGAAATCAAAGACTAGCAAAAAGTAGGTTGGAGATAATCTGGCAGCTAAGGAATAATTGGTAACACTCCATGTCTTAGTTAGGGTCTTACTGCTGTGAACAGACACCATGACCAAAGCAACTCTTACAAAGACAACATTTAATTGGGGCTGGCTTACAGGTTCAGAGGTTCAGTCCATTACCATCATGGCAGGAATCATGGCAGTGTCCAGGCAGGCATGGCACTAGAGGAGCTGAGAGGTCTACATCTTGATCTGAAAGCCAACAGGAGAAGACTCTCTTCCAGGCAGTCAGGAGACAGGTCTCAAAGCACACCCCCACAAAGGTGATCCCTATTCCAACAAGGCCACACCCACTACGTATACCACTCCCTGGACCAAGCATATCCAAACCACCACATCTATTTAGAGTGCAACAGGTGTTGAGTGTCTGGCTGGACCCTCAGAGCTTGTGGTCCTTTGGCCTTGGCCTTTTGCTCAGTGATGGGTGGCTGGACTAAAAGACCTCCTGAGACACTGTTCTGTAAAGCTTCTCTTTAACATTGTTTGCGTGTTTTTCTCTTGCCAACAGCTTGTATATGTTAGAGCACTTCCTATAAATCATACAATATATGCTGAAAACAAGTCACATAAACACTTTAAGTTTTTGAGGACAGGCACTAGGCTTTTATGAGCAGAGGCAGCCTCATTCTGAACTGCTGCCACTAATCTCTGCCTGTATTGACACTTCATGCTTGCTAGGTGCACACATAGACTGATCACTGCCTTTCCACAGCAGCTCTGACCATTAGAGTCCCTGTTTCCTTAACGACAGGAATATATTCTTTGTCACCTATCTCCAAAAATTGAGATGCTGTTTAAAACCACTTATTTTCCTTGACCAGTTTCCAAGTCATATGGGCTCTTCCTCAGTACGTCAGTTAGATTGCTCCTTCTCTTAATGTCCCAAGTCCTGCTGAAGGGTGACTCTTCAGAGACAGTTTAGGCTGCAGATATTGCTGTTGGTAGAGTACTTGTCCAGCACTCCACAAAACAAGTTTGGTGGTTCACACCTATAATCTCAGAACTTAGAAAGTAAAGACAGGAGGATCAGAAGTTCAAAGTTATCCTGGGCCATATAACAAATTTGAGACTATCTAGGCTATGGGAGACTATTCAGAGAAAACACACACACACACACACACACAAACACACACACACAAAAAAAACAAAAACAGCTTAATCTCATTGTACTGTTAATTCCATTTCTCTGTTCAAATATTTTGCAATGATTTGCAACTATTAATCTATCTATAATCTCTGCATCTTTATCCTGTTTCTATGCTCCTGTTGTAAATCTCAAAATACTATAATTTTTCTTTGATCATTAATAGACTTTAATCTTTTTAAGAAAGAAAAATAGTCCTTCACTTTACTTATATTTTTATTCCTCATTCCATTCTGTAAAAACAAAATTTCAGCTGGACCTGGCAGCATAGCCCAGGCCACATAGTGAGATACTGTCTCAAAAACAGCTTGGATATGATCCCTCAGCATTTAAAATATTAATTGTCAAATTAACTTCTAAGCCAAGTGTTAAACAGAACACTGAATGTCGGGGGGAATGCCATGTGTAAATTTATTTCCATAGATATGTAAAACTAAAAATATGCATGTATATGTCAGTACACTTGTGCATGTGTGTTTTAACATAATCTAAGAACAAGAAGGACACATTCAGCCAGGCAGTGGTGGCGCACGCTTTTGATCCTGCACTTGGGAGGCAGAGGCAGGCAGATTTCTGAGTTCGAGGCCAGCCTGGTCTAGAGAGTGAGTTCCAGGACAGCCAGGGCTACACAGAGAAATCTTGTCTCAAAAAACCAGAAGAAGAAGAAGAAGAGGAGGAGGAGGAAAAAGAGGAGGAGGAGGAGGAAGGGGAGAAGGAGGAGGAGGAAGAAGAGGAGGAGGAGGAAGAAGAAATTTAGCTCTTATACCTGAAAAAAATATTTTTAAAAAATCTGTCTAGCATCACATCTGTCTTTGGCTACATATTACTAGAGTATCTTGATGGAAAAGGTAATGCTTGTTTACTATGATTTAATGTGCCATGATATATAACTTAACATTTAGATTGAATCAAAGTATAGTCTCATCCTATTTGACTGTGGATTAGATTTAAGCTGCAGTGACCTTGAATGTATCCTTCAAGGAAGTGCTGAGGGGAAAAAGCTAAACAAAGTGTTGATTTGTTGGTGGAAAATATTTTTCTTGCTTAAGAAAATGTATTAGGAGCTGGAGAGATGGCTCAGCAGTTAAGAGCATTTGGCTGTTCTTCTAGAGGGCCTGAGTTCAATTCCCAGCATCCACATGATAGCTCACGACCATCTGTAAGTCTTGTTCTGGGGGACTGAATATCCATATACAGTTATATATGCAGGTGAAACACCAATGCACATAAAATAAAAATAAATAAATCATTAAAAAAGTACATAGTACATAAAAAGAATATGTCTTAAATGTACATGCTCATATATATATATTGTGTGTGTGTGAGAGAGAGGAGAGAGAGAGAAAGAGAGAGAGAGAATGATGATGTTGGGGGATGTGTAGTTATTTGCATGTATGTGGGCACCTATATGTATTTGGGTGCCCCTATACACATGTGCATGTGCACATGAAGGCTGGAGATCAACCTCAGGAGCCACCCAAGAGAGCTAGACTGACTGGCCACCAGGCACATGGATCTTGATGTTTCTGCCTCCCAATGAAGAGATTCCCAGTGTGTCACCACACTGTCTGATGAATACTGGTTGTATGGCAATCACATTACCGTATGCTATCTTTCCAGCCATCAAAACGTATGTTTTAAACTTTTTGGAAGATGTTTCACTGAGAAGAAATTCGAACGAAAGCTGACCTTCATCTTCTGTCTTCTATCACTCTGGTAGGAAGTCAGATGGTTTCTCACCTTTCCCTCCCTGAATGTGATACATTTCTTTTTAATCTCTCTCACTTCTTGTCAGATGTTTTTAACTGTCTCTGGGTGATATTTATCTTCAAAAAAACAAAAAACAAAAAACAACAAAAAAAAAAAAACAGAAACAAAAACTCCTCCTTTATTGAAAATAGATTTTTTTCTCCTGTGTCTCCTGCTTACAGTTCCCCCTCCCTCTAGTCCTCCCTGTACTTCCCCACCTTCCTTCTCATCCAGATCCACTCTCTTTCTGTCTCTCATTAGAAAACAAACTGGTTTCTATGTGATAATAATAAAATAAAATAAGATAAAACAAAAACTAACACACCAGAATAGGATGAAACAAGTAAAGAGAAGGAAAGGAAGCCAAGAGGAGGCACAAGAAACAGATACAGATGCAGAGACCCAGTCATTTGCGCACTCAGGAATCCCATAAAAATGCTACACTGGAAACTACAATATTTATGCAGAGGAACTGTAGGGTAAAAAGAGAAAAAAAATTAAAAATATGCAAATGAAATAATATAAAAAGAAGATTAAAATTAAAAGAAGGGAGGAAGAAGAAGAAGAAGAAGAAAAAGAAGAAAAAGAAGAGGAGGAGGAGAAGAAGGAGGAGGAGGAGGAGGAGGAGGAGGAGGAGGAGGAGGAAGAGGAGGGGCTGGAGAGATGGCTCAGCGGTTAAGAGCACTGGCTGCTCTTCCAAAGGTCCTGAGTTCAAATCCCAGCAACCACATGGTGGCTCACAACCATCCGTAATAAGATCTGACGCCCTCTGGTGTGTCTGAAGACAGCTACAGTGTAGTTTCATATAATAAATAAATAAAATCTTTAAAAGAAGGAGGAGGAGGAACAGGAGGAGGAGGAGGAACATGAGGAGGAAGAGGAAGAGGAGGAGAAGGAGAAGGAGAAGGAGGAG
>NW_022196896.1:97777134-97861742 GCF_008632895.1 Mastomys coucha | reverse complement strand
GAAGAAGAAGAAGAAGAAGAAGAAGAAGAAGAAGAAGAAGAAGAAGGAGAAGAAGAAGAAATTATGACATGATATTATGAGACAATGGACATCCAAAAATGCTATTGACTTTGTTTTCTGTAGGCTGTCTACTGCTTGGCATACAACTCACCTGTAAAAGTCATTTGTTTCCCCAGTGAGACTCTCTTTTGCAAGTGATTATCAATTGAAGATCACTCTGTTAGGGATGGGGGCATGCCCACTTCTCCTTTCAGCTCTAGAACCCTACCAGGTGAAGACCCATTCAGGCCCTTTGCATGGCTCAGTCTCTGTGAGGTCTTATGTGAGTCAATCCTGCTGATTCTTTTTATCTTGGTGTCCTCCATCTCCTCTGGCTCTTACACGCTTTCCTACTCCTCTTTTGCAGGACTGAGTACTAAGGAGAAGAATTTGGTGGAGACATCCCATCTAGAGCTGAGTTTTCCAAGGTCTCTCATTTTCTGCATACTGTCTGGCTATGGCTCTGTGTATTTGTTCCCATCTGCTGCAGGAGGAAGCTTCTTTGATGTGAGCAAGATCCTGATCTATTGAGTATAGCAGAGTGTTGTTAGAAGTCATTTTATTGCTACATTAAAAAAAATAGTAGTATTCAGTTTTGCCCTAGGTCCCTGGTTTACTCTAGGTCTGAGTTCTTGGTCACTCAAGTAGTGTCAAGTGTGGGTTCTACCTCATGGAATGGGCCTTAAGTCACAGACATCGGTTGGTTACTTTGTGCCACCACCATTGCCCTAGCAAATCTTGCAGCTTGACTTGTGTGGTATTTATCTTGCTAAAGTTCATTATGCCTTCAGTTGATTTTTTTTTTAAATTAAACTTAGAAACCTTTAACAATAGCATATTACATTAAATATTTGTTCTCTTTTCTTCCTTCCTTCTTCCTTCCTTCTTCCTCCCTCCCTCCCTTCCTCCTCCCCCCTTCCTTCTTTTCTTCCTTCCTTCTTCCTCCCTCCCTCCCTTCCTTCCTTCCTTCCTTCCTCCCTCCCTCCCTCCCCTCCTTCCTTCCCTCCCTCTTCCCTCCCTCCCTCCCTCCCTTCCTTTCTTCCTTCCTTTCTTCCTGAAACTTGGTGACCTTAGCTTGATCCCTAGAACCTACATCAAAGCAAAGCCAGATGCAGTGGTGCCAGTTTGTAATCTCAAAGGTCCTATGACAAGATGGGAAGTGAACATAAGAGAGTCACCCAGAAGTCCACAGGCGAATTAGCCTGGAGAACACAACAGGGTAGGAACAAGAGAGAACTCCAGGCTCAAACAAGGTGCAAGCAGAGAATAGATTCCTGGAAGTTGTCTTTTGACTTTCCCACAAATGGGTATACCCACACCCACAGCCCCCTCTCCAATAAATCACACACATACACAGATGCGCACACACACGCGCGCGCACACACACACACACACAGAGACAGACAGACAGACAGACAGACAGAGAGAGAGAGAGAGAGAAAGAGACTGGGAGGCACAGATACATTCACAGAGACACACAGACACACAGAGACATACACTCAGAGCACAAACAAACAAACACACAGATGTGCACATAGAGAGACACACACTCAAAAGCACAGACAAACACATAGATATACACACAGATTTACACACTCAGAGGGACAGACACACACATTCAGAGGCACAGGCACACACACACACACACCCAGGCACACACACACGTTTTAGACAGTGTGATACCACCCTGTAGTTGCTGAAGAGTACTCAGAGGCACAGACACACACTCAGAGGCACACACACACAACACACACTCAGAGGCACAGACACACACACTCAGAGGCACAGGCACACACACACACACACACACACACACACAGAGTCACACACACATATATACACACACCCAGGCACACACACACGTTTTAGACAGTGCGATACCACCCTGTAGTTGCTGAAGAGTATTCAGAGGCACAGACACACACAACACACACTCAGAGGCACAGGCATACACTCAGAGGCACATACACATATACACTCAGAGGCACAGACACACACACTCAGAGGCACAAGCACACACACTCAGAGGCATAGACACACACTCAGAGGCACAGGCACACACACTCAGAGGCACACACACATACACACTCAGAGGCACATACACATATACACTCAGAGGCACAGACACACACACTCAGAGGCACAGGCACATACTCAGAGGCACAGGCACACACACTCAGAGGCACAGGCACATACTCAGAGGCACAGGCACACACACTCAGAGGCACAGGCACACACACTCAGAGGCATAGGCACACACACACACGTGTTGCACACACACACACAGAGTCACACACACACATACACACATACCCAAGCACACACACATACTTTAGACAGTGTGATACCACCCTGTAGTTGCTGAAGAGTTTTCAGTTTTTTCTCTGTTTCAGACTAAGTCATTTTATTGGACTGTCTAAAGCTCATGTCTGCTATACTACTAATTAAAATTATTTTTTAAATATAAAATATTGCATTTTTGTTGTTGTTGTAAGGTTTCCATTTTGGCACCTTTATGGTTTCCTTTCCGAAATTACTCCTCTCACCTGTTTCATTAATTTTTATATAATTTCCTCAGCAGATGTTTTATATTTTAGATTATGTTATCTAATTACACCGTCTGCATACCAGACATGAATCTGTTTCTTTTACCTAATTTCCCTTTGGCTGTAGACCACATTTTTGTTCTTGTGACTGATTTACATACTTCGTATTTCTTTACATACTGAATGTGGTGGTTGAACTGTGAATTTTGTCACAATCTACATTGTGCTGTTGTGTTCCAGTTTAGAGTTAATGAATCTTGAATCATATTCATTTCCCTGCAAACCTAGAAAAAAAATCCTGAATAATTGTATATATAGCATGTATGTATGTATGTATGTATATATGTATGTATGCATGTATGTATGTATGTAGCTTAAAGCATGGTTCTTCTGGCATTAAACTTTTAACAAGCGCTTCTAACTTAAAAATTCTGTCACAGGGATAAAATGCAATCTTATATCATCTGGTATTCTGGGTGTCTAGATTTCCCTGCTTGGTTACCTGGGGTCTCACTCTTATGAGCATAACAATCAGCCATGGCTTAATCCCTTTGTATGCACATTTCAAGAGAGCCCTTTGTGGTTGTCTTCTATCTGGGATTCCATCCCTTAATTTTAACCATGATAGCAACATCAACCTCTACATGTAGACTTGGGTAGTGAGACTATGAATTGACTTACAGCTCATTGAGGCTGGAGGCGGCCCCAGTGAGAAAGTGAGAAAGGATTCTGGGGTCCTTTCTCTAGGATCAAATCTCCCCTTGCTTGGTCTGCTCTTGGTCTGCTCTTGGACTTATTCTCTAATACTTTCAAACAGTTGCTTTTAATATTCTTTGGGAATGTTAGTTCAATATAAGGTACCTTGTCATGACAGGGCCTCAGAACCTCTGTATTGAATACAAATGAGTTCTAAAATCTTACCCCAACTTTCAAGATCCTTAGGAAATATTCCTTGTGATGGTTAATTGTACCTGTCAACCTGAAGAATCCATGGGATACCCAGAGAGCTGGTGATGTTCTGGTGATGCCTCTATAAGGAGGCTATTTCTGGAAGAGATTAGCAGTTGAATCAGCAGATGGAGTAAATATCACTGTTATCAACATGGTCAGGTATTGTCTAGTCCACCAAGGGCCAAGTAGAACAAAAAACTGAAAGAAAGCCATGTTTGCTCTTTCTGCATCACCAGGGACATCTGTCTTTTATTGCCCTGAGAAATTGATGTTGTGATTCAGGATTCAAATGAGGACTTATCAGTGTTGGCTTCATTGCCTTTGGATTTGGACCAGGACAAGGCCACAGCTTTCTTGGGTTTCTATCTCTGTAGACATTGTTGGACTTTTCAAACTCCATAAGTTTCTTAGCCAATCCCTTACAATAAATCTCTAAGATCCATATACTTGTCTTAATGGTTCCATTCCTCTGGGTAACTTCAACTAATTCAATCTCCAACCTTCCATTTAACTATGTTCCCCACTTCTTTCCCCTCTCCTTTTTAACAAAAAAGTCCATGGTTTATTCGTGTTTATGTGCACATGTATGTGCCTTCTTGTCTCTTCTCGTACCATTTGTATACAGGTGTCTGAGGAAGCCAGGAGATGATGTTGGATTCCCTGTAACTGGAGTTACAGATGGTTGTGAGTCACCCTATGTGAATTTCAGGAACTGAAATTCCTGTGTCTTCTACAAGAGCAGTAAATGCTTTTGACTGCTGAACCATGTTTCCAGTTCCCCCCATTTCTGTCTTATGCACATCTACTTCCTGTCAGTTTGCCATAACTGGTGCTCCCTCAAACTTTGTATCTGTGTCTTTAATTTTGTTTCTTATTTCTTGTTCTCAAAAGGTCCAGACTCTGTTATCACACTGCTTGAGCTTCTTTGTTTTATTTTTAGTTTTCACATGTGTGTGTGTGTGTGTGTGTGTGTGTGTGTTATGTGTGAATATCACGTTTGTGTGTTCACCAGAGATTGATGATGGGTGTCTCCCCCAGTCTCTCTCTCTCTACCTTATTGAGGCTGGTCTCTTACTTGAACCCAAGGGTTGACAATTCAGCAGCTCTAGCTATCAAGCTTGCTCCAAGCATCTCCACCATCCAGGTGGAGCCTGCGGAGCCAAACTCCAGTCCTCATCCTTGTGTAAGAAGTGCTTTACTTAATGAATCATCTCTCTGGGCTTTGTAGCTCATTTTAACATCTCTCTTCCTCCTTTTCTACTGCAAACTTGAAAGGCAAAAGATCAAACTGTGTCCTTGATTATTGATAAACTTAGTTGCAAAAGGTAGATTAAGGATTCCTTCCTATGCGGCAGGAAACTAGGGGGTGGGGAGCTGAATGTAAGCACCACACGCATATGAGAGATAATAAACTAGGCACGCTCCGTTTCTACTCTTGAGCTCACTATTGGACTGTCTGTGAGAAGAGCAATGACTGTGAATGTAAAAAGTGGTGCTATTGTAGGTAAAGGTCTTCCAAGTAGAGACACAAAGAAAACATAAGCTCTACCCATAGTGCACAGACCAAGTGTTAAGTGTGCCCCAACACTTACCTATTGTTTTTGCACCCACCCCACTGTGCTCTTCTCCATCAATGGAATCTCTCATTGCCACACATGTGTATTTTACTTCATTGAGTATTATGGCACTTAAATCACGTAAGCAATGTTTTTAGGATCGCTTTCGAGTCAAAGGCTAGTTCATGTTGTTTATACTTAATATTCCTCAACTACCAACTTTGTGACTGATAAGTGGTCAGCCTTCGATGTATGTTTACAAAATGAGAAAATGAATAAATTAAATGACCCATCGGAAATGTGGGTGGTCCATTCTAAATAATATCAAGTCCAGAGTAATGTAATTACTTAAAGTTAAATGAACACAGCTGTCAAGGGAGTGGAAGAATGATTTTTGTTTAAAGTAGCTAATTGTTTCTCACCACGGAAGGTGGTAATGACATCACCAGCTCACAACCGGTGTCTTCTCGTCCACAGTGTGAATGGCTCAGCAGGTGCGCTGACACAAGGGACTTCTGACAGTGCCTTCTTGGAATCTGAGACCCACCTCTCTAGAGGTTTAAACATCTTGACTCACACAAGACGTGAGGATGGTGGAAGTGAGCGGATTAAGAAGGGAAAATTGAATTTCCCTTGAAGGTGATGTAAGGCTGCCTTGATCTCCTGTCAGACTCTGATGTTAGAGTCCAAGTTAGAGGTGACTGCTAAAAGATTTGATCCCCAGGGTGGTGTGTTTGGAGGCTTGGGATGTTTCAGAGACCGGGGCTAATGGAAGGCCCATAGAGCATGGTGACCGTGCCTTCACAGAGGGTGATGGAATGCATGAACCAAAGCTGGAGGTGATAGCTCCTGACTGTAATTCCAGTACTTGAGAGACTGATGATGGAGGATCATTGCAAGCTGGATGCTAGCCTGAGCTACAGAGTGAGAGAGATCCTGTCTCAAAAGTCAAACTGAAAGCCGTGAGCCAAAATAGCCATTTTCTCTTTGTAAGTTAGTTAACTCAGGTATTTTGTAATAGTTACAGAATATAGACATGTGCATCTGTGTTCAAGAAATAATTGTTTCTCTTTATCTTAATCTTCAGTAAAGAATATAATGGGAAGAATATTATTAATCAAAAAGTACTTTTTGTAATGTATTGAAACAGACTTAGTCCATACTGTGTGCCTATAAAATATTTTCAGGTACTTTAGATATTAAATTTAATTTCTTTTTTTTTTGTACTTAAGTCAGGGAAGCATTCTGTACCAAATTCATGTTTGCAGTATCTTTGTTGTTTGTGTTACAAAGTCATATATAAGAGAGCACAAAATAAGGAAATAGTGTTCTTCAATCTCACCACCAGCTACACCATTGCTAATGTCTGGCATACAACTGTAACTTTTTCTTTTATATTCCTATGAGTCTCTGATAATATATCTGTATATAATAATACCACTCAAGAAAAACATAATACATATTCACTAATAAAGTTTTACTTGTAATAATTTAAGCATTATAGAAGAATGGGGCTGAAGAAATAAGCTCAGTCAAGTGCTTGAGAATGTGAGTCCATCCCCAGAACCAATGCGAAAAGGCAGTTGTGTCAGCACACACTTGTAACCCCAGTACTGCGAAGATGGAGACAGGCAGATTCCTGGGGCTTCCCTGGCAAGCCAAGACACCCTGCTTTGTGAGTTCCAGGACAGCAACCTGAAAAACAAAATCCAAAGTTGTTCTCTGGCCTACACACACACACACACACACACACACACAGAGAGAGAGAGAGAGAGAGAGAGAGAGAGAGAGAGAGAGAGAGAGAGGTGACTACGCATTCACATACAGCAAAAATATTCATAGAAAGGAAGACAATATGGAGTTCCCATATTGCTCATACTCTGGTCCCTACAGTGCTAATACTTTGCTAATATCATATAATGAAGATGCCTAATGAGCCAGTATTAGTACATCACTATTGTTGATAGCATTATTAACGACTGGCATCTGTTTCATTTAGATTTCTTTGTTTTCTACCTAATATTCTTTTTCTGACCCAGGGTTCATTCTCTTTAAAGTATCTCTAGGTTCCTTGTACTATAAGAGTGTTTTGGATGACTTCTTGTTCAATCTCTCTCTCTCTCTCTCTCTCTCTCTCTCTCTCTCTCTCTCTCTCTCTCTCTGTGTGTGTGTGTGTGTGTGTGTGTGTGTGTGTGTGTGAGAGAGAGAGAGAGAGAGAGAGAGAGAGAGAGAGAGAGTGAAAAGGCTAGAGGTAGACATCAGGCATCTTTTCAGGCTCTGTGTATTTTGTATTTAGAGATGAGATCTCTTACTGAATCTTGAGTTCACTCTGGCTAGGCTGACTGACTGGAGAACTCCTTGCCTTCAGAATGGCGGCATCACAAGTTTGTGCTGCCATGCCTGGCTTTTTTTAAAACATGGGTGATGGAAATTGAGCTAGGGTTGGTTATTCATGCTTACAGGGCAGTCACATAACTGACTGAGCCATTTCCCTAGCCCTGGAATTCCCCCTGACCCCTTTGGATGATCTTGACAATTTTGGAATGTTCTGTGGGTGTTCTTGACAATGTCTAGGATTGAGTTTCCTCTTGGTTGTGCAGGGGTCATAGGTTTGGGGGAGAACACAGGAGCAAAATGCCCATCTCATTCCATCGAAGCAAAAGCAGACCGTCAACACACATCACTGCAACATCAACTCAACATTTGGCTGAGAAAATGCCTGTCCAGTATCTCCACAAAAATGTTTCTTTTTCTGTCTATGTATTATGCTCCTTTGAAGGAAGTCTCATGTGGAGCCCACATTTAAGGAATAGGAAGGTTTCATTCGCTGACGTGATGGATAACCACATAAATAATTTGGAATTCTTTATTGTGAACAATTTGTCTCCTCTCTGACACATTCTCCTATCTATTTCTTGAAATATTTCTTTTATATTGGCATGAACTCAAAGATACTTGTTTACCGCAGAGGGTATCATTGGATATTTTGTTACCTTTTTATTTTATTCAAGCTGTTCAGCTCTGGCCTTCAGGGCCTCCGCAGCTGGCGGGGATCCTCTATGTTCCCTTGAGAAGCCCTCCATGGTGGGTTTTCTTCTGAATTTCCTTCCTTGCTGCCACTACAAATTCCTCAGACTTACCACTTATCTCTTCTACTCCAGACCTAAAATCATCCACTTATCTGAAGAACCTTGCTCCCTTGTATTGAAAAACACTATCAATCAAGATCTGGGGCCTGGGTATGCTGGTTATCCCATGAACACTTTTGCTTTTAGGCCCTCTCGGCTAACAGGACAAGGAAATATGTATGTGTATTATAACTGGTGTATATAAATATATCTCTAATTATTTATTCCTGTGTATTTATCTTCATCGATATTAAGTTAAACATGAGTTCGTGTTGATGTCTCAACTCTAATCCAGTAAATCCTAAGTGAATCTTTCTAGACCTCTTCCTTTGCTCATATGTAAACTTCCCCTCAAAGAGAAAGAAGCCTGGTGCTTGCCATCTGCCGCCCACTAACTTAACTGTGCAGTTCTGGCACACACATGTAGTGCTTTCAGAATTATTAGCCCTGATCTCATGGGAAGCCATTTTACCAATCAAGAGCACAGAGCTTATGGGCAGCACTTACCCCCACCATCCTTAGTGAGGTAATTTTGAACACTCCTAATACAGATGGGTTGTTTTCTCCTAATCTGCAATCTTCCCTCTGAACATCCAAGAGTGAGCTTTTCTATGCATGCGTATTAAATTTCAGTCTGTGCTGTGAAGCTCTATGGGTGTTGGCAAATGGATAGGGCCATGTCACATGGTCATGCAGAATAGTTCTTCCACCTTAAACCATGTCACAGTTGCACCCACTCAACCACTGGTCTTCAAGACTGTGGCAATCATTTATCTATTTATTGTCTCTCTGCTTTTGTTTTTCTTCCCCATAATGTCATAAAATAGTATCATTGACTATGTAGTCCCTTTTCAATAGGCTAATTTTATTGAGAAATTTGCACTCAAGAGTCATCCATGTGTTTACATAGCTTGTGTAGCAGATTCCTCTTGATTGCTCAATAGTGTTCCATTGTTTGAATGGAGCACAGTTCATTGATAGCTTCTAGTTTGGGGATAATACACATATAATTGTTTTACGTACTTACTTTCGATTGTTTGTGTTGATTTATATTTTCAGATAGCCTAAGCAAACACTTAGGCATCTGGTTGTAAAGTCCTGTGATGAGACTCTAGTTTTAAGAAACTGTTGTCTTCCAAGATGGTTGCACTATGTTTCGTCCCTAGCAATGATAGGCAAGTGGGCAGGCTTACTGCTCAGCATCCCTGCCAACAACTGACATTCATTCTTGATTTTCAGCTATCCCAGCAGGAGAGCAGCTGCAACTCGTTGTTTTAATCTGCATTTCCCACATGACTAGAAACATGGGACACCTTTTTATTTATGTTTATTCCATCTGTATTACTTCTGTGTTATATGTGCAGATTTTTGCTTATTTTCAAATTACTTTCATTGAATTTTATGAAGCTTTAAAATATATTTTGAAACCAGTTCTTTATCTAGTATATGATTCCTGAATATGACGTCTTTTGCCATCTCGTGTCTCCTGAGCTTTTCACCTTTTCAGTCTCTTGCAGCTCTTGATATACACTTTCCTCCACTCAAGGACATGTCACTCGCTTCTTTTTGTATCATTCTTTCTAAGATTTATTTTTTAAATCATGCATATCCACGTATGGATATGTACACAAGGTTGTCAGCTCCTCCGAAGCTGGCGTTACAGGCAGTTACGAATTGTCTGGTGTGAATTCTGGGCACCAAACTCAAGTCCTTTGGAAGAACAGCAAACACACTCTTAACCACTGAGCCCTCTCTCCAGCCCCCATAGCATTCTTCTCTATGTTACTGTTTGAGAACTATCATTTGATCCTAGGAATGCATTATATGAAGTATTATTCTTAGACAAGCATGGAGATGCTTTCCAACTTTCTGAAAACAAGATAGTGATTGGTATTCTTATAAACCAACATTGTTATGGCTATTAACCAGGGATAAGTTAAAACCCTATCATACTTTCTGCTCTTGTCAAAGACCCAGTTTGCCCCTCGGCAATCACATGGTGGCTGACAACTGTCTGTAACTCAAGTTCCAGAGGATTAGAGCCCCTCCCCTCCCCTCAGTGCGCTCCTGCCTGCATAGGATAAATATGAGCTCATGCGAGCATCCTCACATACACATATGAATAAACTAAGCTAAACCCTATATCCAAAGACACTAATCTTTTCTAGACAGTTCTCCCTTCTTTGGCCTGCCATACACATAAAGTAGTGTTTTTTTCCCTTTTGTAACATGGTTGGAGAGAGGCCGTGAGTGTCTATGAACATATCATTTGTTTTGGTTACCAGTATGTTGAATGCTCGTAGAGACGAGATGTAAGAAGTACTCAGCCTCAGGGGACAGTTCCATCTGCAAGAACGTCATCTTGGATCTAGAAAGAGGGCCCAACTGGTAAAGTGCTTGTCACCTAAGCGTAAGGACCTGGGTTCTGTCCCCAGACTCTGTGTGACGATGCTAGGCATGATGGCTCATACTTGTAAACCTGCCAACAGGAAGGCAGAGACAGGAGGATCACTGGCACTTACTAGCTAGCCAGGTTAGCCTAATTAGTAACCTTCAGTACAATGAAAGACCTTGTCTCAAAAGAGGTGGTCATCTCCCTAAGGATGGCATCCAGGGGTGTCTTCTGGCCTCTGTATGCACATGAACATAAACACCTGCAAAGAAAGGGATATTCTTCCCATCTGTTTCAGCTTGTCTTTTCTTTTAAAAAAAAAAAACTTTATTCCATTTATTGGTGTGAGTGTGAGCATGAGCATGTGTGTGTATGTGTGTGTATGTGTCTGTGTTATGTATAATTGTGAGGGCATGCATGTCATGGTGTGCCTGTGGAGTCATTTGCCTTCTATCATTCTGTAGATTCAAGAACCAACCTCAGGTTGGCTGGCTCATGGCAAAAGCATCCTCATGAACTGAGCCATCTCAATGGTCCCTCAGTTTCCACTTCAGTGGTCCATCTATTTGTTTCCTGGTCCTAAACTCAGACTTCTTGCTCTGTAGCAATCTTATCTACTGGTCTTCCCACTTCAGTGCTGCTTCCAAGTGAATGTTTTTAATAAGGCGATCTGCATAGTGCATGCTTAGCTTCTTAGATTGTCAAGTTATTTGAAGGCCTCAGGAAGTCTATTGCTTTCCTATGACAACTGATCTTAAATCTACTTAAAGTCCATTCTTTGAGAATATCATTCATGTGTACACAGTAAAATAAGATCATGCCCAACCCCACTCTCCCCCCGCCCAACTCCCACTGGCTCTCTCTTAATAGACCTTCTATTTATTTTTGTTCATGATTTGTTTGCTTGCTTATTGCTTTGAGACAGGGTCTTACAATGTAGTGTAGCCCTAGCCACCCTGAAACTCACTCTGTAGACCAGACAGGCTTCAAACTCACAGAGATCTACCTGCCTCTGCCTACCGAGTGCTGGGCTTAAAGGCCATGCCACCACGTTCAACTTGGAAGCTCCTTTTTAGAGTTTCAGTCTGTCTCAGTTTTGAAAACTTCAAACTGAGCTACCTTAAAAAAAAATTACAGTTCATGAAGACAGACTGTCTTTAAACTAATCTAGAATCTAGGAGCTGTGAAGAATCAAGCTTAGCCATCCCCTTCTTGGGGGTGGAAGCACCCTCCACTTTTCTGCCTGACCTTTATGCATCCCAGGCTGCTTAAATCTTCCACGTTGGGACAACTTCTACTCAGACCGAGGAGTCTGCAGCAAGCAGTGGGCTCATGGCTTTAGCATCCACCTTAGCTTTCTAGGTTCCGTTATCTGCTGCCAAGATGCTGAAGTTAGCCTTTGACCTATAGTAGTTTTGAGAAATAGGGAGGCTGCTAGTCACAGGGACTCTGTCTCCTTAAGAGTGTGTTGCGACGCGTTTCACTCCAAGTCGTGTCAGCTGCAACAGATCTTACACTTTAACGAGTACCTTGGCTATCTGAGAGTAAACCAGTCATGGCTTTAC
This sequence comes from Mastomys coucha, assembly GCF_008632895.1. NCBI lineage: Eukaryota > Metazoa > Chordata > Mammalia > Rodentia > Muridae > Mastomys > Mastomys coucha. The sequence continues at coordinate 97,849,565 of NW_022196896.1, read as the reverse complement.
GGGCCTTTTCGGGAAAGCTGCTGGTGTGCTTCTGCTCTTGGAGGTTGGGAATGTACAGCAGCACTGCTGGGAGCCAAGGATATAAACAGCTAGAATGATATGTTCGGTATTTAGGAAATACAGCTAGACGTAGCAAAGGCAAATGACTGCAACTGCCCTGCGGCCAAAGGCATTTCCTCTGCACATTTTACCCACTTCAGGAACGGTGGCCCCAGTGTGCTGCCCAGCCTTTAGGATCCTGGATGCTGGTGCAGCAGAGAGCATTTCTTCGGACTTTGCTTGTATTGGTCTTGGGCCTGTCACTGGATGATGGTTGTTTTAAAGCAGAGAATCGTGTCATCTCTAAGTAACTCTGTTAATCCTTCTGTTCCACATGAAGGGCTGTGAGTCCAGGAGGTGAAAATCACTAGGGAGACAGAGCAAACCCGGAGGAACTAGGCGAGGAAGAGCCATGAGTTTGAAAATCAACTGCCCTAAGCCTCTGGAAACTGAGAACTCTCCCAGCTTCCCGTGTGTCTCCTTGTGTTAGATAAGAATACGAGACCAAGAAACAGACTTCTCAAGCTTGGAATTGGCAGTTTTGTATGTATGTATGTTTTGGAGTATCATTGAAGTATAACTGATAAGAATGGAGATGGTTCTTTATGCTGGAGTAAGAGGCCATTTCTAGGTAAGCTATTATTATTATGGTCTTTGCCCTCATTCATTCTACTGGGGGATTTTCTGAACCCCTGTACCAAAGGGTACAGAAGCTGGACAGTATAGTGAAGATGCTTATTAAATAATAAGCAGTTTGAGCTTACCTTGTCTGTCACCAATAACATAGTAAATATGTGAGATTGTGGATTTAATCTGCTTAACTATAGTAGCCATACTTTTCTGTGTACACTCCATAATATCAAGTTGTAAATTTCCAGTTTCATTTGGAGATAACTGAAGAGGAGAGAATGTAGAGTCATCATTGAGTGTAGGGCACTCCAACAGAAGCCCACGACCCTCAGCCTCCCCTTCGCCTTTCAGCTCTTGTGGTTAGAGGGAGAGAGAGGAGGTTCTCCAAAAGTAGGATTCACTCTCACTTGATAAGTCGGATTCACTGCTTATTATTTAATAAGCATCTTTACTATGCCTTGATTCAGGACATTTCAGCAAGGCAGATGCCATTAGTTCCATTTTATTGATGGAAAATCACCGGGCTAGAAGGGTAACTTTTGACAGTCTCTGGGCTATATCTGAGAGTATCTGAAGCCAGGTCTGTCTAACCATATGCAACCTGTTTGGTCATTCCATATCTCCCTCACATCGAGTCCCTTTGCCCTGCAATTATGGTGGACCACTGTCAGGTAAGCTGCAGGTTAAGGCTGTCACACGTGTGTTAAAGAGGCAACAACACATGGATAGCCAAATTTGCAAAACTGTAAAGCCATAATAATCACCACAGGTCCTGGGAACAGGTCCAGGAACTACCAAAGCTATTTCAGTCAGAGTCAGAAAAGAGAGACAGGCCCAAGACTGGTGAGTTTTCTCCTTTGCCGACAACTTGGATTCCACACAAGTTGTTGCTGTTGCAGCCGAGGAAACCCAACAAGATTTGGAGATCTGTGTTTCTCTTCAGATGGCAAAGAATATTTGAGAACGAATAAGAAGGCAAGGAAAAACCATGCCATTTTTATGTAAAGAAGAGTTCAAAGGAAACATAGCCCAAAAGGTAAAAGAGAAGTGACTCCTATTTTTTTTTTCATAAGAATCCATTTAAAATTTTAGACAGGCAGTGCTTAATGTCCCATTTTTAAATTAATTTCTCCCTTCTATCAGCAGCACCAGGATAATTGCTGGCACAGCGATGACCCCTTGCCGAGCCGTGCAGAGGGGAAGTGTGAGAAGAATTGGATGCATAGAAGAACGGCAGAAACCTCATGCAATGTGTGTCCTAAACTGCAAAACTAATTACCTTCAGGGTGGCAAGACAGCCAGACTGTGTCACATCTCTTATAACGTTGCCTCATTGCTTCGAGTCCTAAGTCTTTCTTTCTGGGTTTTTATATATTTGTTGAGAAATGAGGTTTCGGTTAAATCTTTCTTACTCTTTCCCTGGAGCAAAAATTGTGAGCAAAGCAAAGAGTCAGAACAAATCTTGTTTCTGGGCACTGCCTTCCTTCCAGGGCGTCTTCTCCAAAACACCACTTGTCTTTGCAGACCATGAGGTCGCATCATGCGATAGATCATTAACCACCCTTTATGGATCACCTTCAATGCAGCCTTTACCATCGGGGCTATAAAGACAAATGATACCCTCTGAGCCCTCGGGGAGCTCATGTTTAGTGGAGAAGAGGGATGACTGGATGAATAGTCGTTCCATAAAAGTTTAATAGTCAAAGGCTGCACAGAACCGGGTGAGCACATTCTGTGTCTTCCAGGCACAGAGAATGTCTCGTGTTTTCTGTTGGAAAGCAAATTCTCCTTGTTAAGAGAAATAAGTTGGCACCATTCAAATGATCATCCCTATATTAATCAGTCTGTGGCTGTCAGAGCCCTGTAGTGAGAATGGCCTTTATCCCTAGCTACTAAAATATACTGACACAGAGCCAAGCCCAATATAATACAATCCTATGGGGGAAATATCACATTTTCCAGGGTATGTAATTGGGAAAAAAAACCTCCATATTTAGAGTCTATGACATTTTCACTGCATAACATTTTGGGGAAGTCACATCCAGCCACATATTTAGATGTCCCATGGCAATTTGGAAAGATGGCTTTGGTTTTACATAACTGGAATTCAGAACGAGTCCTGGCTTATCTGATGCCTGGAAGATCCAAAGGCAGCAACATCTATCAGCTTCTCTTTGTTACTAAATTCCACACTGCTCTGCTCCTCCATGGGCTCTGGTGAAGCTGGAGGCCTGGTGTCTCACACTCGATGCTATGGATGTGGTAGATGTTACTCACTTTGGCTTCTTTTTGTGTGTGTGTGAACTTTGTGAAACGTTTCTCACACATATTTAAGGTGGTGTGGCTCAGTGGGGACACACAGGTTAGGCAACTGATAGCTTCTCTCTATCTCAAACGTCCATTTTGCTTTATTTTTATTTATTTATTTATTTATTTATTTATTTATTTATTTATTTATATTTATTGCAAAGAGACATCATGACCGATGCCTATCTTATTGAAGACAGAGTTTATTGGGGCTTATGGTTTCAGAGGGTGAGTCCATCATGTCAGAGAGCATGGTGACATACAGGAAGGAATGACAGGGTCAGGGGGAGAAGTAGCCGAGAACTTAAAAATCTTTATCAACATGTAGGAGGCAGAGAGAGCTAACCTCCTCCAACAAGGCCATACTTCCTAATCCTTCCCAAACAGTCCCATGACTAGAAACCAAGTGTTCAAATACTTGAGTCTTGGTTGGGGAGGGTGGATTCTCATTCAAATTACTACAGATTTCTTGGACACTATTGCAACCTCTGATTTGCTTTCTGACAGGATTCTTTCTTAGAGTTCATTGACTCATGGCTCATCTGACTTACATGAGGTAAAGCTCAGAGGTCAGACTCTGTGTGACCTCTTCCAGATCCTCTCCTTTATCTGTTTCCATCTGCTGATGTGCAGGACCAAATTAATTTGTACACAGAATGGTAGACAGAGGTAGGAAGGAGGTCAAAGTGTCTGCCTTTACTTCGGTATACTGAACAGGCAGCTTGACAGTCTGGGGAACTGGAAACTGACATATTATTTTAATTAGACACTTTTGTCAACGTGGGGCACAAGCAGGCTTCCCAATATTCGTGGACATGTTGCTCTGGAATGCACGGGTTAAGTGGATGACAGTGAGTGGGAGTCACTGGTCTCCCTACACTGCAGGATGCTCGAAGGATGCCCTCTATACCCACAGACCAGCTGCACTGAGAGCATCTCTGGAGATGTTGGTGCTCTTTTAGTGACTTCCTTGGAGAGGTGGTTCTGGGGGGTCTTTGCAGTTAGCAATCATCTGTGAGCCTGGTGCTCATGACTGTAACGGGTGGACCTGTTTGTGACCCTCATGAGAGCATTGTGGGAGGTTTATGGCATAACCGTGACCACTTTGACATACTCTTTGTCTGCTCCTGTGGCGGAATTTATGTCCCTTCTCCCAGTTCTAAGTGTTGGCTTTATAGGATTTGAGAGGTTATGTTGGTTGAAGAACACAGGTCTGCAGGGAATGCTAGTCTGCCGGCTGTCAGTTCATTACCTCTACATAGCTCAGTAAGAATAATCTAGAATCTCGTGTTTTGGGGATACCTAACGATTCTGCTGCATTCTGAAAGCACTACAAAATTTCATGTTTGACCACGTGTCAGGGACTGTTAGCTGACACTCAGTATCAATTCCTTCTTTCTCACCTTATATAAAAATCGGTATTTTATTTATGGTGGCAAGGACTCCAGCCAAAAGACTATGTGTTCCAACACCCCTCTTTATTGTCACAGTGATAAATATGTCAGTGAATAAGATTCAGTTTTTAGAAATTGAATTCCAAGGCCTCTCAGTAAGTATGTCTATGCTAGTTGGCTTATCCGGGAGCCTTCTCTGTTGTCTCATTATCATTTCTGATGTTCTGGCTGCAGGAAGATGTTGGCCATTCTGCCTTGTCAGGCTGCCTTCAGGACAGACACTTTAGTAAGGGTGGGGTCAAATGGTAGAAGTCTATGTTTATCACCTGTGAAGCCTCTAGACTAGCTCCAGATGAACTTTCTTCCTCTAGATCTCTGGAGGAAAAGTGGTCCATTTAAACCACTGTTTGTGAGGTGGCTTTGCTGTATGTAGTCACCTAATCCATGACGTCAGGTGTGGTGATCGTGGCTTAGAAAGCACAGCATGGGAAATCACTGGAAAATCACTACTGTCCTATTTGTACATACATACAGTTAGAGAGTGAGAAATATTTAAATAACAGGTCTAGGCGACCACGTAAAAGACATCATCACCTGGTATTAGATGATTCATTGTTAAGTGGGCTGATCCTAAAGGCTCTGGGAGGTCTACCTTTGGCTAAGGTGGGAGGAGTAGATCTTAGTAAATGGGATTTAAACAACTTAGTAGGTAAGGAATGGAGACATATAAGCAATGAGAAAGATGTGAGTGTGGAAAATAAAAAATAAAAAAAGGCCAGATACCTTCAGAAGCCATGGCAAACTTTTCTGGGTGTGTGGTAGTATGAATAGGCTTTTTCCCTTATAGACTCATGTATTTGAATGCTCAGCCCATAAGGAGAGGCACTGTGAGTAGGTGTGGCCTTGTTAGAGGAAGTATGTCACGGAGGGTTTGAGGTCTTATATATGCTCAAGCTCTATCCACTGTGGTATACAATCTTCTTTTGCTGCCTGAAGATCAAGGTGTAGAATTCTTAGCTCCTTCTCCAGCACCATGTCTGCCTGCTGCCATGCTTCCCACCATAACGATAATAGACTAAACCTGTGAAACTGTAAGCCAATCCAGATTAAATGTTTTTCTTTACCAGAGTTGCCATGGTCATGGTGTCTCTTCACAACAACAGAACCCTAACTAAGACAGTGAGGAAGCAGTGGAAGACTCAGCCAGAATTCTCCAGAAATTTCTGATGTAGGTTTCTATTGTCTGTTATTCATTCTAGATGATGTTTTGAGGGATTGTCCAGTCTCTTCACGCTGCACTGAGAAGTTCTGCTTCTGTCATGGCCTATCCCTTTCTAGAAAGTGCTCTATGGAGCTCTGTGTCTCCCTCTGCAGGTATGACACTCAGCACAATTAGGGACCTTCTAGTAAGGGAGGCTAGTTTGGGGCTCCTCTGTTTGGTTGTTAGACAACATGTAGCTGGTGTTCAGCCATTTGAGCATTGGCATCCAGCCTCCAACATGAAGGAGGTCAGTCATGGAAGATATCAATATTGAAAAATATCCCAGTTCCCAGCCCCTATGAAGATTGTGCTCTCTGCAGCCCATAAAAGTTCAGGACTATCTTAGTTACTTTGTTGTTGTTGCTGCTGTGATAAGACACTGTGACCATGGCAACTTATAGAAGAATTTATTTGGTTTCCGGTTCCAGAGGATCCAGTGAGTTTATGATGGCAGCTGAAAACTCTTATCTTGATCCACAACCATGAGGGCAAGAGAGACACTGGGATTGGGACAAGTCTTTTGAAACCTCAAAACCTACTCCCAGTGCCACACCTCCTCCAACAAGGCCACACCTCCTCCAAGGCCCACACCTCCTTCAGCAAGGCCACACCTCCTCTAGCAAGGCCACATCTCCCAGTCTTTCCCAAAAAGTTCCATCAAATGGGGAAGATATATTGAAATATATGTTTCTGCAGGACCATTCTCATTCAAACTTCCACAAGGATTTTCTCACACTACAGTTTTCAGTCTCCTGCACAACCCACTACACTTTATTGTAATAGGATGAGTTGCCTAAGTCTCCTGGCATGACGTGTCTACTTACATATGGCACAAAGTTCATAAAGGAATTGCTTTCCTGTTCTTTTAAAGATTCTTTTGATTAATGTTAATCATGTGTATGTGTGTGGGTATAATGCACATGAATGCAAATGTCCACAGAGATCAGAGGTGTCAGGGTTCCCTGCGGCTGGGATTACAGGCAGTTATAAGCCATCTGATGTGAGTGCTGGGGATGGAACTCAGGTCCGCAGGAAGAACAATATGTGCTCTTAACCTCTGAGCCATTTCTCCAGCCCCAGGGATTGTCTTCCTTTAAAGAGCATTCTAATTAGATTTATTTAGTGAATGTGTACCCTGTGTAGGCACACATCGGTCACAGCATAAGCATGTTGGTCAGAGAACAATTTACCTATAGTACCTGGGCACCAGGAGCTCAGGTCATCAAGCTTGGTGGGAAGGGCTATGACTTCCTGGGCCAAGGAATTTGGCTTTGAATGTTGACAGAAGTAGTTCTACTATCAATATTTGTCACTGTGATGGTTAATATTGATTGTCAATTTGATTGAGTCTGGAATCAACTAAAGAGTCATGCTTCTGAGATGTTGCTAAATTAACAGAGAAAGGGTTTCCCAGAATGCTCAACACCGTCTAGCAGTGACCCGGATGTAAAGAAGTCCAAGGGAAAAGCAGCACCGCTGTGGATCATTTGCTGGTAGTGTGCAGATGTCAGGCAACAATGAGCGAGCCCGCGGTTTGTGTTTGCAACTGGCCTCTCCTCGAGTTTTCCACGGCTCCCTTTCCTGGCTGCTCACTCATCAGAGGGCACGTCCTTAATGTGCGGCGCTGACAAGGCATTTCAGTCCTGCAGCTAATTAAAATCACTCTTCGGCTCCGTGTGACAGGTCCTTCAGACTCATAAATCAGAAATTACTAACGATGTGCCTTTTCTTTCTCCTTGTCATTTATTAACAAGTTGATTGCTTTCATCGTGTATACCCCACCCGCCCGACACCCCCCCCCCAACAAAAAATTCCAAATAAATAAAACTACTAAGAGAAATGTCTGGTGCGTTTTTGGCTTTTTGAGCCAGCAATACACAGCCAGAAATATAAAAGGAGGGAAAAACCAACCAACCAACAACAAAAAAACCATCCAAACAAATAAACCCAACCTAGCTTTACTCTCGCCGTTCAACAAACGAACATAAGAAACCAACTTGAGATGAAAAAAGAAAACAACCAGGCAGTGATCTATCAGTTTCAGACCCGTGAGTCATTCCTGGGCGGAATTGAGACAGAGTTACCTGGGGAATGCAAACTCAGCCTGGCTAAAGTCCAAACATCACAGTGACCAAACAGAATGATCCTCAGGAAAGAGGAGCCGGGAAGCAAAGCTCTTGACAACATCAACGCCGGTGAAAAATGGCCTTGGAGATTTCTCATTAAGGATATCTGAAACCACAGTTCTTATCGCTCTTTGCTCCCCCTTTCTTAGTTGGGGCCACAGACTGTCTCTTCCCTCCAGTTTTATCCTGTGCTAGAGGCAAGCTGTGTTCGTGAAGGTCAGATCTGGTTGGTTGGATGGATTAGGTTACTGTTCCCAGCTGGTGAAAAAAGGGAAGCTCAAAACTGTCCATTCTCTCCTAAGAGCAACACCCAGCCAAAAAAAAAAAACCTTAAATTCACACTACTCATGGAGGCACTGGCGGCACTTGGGGAAATGAGATAATTAAAAACAGCAAATTTGAATAAATCTAATCTTTGGTGGCCATAAAGGGCGCATTAGAAGAATATGAGGAAAGGTTGACTTAAACAAAATCGTGGACTATTTTTCTTTATTTTGTGCCCACAGTAGACCTATCCTTAGAGGCCTTTCTTTGCCAGGCCCTGCAATAGCTGATTCCTCAAACACTAATTTCCCATTACCAGCTCTGTTCCTTAAGAGCTTTATTAAAGAGAAGAAATAGTCTTTTACTTATTTTGTAGTTGCCAGATAAAATAACTCAAAATCAAAATGAAAAATTCTGCTTGGATATAGCATGTGGGCAAAGACACTTAAATTTTGAAATCTAATAGTTAAGCTGTATTTGGGGGGTAATATGCATTAAGCTGTCACAGAAATGATTTTTTAAATATTTTCTTTTTTAAGATTTATTTATTTATTTTATGTATGTGAGTGCACGGTCGCTGTCTTCTGAAACACCAGAAGAGGGCATTGGATCCCCATTATAGATGGTTGTGAGCCACCAGGTGGTTGCTGGGAACTGAACTCAGGACCTCTGGAAGAGCAGTCAGTGCTCTTAACCGCTGAGCTGTCTTTCCAGCCCCACGGAAATGATTTTTTTAAAAAAGTATCAATGAGAGTAAAAGGAAGCACGTAGAGATAAAATTTAGAAATGCTTTTTCAAAACTGCAGAGCATAGCTTAAGTGCCTTTACTAAAAGGAAGCATGCTATAAGATCATATATTTTATGTCAGGAATGTACTCAAAGTACCTGACTCTATACCCTGGATTACTGAGAAAATGAGGTGTATTAACTCTTTCTTAATGGGGAACAGTTAAACATGGGAGCTTAAAACACTTTGCCTAGATGTCTAGATACATGGATAATGAAAACAGAGTGTGGTAACACAGTGGAGTTTCATTCAATTATAAAGAAAAAGGAAATAACCCAGAAAGTGCTGTACTGAGCCGGGTGACCCAGACTTACACAAACATCACATCTATTCTTTCACCACAGATCCTACCTTTCAATGTATATGTGCAATGAGCCCAGGCCAGCAAGCAGGGGACGAGACCGCTAGAGGAGAGAGAGAAATGTTGAGGCAGAGAGACAGACAAGAGGACCATGAGATATGAAAGCAGAAAGGATGCTGCTATGGGAGTGGATGGGTGAATAAAAGAAGGGGTGTTGGGAGGCAAGGAGGAAGGAGACTCAAGGGGAACATGTTGGAAAGGTGCCATAGAGAAACCCAACTTTCTGTATGATAAATAAACAGGTTTATTTTTTAAAATGCTTTTACAAAGATTTATACTGTAACATTAAGGTGAGCTAGACCCCAGTTATATACAAGTAGCATCCAGACCCCAGTGACTAAAAACACAACGATCAACTTTTGTTCATGCTACATGCTCACTGTCCTCAAAATGCCATCAATAATATTGACCTGAAAACTGGATCCTGAAGTCGTGCAGTTTCCTTTAGTATCTGGGGGCAACTCTCAGGCTCCTGTGTTTTCTTATTGGTTACACAGGTTCTCATCAGACTTTATGGCTTAGAACCACTGTGTAAGACCCGTTCCTTATGTCAGGATTGATTTTTCTCTGTGATTCCCTATTTATACTTCATACCCACTGCCTGTCAGAGTTCTCAGAACCACAACTGGTGATGAAATGATGTTGGTCCAGGGTTTTAAGGCGATAGCCAATGTTATCAGATAAAACTGAATGTAACAACCAAATTCAAGCACATAGCCTGAGAGTCACTTCTAAACTTCCTTCTTATAGTATTCAAATATTATTGACATTCTTCCCACTATTGGATCAGACCAACTGTGTCTGAGAAACAACCCAAACATAACCATAGGTAATGTTTTCAGAGCAATGTCCCAGTTAGTGGGGTGGAGGGGAACTTACCCCATGCCAAGATGGAGTTACGTAGGTCGGACTCAAAGGGAAAGGATGTCATGCTTTCAGAGCTAAGATAGGAATTAAAAGACTCTCTCAAAGTCCTTAGCACATAGGCTCATGATGAAAACTGTTGGAGGGACTCTCCGACAGCACACAACATTCCAGATAAAATTACTTGTATAAAGAACTCCCCCAGTCACTATCCACACTATCCAGTGAGGAATTGCCAACCCCTGGAGTTAGCTTCTGTAGCTAACTAGCTTTATCCCCTCTCTTTTTTCAAGTCCCCTCGTCTCAACCTCTCCTCACACAAGTGCTCTGCCAACGCAAACAGATTATAGATGCAGATGCCCTATTTGTCACCTTCCATGTCAAACTTACAAAACCAGAACTCTGCCCAGCTTTTAGAATGTTGTTCTCTGAGATTCCGGCACACCATTTGTGCTCTATTTTACAGATCAGTCACAGGCCACCACAACAGAACAACACTCCGGTGTCAGTGGGCAGGAGAAAGAGCTTAAGACAATTTCAAATAAGGAAATGATTGTAGTTATTTGGTTGTCTAAATGAAATATAAAATAAAGACCACATCGTTCTCCTCCTCCTCTTCCTCCTCTTCTTCCTTCTCTCCTTCTTCCTCCTCCTCTTCCCCCTCTTCTTTCTTTTCATCCTTTTCCTTCTCCTCCTCCTCCTCCCCCTCTTCCTCCTATTCAGAAGATATGAAGCTTAGGAGCCTATATTAAGGAATCAGACTCTAGAACGTACTAATTTATCATCACACTTAAATACAAGGATTGGGGCTGCTGATGACTTGGTGGGTGTGGTGGCTTGAATAAGAATGGCCCCCATAGACTCATGTATTTGAATGCTTGGTCACCATAGAGTGGTGCTATTGGGAGGTGTGGCCATGTTGGAGAAAGTGTGTCACTGGGGTGTGGGCTTTGAGGTTTCAGATGCTCAAGCCAGGCCTGGTGGCTGTTGCTTTCTTCCTGCTGCCTGACAATCCAAATGTAGAACACTAAGTGCCTCCTCTAGCACTATGTCTGCCCTAGTACCATCATGTTTCCACCATGCTGGCAATAAGCTAAACCTCTCAACGGTAGGTATATCAGCCCCAACTTTCACTTATAAGAGTTCCTGTGGTCATGGTGTCTCCAAGGCAATCGAAACCCTAACGAAGACAGCAGATAAAGTGTTTGCTGCAAAAGCCTAAGACCTGTGTTTGACACATAGAACCTACAATAATCCAGATATGGTGGCTTCCATCTTTAGTCCAAGCTTCTTTTACCATGAGATCAGAGGCCGAGATAAGAGAGTTGCTTGGAATTTTGTGGGCCATATGGTCTGGAATATATGGGCAACAGAAACAATCATACACACACAAGCACACACACACATGTAAACATATACACACAAGCATACACACATGCAGCATGTACATACACACATGTGAGTACACATCATACACACACATGCACAGCACTCATAGATATGTAAAAATTTTGAATCTATTTAAAACATGCAGAGCTGAAAAATCTGCAGTTCATTTTTCTAAAGATATATAACTTAGTTGAATGTAGTGTTAGACTGAAGTTACAATTTTCTCTTGTTCTGAATTATCAAGCAGTCAGACATTTTCTCCCCCATTAAAGTTGATTTAAACATACAGCTTATATAGGTTATATGGGATTTAGTTCCACGGTTTCTTGAACCAGGAGAAACTCAAGATGGATAAGCTGTGTTAACTCCACGCATCCATATGTGTTTTTATGAAGCTGAAAGGCAAGTCTAAGATTTTATGTGCCCTCTAAAAGATAAAATCTTTAGAGAGAAGCATGTTCCTACTTCTATAAATATTGCATCAACTGCTTGTGCATTATCTAATAACAATAATAAATATACCCCAGTCAAAAGCAACTTTGAGTTTGTAATTGATTTTGACCATTAATCCACATTGAATAACTGCAGGATATGATGGAGTGGGAATGAGGGTCTGGCTGATGCACAGAGACAATTTTCCATCCATTTGAGCAGCCTGTTTTAAACCCTCTAAATGACTACAAGAACAGGATGTGAGGTACTGTAAGACTGAGGTGCAGAAAGTGAGAGATGGTATAGGAGAAGGGAAGAAAGGTTAAAATAAAGTTAACTTAGAAATCTTGCAGGAGATCTTAAATATGGCACCAAAAGGATTAAAACATCTATTTTCAAAGTTAATAATTGTATCATAACCAAATGTAACTAAATAATGTGTGTGTGTGTGTGTGTGTGTGTGTGTGTGTGTGTGCGCGCGCGCGCGCGCTCATGTAGATGTGGAAGCCAAAGGTTGATGTCTGGTGTCTTCCTCTTTTAACCGTCATTGTTATTTTCTGAGTCAAGGTCTCTCACTAAACCTGGGTCTGCCCAGTCAGCCAGGCTAGCTGACCAGGCACCTCCAAAGGATCCTCCTGTCTTTGCACCCCCAGCACTGGGATTGTAGGTGCATAACATCATGTCTAGCTTTTCATGTGGGTGTTCAGCCTCCAAACTCTGATCTTCATGCCTGTGGAGAAATCACTTGACCAACTGAACCATGCTCTCAGCCTGTGAGATTAATTTTATAACAGGAAAATTAGCCCCACTTCCTTAGAAGTGTAGAAGAATTTCTTGGGAACAATTTCAAGTGCTGATATGCTAGGATTGTGGGCCTAATTACACAAGGATCCCTCTGAATTCATTGGAAGTCCCACTGATGAAGATAGCCTGAGAACAAGGAAATTCCATCATCGGTCAAAGGGGGTCTTCAGTCACCACAGGAGAGGGGTTGACTTGGGATGACTAACAATAACAGAGTTCCTGAGTTTGCTAAGACCCATTTGAAAGCGGTTGATGGAAATGTAGTCTGCTTTGGTTTGATCCTTAGGAGAGCGTGTTCTGTGCTACTGGAACAATCAAGCAGAAATTTGATGGTCAGGTAAAGCCAAGTCCAGCTGCATCAGTGGTTTGAAATTGCTCTGAGTTCTGAAACTAAAAGAAAAGGGCATACATGAGTCCACTCTGTCTGTTTGTCTGTCTGTCAGGGAAACACAGTGGAAAATGCTGAACTTAGCAGTACAACCAATGAAGTCATTTGCATTTGACAAAATGTGCTTCAGATTCCGCAGTTTTATATGTATTAAACAGCTTAAAAGTTTTCCAGAAGTTTCAGTGCTAGGTGCTTGTAAGTCATATCATTAAATGTTAACAAACTTCAACAAAACCATGAAGCCAGAACTCAGACTTTTTGAGCTAACAATTGGTAACGTGTATATAGCCTTGGTTTTAGGATGAGATAAAAGTCAATTTTCTTTTTTTCCATTAGGGAACAATTTGGAAGAATATAGCTCAGTGTGTTTTAACATATGCATTTCCTCACCAAACCAATACTCAGATTAAAAAATAACAATTTTCTGTTTCCCTGAAGGTTCCTTTGTAGCTTTTCCAGTCAATTCCTCTGAAGGTTACACTGATCTGACATCCATTAGCCTTGACTGGCTGTACTTGCCTTTCAACAGAGTATTAAAATGTTAATATAGCTGTTATTGGTTATACATCTCTCAGAGACATCACGGGTCAATGTATTTCCTCTCACCTGTTTGTTCATTTGTTTAAAACACTATATAGCTTCAATACTGCTCAGAAGCGAGTAAGAATATAATATTGAAAAAGAAAGAATTTAAGTCTACCCTCAGGAAAACTCTGGAACATGGAAGAATACCTTATACATACAACCAAGCGTGCAGTTCCTGCATAGCTTAGTGAATGCCCCTAAATGAGGGAATGCCCAATGTCAAGACTGTCATGTCACATGGCCATGGGGATCAGTGGAAGCTTCTGGAACAATTTGCAGCTAGACAGAGACAGGAAGGATATGAGTCAGGACTAACCAGACAGAGATGAGGAAATATAGGAGCAGAGAAACAAACAATGGGAACGAGTGCTCAAAATGGAGGGAGCCTTGAACAGTTAAGGAGCTGAATCCCCACAAAACACACACACACACACACACACACACACACACACACACACACACACACACACACACACTATTTCTTTTAACTAGACAGCAGGCTGGGGCTGCATCCTGAAGGACTTTTCAGGATGCATTCCAGAGTTCCTCCTTAATTTTAAGGGGAGTAAGGGCCGACAGCAAAGGACTATCCTTGCCAGACTGGCATCTATCTTAAAGTAGCAACACCTTCAAGAGGAATTAAACATTTGGAGAAAGAAAGGGAGTGTGGTGAACAATTTTGGTATTTTAGGACCAAAAGCCTGAATCAGTGTCTTTCCTGACAGACACTGTTTATGACACTTTACTATCTCTGAATCTAAGTGACAAGCATTGTACCTTAGATGTGAAATGTCACACACAGGCTCCTGAGTTTAAACACTAGGACCCTAGATGGTGGTGGTGACTGGAAGACTGTGAAAGCTTAGGGAGGAGGGGCCTAGCAGCAGAAAGTGGGTCACTGGGACAGGAGGGGAATGCTTTACAGATTATAGTCTGGGCCCGGTTCCTGCCCAAGGCCTCTGGTTCTTGATCCACCATGATGTCAGGAGTACCAGGCACAAGTTTCTACCTCCATTGACCCAGCTGCTTCCTGCAGCCTTCCCTGTCATGATGAGCTGTCCCCTTAGAGACTATGACACGCCCCCAAACTCTTATTCCCTTAAATTGCCTCTTGTCAGGTGTTTAACTACTACATTGTCTGACAGAATATACCCAAGAAAGGAGGCTCCACAACAGCCCAAATCAGTGATGTCTGAGAATGTGTTACCTCAGTTCCACCTTGGGGGAAAACTATCAGGGGTAGAGGCAAGCTCCGGAATAGCCCAGCTTCCCAAGCAGTAAACGTGGGATTCACATCTGCCTTCCTGTATGGTAAGATCACTTCCTGTATCTGAGATTTACCATTCCCCATGTTAAACATTGTTTTCTCGATGCCTATGTGTGTGCTGTAACCATTATTAGGCTGATAAGTTGAGGAGACAAGGCAAAAAGAAAGAAAAAATCTCTTTCTCTACCCCTCTAATTTCTAAGGCTCCTTCTTTGTGATCTATATTTAAACTAATGCTCTGGATAATTCCTTCCAACACCTGCTCTGTTCACTTCACTTCACACTTGCTTTATACAAATGGGTGTTCAAGCTGATTAGATTACCTAGATGGATACGGGCATGCATCACAGGGGCACAGGTTATGTAAAGTGGCTGCATGCATTGCCCCCTTGTCGGTGATAAATTGAAATACAGTTCGTATCATTTTCTTCTTTCTTACTTGGATGGATTTCATTACTGAGCCCGTACTTCAGCCCTGTACTAAAAATCACATGTTATTTCCTTACAGAGCTGCCATGTTGTTGCTTAGGTTTTGTTTTATTTTTTAAGGCATTCATTTTTTTTTATATGTATGACTATTTTTGCTTGCATGTAGGTAAATGTATCATGCGCCATGCCTGGTGCCCAAAGAGGCCAGAAGAGGGGTAATCAATGCCCTGGAACTGAAAGTTACAGATAGTTATGAACCACTCTGTGGGTGCCAGGAATTGAACCCTGGGCTTCTGCAAGAGTAGCAAGTGCTCTTAATTGCTGAGCCATCTCTCTAGCCAGGGCTATTCAGCATTTTATCAGAGTTGAAATATCTACCCAGTGCTGATGTGCCTATTAACTGGCATTATTTACTGCCATGTTGACAAAAATAAAATTAACACTTGATAGGTAGACCTCTACAGAAAACTTCTGGCTATGGGAAGAAAATCCAGTATTTCAGCCTAGTCAGTAGGATATTTTAGTGGTCTCCAGGGACACATATGCCTCCTCCCCTAACTGGATTATAAACCCCTGGAGGGAAAGCATTTTGGGTTGAAATGTGTCCCTGAAAAATGAATATGTTAAAATCCTTAGTTTTCATACCTCAGAAAATGACCTTATTTGGAAGAAGGGTCATTGGCAGGTTTAACTGTCTAGGTTAAGATGAGGTCATATGGGAGTGGGTAGAGCTGGTAATCCAGTGTGGCTGAAACCTTAAAATAGGGTGAGGGGGTTGGATGGATAGAATACTGTGTGAAGATTAAAGTTGTGTACCAAGGAGCAGGCAGGCGCTTTGGAGTCTGGAGTAAAAACCACCCAGGCACCTGCAGGGAGACCACGGCCCTGCCCACATGCTGATGTTGGATTTCTGCCTTCAGAATGAAGAGACAATAAAGGTATGTTGTTCTAGGCCACCCTGTTTATGGTGCTGTGTTATGGTTAGAAATCGAACACAACAAGGATTAGAGCTCGTTCATTTTTGGGCGCCCTACAGAGGCTCGTGAATGTTGGCTAAACTGAAACGGCAGCTGTAGATCCAAGCTATTCAGGAACACTTTTGGCTCGACACTAGTTTCTTGCTCCTGCAAAAAAGACAGGTACAAATCACTGTTTACCTACCCATCTCTACTGCGGAAGAGGATGATGAGGTTTCTCAACGTGTAGGTGGAATCCTTCCTCAGCGGAAGCTGAAGCATCCATAGCAGATTCTTCTCATGGACACACAGCCTGGAAAGCTCTCCCTATCAACATTGTTTATTTTTCTTCTTCTTGTAGACATATGTATGGAGTTACACATGTCCTTTACCTGCACCGAGGAAATTTTCTGTGGTGTATCTTTTACTCTCCCATACCCATAGTCCATTGTGACATACGTGAAGAGAGACACCATCCGGATTGAAGGAAGAGGAGGGGCGCATGGGCATAGTTTTCACCCAATGGTTTTATGAAGTCTTATTTCCCACTAAACAAAACACAAGTGTTACTTAGGCTGCTTTTGTGTCAGTTCTGCATTCCCCCAAACAAATTATTGTTCTGTCTACTAGACTGAAGTTACCAGCTAATTGTCTTAAAGTTGTCAGTGTGTAGGTTCAGATGCACGTTCAGAAGTTTGTAACATCTCATCAAATATGATATGTGTGCTGTGGACCGACCTGTCTGTAGCTTGAAGATTTTTATTTGTAGGTGCTTTTGTGTATGATTATTTAAATAATCATCAAGATTATTTAAAGATGACTCCAGGGATGGTGAGATAGTTCAGTGGGTAGGGACCCTTGCACGCAGTCTTGACAACCTGACTTCAATCCTGGACCCCATAAGGGTCAGAAGAGAACTGAGAGTTGCTCTCTGACCTCTACACACCATGGTACATGCACTCTTTGGTTCCTTTCCAGACTTTTACATCTAGAGCAGCAGTTCTCACCCTTCTTAACACTGCCACCCTTTAATACAGATCCTCATGTGTCTGTATTAAATCATAAATTTATCTTTGTGGCTACTTTATAACTTTAATTTTGCTACTGTTATGAATTGTAATGTAAATCTCTGGGTTTTCCAATGGTCTTAGGAGACCCCTGTGAAAGGCATTCAATCCCCCACAGGGGTCATGACACACAGGATGAGAGCCACCAATCTAGACTATTTAACTTCTAATTATTGCTCTAAAAATTATTACGTTGTGTGTGACAAGAACCCTTGCCCGCTGAGCCATCTTGATGGCCTCCAATTGTTTTGTTTTGTTTTTTATAACTATACTGACAAAGCATGTTTCTTCATTAAGAACCGGTGGCAACTCACAATAAATACAAAATGTCAAGTCTGGTTCATACCATCCTGTGTTGGCTTCACATTTCAATAGAGATCAAGGTTTGCAAATGAGCTGCCTATTGGTAAAAGCCATTATATGTATTACATGCACTGAAAAGTATGTAAAAGATAGAAGCAAAACCTCAAAGCTAAGATATTTCACGTGACAACCTAAATTCTATTCAAACAAAACAAAACAAAACTAGCAGTTTTCATGCTTCATGACTAGAAAAAAAATCACTTGGAACTAAGCGGATCTTGGCTCCTTAATGCGAGTGAGGGCAGGGACCACCATTTCTCCTTGCCATTTACTCAGTGTTCACACATACTCATGCCTGCCTACCTCACACACATGCTCGCAGCTAGACCCAGTCATAAATGTAAGGCAACTTTCAATAGGATATGGTTTCTGCACCCCAACTATCCCCAGAGAAATTACTCTCAATACCCCAAAAATATATTTGAAGGAAGGGTGAAAACTACAATTGCATTATAAATTAATGTACTGTTTTTCATAACTGCTTTCTGAGACCAATTATTTTAAAAATTGCTCTTATTTATTATATACCATCCAAAAAGTTTTATGCACACACTTGCAGAGCATTGCTGCCTTGTATCTGGATGCTGGATAATATGTAATTTTTTTTAATACAACCACTATGAGAAACGGACTCATTTGTGTTGCAACTATAATTTCAGTTTTGGCATTGTTTTTTTCTACTTAACTAGTTCAATTAACATTTAAGAGGAAGAGTGAATTAATTCATCTTTTGTCATTCTTCACCTTCCAAAGGTAAACGCAAGCCACTGTATCATGTCCATGTCAGACACAGTACTTTGTGTTACACACTGTCTCTCTGCAAGTTTGGAAATCTCCTATGAGTGGTATTTGAAAATAAAGCACAATATTGTTCTCCAGAAAAATAAAATATAGATACTTCTAAGTCTTATAATCGGTTCAGGTGTAGTAGTAGACATTTTAAATCTTAGCACTTGGGAGATAGAGGCAGGAAGATATCTATGAGTTCAAGGCTAGACCGCTCTACAAAGTGAGATCCTGTCTCAAAAAATAATTTCTTGTTGAAAACCAATATACAAGAGAATTGCTATTGATGATTTGGATAAGGCCTCTCTCTGCAAAGGCTTAAGCACTTGAGTACTTGGTTCCCAGATGATGATACTCTCTGGGGGTCTTTAGGAAATACAGAGCTGTTATAGGAAGTATGTCACTGGGGCAAGGTTTTTACATTCTTATAGTCTGACCCCACTTCCATTTCCTTCTCTCTACTTCCTGCTGGTAATTGAGACCTAAGCCCTCCACTTACCACTCCCACCACTATGGCTGCCCCTGGTTGCTATGGCTCCCTGCCACAATGGACTCCTATTCCCCTAGGACTGTAAGCCCAAATAAACTCTTCCTTCTATATGTTGTCTTGGTCATGGTGTTTTATCACATCAACAAAAAGTAACCAATATACTATTTTAGGGGGAAACTACATGGAAGACAGGCTTGATGTATGTGTGTGTGTGTGTGCCTATATGTTCAATTTAGTGTGTGTGTGTGTGTTTGTGTTTGGATGTGCATGCATATTTGTGTGTGTGTAGATCAGAGGTCGGTATCCAGTGTCTTCCTTTTTTTCTCTCAACCTTGTTTTTTTTTTTTTTTTTTTTTTTTTTTTTTGAGACAGGGTCTCTCACTCAACCTGGTTTTCACCAATGTGCTAGGTTACCTGGCCAGGGAAGTCTGGGAATTGTCCCATCTTGGCTTGCCCGGCATGAGAGTTAACAGATAAGCTGGACACATCCAGTTTTTTTGCATCGTACTGGGGATCTTCTGGATTCCATACTTGACCCCTTTCAAACTGTGACATGGTACAGGGGACAATCCTGTTGAGACAGCATAGTACAAGGAAGAATACTGTAGAAGCAACACTAGCATGGTTCTTCTAACAACTGTTGGAGATTGGTTCTGATGCTTTAATTTAATCAGGAATCTGTGTGTCCAAACACTGAAGGTCCTTGTCCCCAGCTGGGTTTTGATTGATCAATAAAGATGCCAGTGGCCAAAGACTGGGCAGATGGAGACAGAACAGGACCCTTAGATTTGAGTGGGCTAAGACGCAGGAGAAGGGAGGGGAGAAGAGAATCGCTGGGAGCCAAAACTGTGTAGCCCAAACTCACTGCTACAACAACCTCTCAGAATCTCTGCCGCACTGTTAAGGATCCTACAATAAGGAAATGATCATTAAAAGCCCATCAAAGAGGGGGTGTGAGAATAGATTTGAACAATATTAAGGGGATTGAGCCTCGATGTTGAATGAGAGTTGAAAACTCAAAGGGGAAAAGGAAACCATGAGAGCTCAGAATACAAGCTGAGAAGAGGAGATGCGGCGGGGGCGGGTGATTAGATATTCTGCAGGGTGCTCTTCTTGAATCTTTGTGGAGCTCAGTTGACAGAAGTAAATGTGAGAGCTCTTCGTGGTTATCATTATCATCATTACAGCACTCACCCAGGAAATTATAGCTTATTTAGTACTTTATCCCTCATATTAATGATGTGAAAGTTTCAGGACAACCCACTAAGAAAATAAAAATGAAAATAATAAAGCAGCCTGCGGTTCTTAAGAGCCTGGTAAAGTCTAAACACTTCCCCGCAGATGATGACTCAGCGGCGTAGGATTGGCAGGTGGCTGTCCTTAGATCATTGGCTTTTATTGGCCTTGCTACAGTTTGAAGAAGGCGTCTGAGGAGCCTTCCTTTCTGTCATCGTCTTGGATGCATCTACAGAGACCTGGATTTGACTCATTAACTGGAAAAATACAGTAGAGAAATCTCTCAGCGGCTTAACTATTCTTTTCCAATGAGTGCTAACTGAGGGTTGTTTCTGTTTAAAAGGGAGACCAGACTCATGTAAAAAAAAACTTGCTTTTGTTTCAAGAAAGAGTGGGAGGAGAGGGCAGTCTATCTCAAAGGGTGTAGGGCATGCATGACCTGATTTGTTGCTATAATTTGGTTATATCATGAGGAAAATACTTCCTTTGGAGGGATGTAAAGAAAAGAAAATACTCCTTTTGGGGGGGGATGCTCAGTTATCTCCTTGCTCTGGCTCATCATTAGGAAATAAAGACACTGAAAATGGGATGCAATTACTTCTAAATCTGGAAATACCTTCAAACAGTAGACCACACATCTCTGAGATTTTCCTCTGCAAGTTGGTCTGTCAGGGAGCCAGGAGTAACTTTGTTTCCATACAGATCCTAGCTTTTATAGCTCACAGACATTTTGTGCTAGGCTACCACTGCCTATTCTCTTCCTAAAAATAGGCTTGGAAAAGATTACTCTATTGAGTACCTATGAAGAATTACAAATCATTTAAGGTGGCACAATACTCCTGGGAATGCTAACTTATCCCTTTGACAGCTCCACAGCTATTCTAAATAGTGTATGGAAGTACCCTGTCTAGCAAGGGACATGGGCCCCTTCAGTGATGCTGTGTAGCAAGATAGATAGATGTGCACATGTTATCAAAGCGAAAGAATAAAACAATTGTAAATTGTGGTGAATGATACAAAGCAGAAAGTTTAGAGGACATCAGGAGGGTCTCTTTCAAGAGGTAATGTCTAAGCTAGTACAAAAGACAAAGAGCTAGTCACAAAACACGTGCCTTCCTGGCTTGATTGGTAATGATGCAAAAGTCCTTTGCACACGCAGATCCTGAGGTGGAACGTTCTTCCCGTTTTAAAGGAGTCTAAAGAACAACTATGTAGCTGTATTGGCGATATCAAGCAAGATAAGAACAAAGCATGACTTCTTTCTTTCTTTTTTACCCCTGCCTCCCAAGATATGGCTCCCCTGTGTAGCTCTCTCTGTCTTGGAACTCACTCTGTAGATCATGCTGGCCTTGAACTCACAGACCCACCTGCCTCTACCTCCCAAGTGCTTGGATTTGGTGTGTATCACCACCACCCGCTGAAGCATGATTTCTGTGTTTAATATATATCTCTTGGATTTATTAATAAATACAAGAGCTGGAGAGGTGGCTTGCTGATTAGGAGCTGGGCATGGATTCAACTCCCAGCATCCACATGGCTGCTCACATCTCCTGTAACTCCAGTTCCAGGGTATCTGATGTTTCTTTTGGTCTCTGTGGGTACCAGACATGGATATGGTGCATAGACATACATTCAGGCAAAATATCCACACACATGAGATAAAAATTTTAAAAAGAAAGATTTTTATATTGGGGTTTCTCAGGGAAATAGAACGAAGCAGAGTGAGAACTGGAAAAGTAGGCGAATCAATAGACAGATGTAGACACAGCCATGGTAAACAAGATGGATTTATTACACAACATGCACTGTGGAGATAAATGTGAAAGGCAGTCATCCCAGGGAGCTGAGGGAATGGGTTAACTCAAGTCCGAAGGCCTGAAACAAGGAAGCTGGTGAAGCATAACTTAGAATTCAAATGCAAAGATCAAAGGTCCAAGAATCCAAAGGAGCTGCTAGTACAGTTTTCAGGGTTTGGAGTTCTAGGTATCCCAGATTCACGGGGCAGAGCAAACTGACCTTTCTTCCACCCCTTTGTCCTATCTGGGTGAGGATGGATCTTTCCTCTCTAGCCTGGTTCACTGATGATCTCTTCTGGAAACAGCTCTGGAAATATAATCAGAAATGATCTTTTGCTACCTCTCTGGGTATCCTGTGATCCACTCAAATTAACACTGGAATGGAAATTCAGATAAATGAAGCTGCTACCCTCAAGATTGAAAAATAGAGAATCTGCATCCCTGCCCCCAGCCGCTTGACTAGCTCTTTTTGACTCTAGCATTTTTTCTTTATCTAATTATGATCTTTCTAGAGGAAGCTTTGAAAATTACACGGACTGGCTTGGCATTATTTAAAATAGAAATTCATCCCACTGTGACACTGTCAGCAAAGCGATGCTTCCTAATGGCTACTTTGCACAAGTGCCCACAGCCTTGTCTGGGGGCAGCTGTCTGGGAAGGGTGCTCACCACATGCAGCAGGACTTGTGCTTTGTGTGCCTCTAATGGGACTGAAGAATTTATAGTGTGACGTTTTGCCTACTTTAGACTCTAAATTCATCGTGTTTGTGATGTGATAGTTTTGGAGAAATTAAGAGACAGTCATGAGTAGTCTTTGAACTGTTCACAGTAATCTTTTTGCTTATTAAATTAATTACATGTTTATGAACATATGGCTATATCTGTAAGTTTGGACACATAGGCATATGATTTTATGTTAGTTGAAAACACAAACGCATGTGTTACCTTTAAAAATGAGACTATTAAAACCTTTTAAATGGTCAAAAACCAGAGACTGATTACCTATTTCTTTTTTATTATCAAAGACCTAATTCAGGGCCTGAAGAGATTGTACAGTGGGCAAGAGTGCTGGTGTCCAGCATGAGGACCCTTCAGATTCCAGTACTCATGTAAAAAAGACATACGTGTTATATGCATGTGACTCCAACACTGTGGAGGTAGAGACAGGGGATGCAATGAAGCTCATTAGCCAGCTAACCTAACAAAACATGGCGATCTCCAGGTTCAAGAGGCAAAGGCAGAGAGTGCTAGAGAACACCTAGAATCCTCCTCTGGTCTCCACATATGCATACATGGGCATGGACCTCCCTATATACATGTATATGCGCATGCATACCTCATACACACACATACAGACATAAACACACACACACACTTTATTATTGTATTTATTTCTGCTAGAAGAAGGTAAGAGAATCTCTATAGAGTATAAATACTGGGCCAGTCCATGTGT
Source organism: Mastomys coucha (assembly GCF_008632895.1). Lineage (NCBI taxonomy): Eukaryota > Metazoa > Chordata > Mammalia > Rodentia > Muridae > Mastomys > Mastomys coucha. Next base: position 97,826,092 of record NW_022196896.1, on the reverse strand, counting down.
AGGTATTAATTTATTAATAATATTTTATTAATTATCCTTACTCTCATGCTGTGATGCTTCATTTGTTTATTTCAAAGGTGAAACCACTATGGTTGGCTGGGCTGGGTTATCTATCCCATGTAACAGAGCTCTGCCAATCTGAAATTCAAGTCTCTCCAGTGCCTCACCCTGAGGCTTTCCCCCAAGAGTTCTAAAAATAGTTTTTTCTTTCAGGGGAACCATTAATTGGATGGTGCACACTTACACTCCCTGGTTTCAAAGCATCATGTCCTCTCCAGATCATGCTTTATGAATTATAAATATGTCTGGGGAGGCTGTTTTCCGATTAAAGGAGGAAACCATTTGAGTCTTTATATCTGAACGTTTACCCACCCCATGAGATTAATTGCCTAGGACATGCCAACTTCCCTCTTTTCATCAGCCAAAAAAATGTAAAAGTGTCTCTTCCCCATTGCTTTGTCAGTAGAAACAGGGGGAAAGGTGATACTGTAACATTCTTCTCTTAGCTAAATCACTTGGAGGACATGGGCCAATTCCTGGCTTTGATTCCCACAGCAGAAATACAACACATGGTGTTATAGTTTCATGACAACATGTGATGAAGAGTAGCAGGAGTTTCCTCTTTCCTGCTGAGAGTATGTAATTGCATCTTGTGTCACACGTTTAAAAGAGAAGCATGTGGAAAAAGGAAGAGACCAGAAGACATTGAAAGGAAACAATATATCCATGTAGATTAGAATCTCAAATTTTACAGTTACAAGAAAGGCATTTTGTTAGCCAATTGCAAGAAACACTTATGTGAGTATAATCATATATGGAATCAGGGGTAGAGGGGACAGGAAGTAAAATCAGACTTAGAAACCTTAAGACCCACTGACTCACTTCTTCCATCTAGACCCTATCTCAAGACTCAGTTCCATCAAGCGAACAAGTATTCAAATACACAAGCTTAAGGGGGACATTTCATATTCAAAGATACAACTGCTGGTCTGAGTCAGTTGGGCTATAATTTTTTTTTAAAGTACCATTCTGTGGGCAATCCTGGTCCCATTCAGGAACATATTTCAGAAATATGTTTATATTTAGCTCACCCATCATCTATCCCCACCAACAGATGAAATAATTCTGTTGGGAATATATATCCTCAAATGGATAGGATTAGCTGAACTGCTGAAGTGGAAGGAAAGATGAGGTACCTAGTGGCAAGAGCCACTAGTTCTAAAAAAAAAATAAAAAAAATAGTGGCCACAACAAAGGACCTTGTAAATGAGAGGGGAAAAGGGATCCACTTTGGTCACTGCAGACTCAAACCCAGGCTTTCCAATTTTTAATAAGATAAAACGGACTCTTCCAGTGAATGGAAGGCAAAACTAGAGACCACGTGTGGTAGTGACTTTATAGACACAGTTGGGGGAGACTGCAAGCATCCATGCTCTTGTGGAGAGATGCCACTTAATATAGACGGTGCTTGGGGAAGACATGGTGTATGCAGCTCTATACCTCAGAGCAGAGTTCAATGTCACTTAATATAGACGGTGCTTGGGGAAGACATAGTGTATGCAGCTCTATACCTCAGAGCAGAGTATAATGGTTTCGTTGAGCTTTTCAAGTTGTTGGGGGAAAAAAAAAGTTAAAGAGAGTTATGGAAATTAGGATCTGAAGGATGAAGTTCCCTATCATCTCACAAACACTGTATAGTATCTGCAGTTGGTGAGCTTTTTGGACTTTTTCTTTAGAGAGTTAAGAGATCGTGTTCATTCTTCATAAGGTAGACCGATCTTGGCTGTGCCCATGTGATTACTAGAATGTTATTTACTAATTTGTGTGAAAACGTATCTATTGTTTCTAATATTGATATCTACAACCACAAAGTAAAAATGCATATATTCCTCTATTTGATGTGATAGCTTTTCTAATATTTGAATACCCTTATTATATTTTCTTTATTTTTGTTTTCTTCCTCAGGCTAGCTCTTATTTGATTTTTCAGACATTCCTCATCTATCATGTTTGTAATCTTTCCCTTCTGCAGTTCCTAAATGTTCCCTGGTTTCTTTGAGCCACTCTGGTGCTCACAAGAGAGCAGTGTATTTTAGTAGACAAAGACTACAAAAGACAGAAGCTGCCTAGGACTCTGGCTCCCCTTCCCATCTGTAAGGGATGACTTCAGAGCTGACCACACAGAATCTGAACCCGTGTTTAAATTCACGGGCTCTTCAGAAACTCAAGTTGTTTCAGACCATGAAGACCAGTGATAAGACCACAAGACAGGCCAGCACCCAGGTCCTCATTCTGTAAGTCCTAAATAATTCTGGGTTACAACCTGGATCAATGGAGGTTTTATCAGAGGTGAGAAAAAAATGCCCCAGGGATTTGTATAGTCTTTTTCTTTAGAAGAAAATAAATTAAAATTTTAATAACTTTTAACAACAAGCTTTTCATTTTATCTTTTTGCAACATTATATGAATTTAAAGAATTCTCACCAGGCAGTGGTGGTGTACACCTTTAATCCCAGCACTTGGGAGGCAGAGGCAGGTGGTTTTCTGAGTTTGAGGCCAGCCTGGTCTACAGAGTGAGTTCCAGGACAGCCAGGGCTATACAGAGAAAAACCCTGTCTCGAAAAAACAAAAAAAAAAAACAAACAAACAAAAAAGAATTCTCGCTGTTCTATATAGAAAAACATTTATTCAGACTAAACAAGCAAAAATGTAAAGAATACTCTTCTCTCCCAAACATAGATATAGTTATCAAATAAATTAAACATAGATACATAGTTATCAAATAAATTAAACATAGATACATAGCTATCAAATAAATTAAACATAGATACATAGTTATCAAATAAATTAAACATAGATACATAGTTATCAAATAAATTAAAAATTTGAAGAAGTTGTCTCTGGACATTGTTTGATTCATCTATCACCTATCTATCTATCTATCTATCTATCTATCTATCTATCATCTACTGATCTTTATCTCTCAATTATTTAATCAATCTATTTTTCTATCTATCTAGCTAGCTAGCTCTTGTCTCCTGAGTAATTATCTCTACCTATTCACGTAGTACATGCATATATAAATATTATACATATGATGGTTTTATTAAGAACACCTAGGCCTTGGGGTGCCTTGTTTAGAAATAATAGTTAAAAACATTTCCTAAGTCTCTTGACAAGTTATTGAATGATGTTATCAAGGAAATTTCAGGGTGTCCTTGAGCACATGGACAAACTAATGCAGAGAACCATGGGACTCTCAACTACCAAACTGCAGAACTTCAATTCTGTTCACTACAAATCTCAGGCAAGCCTCCATGACTTAATATTTGATCATTAATTTTTGAAACAAAGGATTGCTATTTATCCCAGTTTGCCCTCGTTTTACTTATTTTGATTCTGTATTCCTGGTCTATACAGAATATTTAAAATTTTAATCTTGTTCCATAGCATATTAAATATCTCTCCCAGGCTTTGCATTTTCTGAAAATGTAATAAACCTTCATCCTTATTCAAACCCATTTAAACCAGACAAAGTCAGAGGTCTTGGGTACTCAGGAGAGTTCACTTTCAGGTTGGCCGAGCGAGATTCACAGCTTCTTGCTGTATGGAGTATGGCCCTGTTATTACCATCAAGACTTCCCAGAGAGCTGACCAGGAAGCTGACTTTGTGTCGAGTCACCTGGGTCTTCCACTTACTTGAGTCTAGATTTTTTTTTCCTCTGTGGTGAACTAATTTTCACTAAAAGTACCAAGACTCCTCCAAACGATGCTGAGATAACTACATATCCATACCTGAAGAAGGAAGTCTCAGTGCACATTCACCTTACATTTAAAAACAGGAATCGGAGACCCATATGCTACAGTTAAGTTTTTTTAAAAATCCTAGAAGAAATAATAAAGACAGGTCTTCTTGAGGTTGGATTAGATAGTGAAATCTTACAAAAAACAAGCAAACAAACAAAAAACCCATAAGCAATGAAAGAGTTTTTTAAAATAGGATTTTGATGAAATTAAAAACTTGCATGCTGTAAGTGGATTAATGTTTTCTTGGGCTGACAGACAAAGGAGAATGGGAAATGACTACCAAGAGAGATGGAGTTTCACTTGTGGGTGATAAATTATTGTACTATTGAAAATGCATGCTAAGTCAACTCCATTTCCCTTCTGGTAGATTGGTATGATTATAGAGTTTAATCATATAACACATGGTGATTTGGGTAGGATTCTAGTATAATAAAATTATCTTAAAGGTGAAATGTCTCTGCATGTTGAAACTCTTATTCTACAGTACTACAAAAGGTCCATTGATCCCACTTCATAAGAAGCCTTTTTCTAATGGCTTCCCAAATTAACTAGAATACATGTGGCCTGGGAAGAACTGGCATGAGGTATGGATTGATCATAGGTGTAAGATATAAATCACTAGTGCATGTCATAGTTAGCTTCTGGAGGTGTCTGGTAGGTAACATCAGTAATAATGAGCAACATTAAGAAAGAACATAGATTTGTCTATAATGAGGCTGTAGATAGCTATTACTACATGTGCAGTTCTAGAGATTAGCTCTTAAAAAAAAAAAAACCCTCTGGAATGGTTTTATCTAGATATCTCCATGTACTTGTATGTCTCTCTCACACTTACTGTCTCTTGATTTTACTGTCTAAATGGAGTTTGAACAAAGAGCTGAAACAATGCAAAGCAAAAGAAGGAACACAAAAGCAAATAGACAATTCTAATTCCTGCCGAGGGGAGAAGTCTACGGGTGGACAGAGGCGAGTGGCCCTGGCTTGTGAGAGGCAACTATGCTCATCTTGCACATCTGCCTGTTCAGTGAAGTCATTTGGTAGCTTGCAACCATGGTGGGAGGATTTACACTGCACAAAACCTGGCATGTGCTACAATTTGGACTTTCTTTTCCCTGGAGATAGAGCTGTTCAACTTCTCTCTGGCAAGCCTCTCAGCATTGGCTAAGGTAACACAGAGCAACAATTATGTGTTGTTCTCTCTGAACATAAACTGCATGCAAGTCATGGCCTAAAGACACCGGCGTTGAGAGCTGGCTGAGAAATAGCCACACCTGGGAAGAATACTTGCTTAGAACTAAAAGAAAATGGAGTACTACTCTCAAACAGGAGCAATGTCTGCTTCCTGTGCCTGGAGCATAGTTTGGTAAAATGATTTGGTTTGGGATACATAACCACAGTAACTATTGCATTGGTTAAATAGTCTAAATTCTTTGATTTCTTTGTAACAACTCTTATAATTTAATGCTTAAATTCCAGAACCTTCTTATTCTTATTTTTCAAGTGTTCTTTGCCACGCGCTGGCAAATAGGATGCCATCTTGCTAATCTGAACATTTTTTTTCTTATCAATCATGAGTAAATAAGCAAGACCTTGTTTGGGATAATAGAAATTATTAGAGTAGATGTGTAAAATAAAAGTACTTGAAAGAGATTGTTGGGAAGAGTGAGGAGGCACAAGCTTACACCGAGGGACAGCTAGTGCAGTTGGAATTCTAGTGGAAAAACTAACACCAGTAGCTGATTGGATTCCGTTCTCCCAGACGCAAAGCTGTAAACAGAACGGTCTGTTCTCTGTGCATAAATAGCATCCAGAGGCTTCTCTCAGAGAAAGCCAGCATCTGTTTTAAGGAGTCCTTTGAGGAAGAAATGTATAAACACGTGGAAACAGCATGGTACGTGCATTCCCTTGCTTCTAGAGTTGCCAGGCAAGTAGGCAATCAAGCCTCCAAGACAGAAGCCATTCAGCTGCCTTGGCCAAGGCGGTTCCACCAATTCCAGCCTTTCTGATATTTAATACACCAGGAAAATGGAAGCAAATACAGCTATAGCTAGAGTCAAGCTTGCCAGTTTCCTGGCATGGGGTCAACGATTGCTTAGTTATACCTTTGCATATGAAAATAATCAAAACTTGAGTGGAACGCTTGGGTGAAATAATTTGAAAGTTCAGCTAAGCCTTCCATGTAGATTTCAATCCTTAATAACTAGTAAATGAGACAATGTATCAGGTAGACTATTATATAATTTTCTAAATTAGGGTTCTTAATATAGGGTTCTTGGGTAAAATTCACTCTGTGAACTTGAATCATTTTTTAAAAGGCATCTTTATTTTCACTAACCTCAAGACTGAGGGGTCATTTTTCCCCAACTATGCATGGAGGCAATATACCACAGTGGCTGTGACTCATCAGCCATAGAAGTCACAGATGTTTTTTATATCGCATTGAAGAAGCTGAAGATGGTTTCAAGTACCACTCTCCCCCTCACAATTCTAAAATTAAGATAATTACTAAACTTGCCATTATATCTTGTTATATAATTACTAATAAACACGTGTGTGACTGCATCAGTAATCTGACATTTTGATGTTTTGAAAAGTATATTTCAGCATAATTGGTTTCCTTGGGATTCTGTGTAATCCTGGGGATTTAATTTAAGCTTCTAAAAACATGACTGTGGGAAGGAGTCCACAGGCTCTACTGGACAGACAAAGGTGTCAGGTGTCAAGAGTCCTTCTTACAGAATTACAGAGCAATTGGTCTTCCCAGAATACTATCCCTTCCCATATATTGGGTGAAGATAGTTGGGAAGAAGTCAAGTTCAATGGTAATTTCATGAGAGTTTGGAGATAAAACATTATAGTTACAGAACCAATATATCTACCATTAAAAACAACTCCCATCTAAATTGCCAAGGTGTTTACAGAAAGACCTCTTGGAAGAATGAAATTGTCCTCTTTTAAAGACTGATCAGATGCCCCTGGCTCACAGAGGACATGATTAAGATATAACCAGGGGCCGTGAATCATGGGGAGACAAAAGCTGTAAGTAGGAAGCCAGGGACAGCTCTGAGGAGTGTTGATTTTGTTATTTATTACTGTATCTTCTTGTGTGATCTTGGACAAGTGACATAACCTCTCATGAGTCAGCTTTTCCATTTTCTTTGCCCTACACTTCATTCAGCTGGCCATGCAGAAATCCCTAGAGAAATGGCTTGCTGAAGGAGACAACACAGATGATATTTTAAGTCTTTGATGATGACTCCACTCCTAGCCTTGGCCCCTGCTTGTTGTCCTACGTTTTAATCCTGGTTTCACGCTCAGCTCAACTTCCTGTTTGCCATTTTTCTACTGTCGGTGGCCATCATGGTGGAAAAGCATCCTCCATGTGCACTGAAGGAAGAGATGCTTGGCTTGCTGTTTTCCTCACACCTCTGTTCTCACTGGGTTGTTCATATCCTTCCTAACAAATTCTACCACCAGAACTGCTCAGGCACCCTCATGTGCATGCATCTCTGTGCGTCCAAGCCTGAAAGCTCTATGAACCTTTATGGAAAGAGAAGATTCTCTCTCACATCTCAAGAAGTGGGTGCCTCCCCAAATACCAGTTACCAGGGTAAAAGGGTTTTGAGAATGAAAAGGGAAAACATTGCAGAAGTAAAAATACAAATGAAAGGAAAGGATTTTTGCAAGAATTCCTATGAGCCTGTGGTATCTGAGTCAAAATGGCTGACAGCTTCGGTGTTCCTCTTTCAAAGGTGAATAGAGTATCAGCAGGGCCTAAGAGTTGCAAACAAATAGGATGGAGCTTGGATAGTGGTATTTTAAGCACCAGAATGTAGACAGAAAGAAGCCATGAGAATCTAAATGACTTTCAGACAATCTTTTATTTTCAAAGCATTGCTAATTACTATGTCTAGATATATAGTCGTCTTGTTGGTTTTTCTGACTGAAGCAACTTAAGTTAGTTTTTAAGGTAATATTGCCAAATCAAAGGGACAGAGACAGCGACTTCTTCTGCTACTGGAAAGTCATGACAATAGCTGACTTTGTTCTGCCGTGGTGGGAGAAATTCAGGTTAGTCATCAAGATTCCTGCTGTGCCAGGTTGATGCTTAACTTATGAAAGATAACTTTCAGCGCATCCTGGCATCTCTGAGGATAATATCCTTAGTTATTAACTGAAATCAAACCTCTCATTCATTGTCCACTTTCAAAGCCTTAGATTGTAGTTGTCTTTTTTTCCTGGAATAATCTTAGCCATGCTATTTTCCAATGTGCATCTTACCAAAGTTAAGATGGGATTTCTGTGAGGTGAATCCCCAGATATTTAAATTCCATTTCCAGTTTTTTTCAAGCCTAAAGCCATTTTCCCTATCAAACTAATTTTGACTAGTTGGATTTCCACCTGCAGAGAGGAAACATGGCAGGCTGGGCATGGGTGGTAAAGTCCTTCAAATCATAGTGGATTGGAAAAAGAAGGGCACTGCTAGAGAAACACACGGTTGTTTGCACCTGGCTTGGATCTACTGACCTGTAAGGCAATTTGTCTTTGTTAATATTTAGCTGTGGTTTTTCTCAAGCCACACCCCCAGACCCATTCAAAGATAAAAGCAATGTGTGTGTGTGTGTGTGTGTGTGTGTGTGTGTGTGTGTGTGTGTGTCCATTCCACTGGTCAAACACACCAGTCAACTAAAGTGGAGCCCATTTGTTTATTCTATTCATGAGCATAACAATATAAACCAGCAGGGAAGAGAGGCCAGCTCACACAGCAGCCCTGTACAGCTCAAGAGCCTGAGTTGTACCTCCCATCTGAGGGTACACCAGAGATAAGCCTGGTTCCAGCCTGCTCTGCTGAAAGGTAGCCAGGGCTCTTTTGCAACTGCCAAGGAATGGAGATTCTTGGTAGTCTGCTACCAGTGCATGGACTTCTCTAAAGTGAGCATGGAATGGGTGCTGTCTTTATATGCAGAGTCCTGTGGTCAAGCTGCAGCACTCGTACTGTTGAAAAGAACCAACCAACCAGCCAAACAAACACACAAAAACCCACTGGCTGCTGAGTACCAGGATAAAATTGTGATCAGGGTTAGGGTGCCTGTGTATTCCTTGGAATGCTCGCCTGTTTATCAGAATGATGTCACTTCCCAATAGAACATATTTGTGTTGTGCACAAATGTGAGTCCTGAGAATTCTTTGGGTCCCACCTCCTAAAATAATTGCGTGCACTCATACATTTTGCTTTTTCTCCAAGCACCTACAGCATCTTGACTTGGAAGCATATTTGATGGGCACTTTAACCTGTCTGTTTTGCATTCATTTAGACTCATTTCTTCCTCAGCACATCAAAACAGACTCCTGGCGGGAGTCATAAAATCAAAGAACTGTTTACGTCTCTCAGGTGTTTTGTTTTGTTTTGTTTTGTTTAAGTCTGAAATTAAGTTGTGCCAAAGCTAAACTAATTTGAACCTTGAAAGCTTTACTTCAGAAGGAAGTGAAACCACAGACTTTTCCGTCTTGGTTCAGGAACTCTTATTCTCTTCAATCAAAGCCCACAAGCACGGTTCTCCGGCATCACACCAAACACACTGGTTTATTGAGAACTGACACCAGAGAAAAGAGAGGCCTTGGACAGCGATTAAAGCTCACGTACACCAGGAATTACCTTCCTTGCACAGAACTGTCTGACAAACCTACAGGAAACACAACTTCCCTTTCTTGCAAGAGGACTTGAACAGACATCACTGCTGCAGAGTGTCTAGCTGCAGTGCTCTGATGCTGCCCTTCCCCCACTCCTACCCTGTATTTCCTAATTCCCTGATACTTCCAGAACTTCCCATTTTAAGCTTTTTGCTTTGATGAAACTTGTTCAGCAATGGCTGTTTTTTTTTTTTTTCCTACTTTCATAAAGGGAGAATTATCCAATTCTTCTCTTTAAAAGAAGTGTTTCCATGGCAGTCCTCACCCTTTACATCTTTGCCATTTATAACTGAAGAATTAAACTAATTTGAGTTTGATTCATTAGAGATATTTTCAAACACACAAACATATACATCGAAACAAATCAATACAATTATAAGCTAATATAGAGACATTCAAATTTTAACGAATATAATCATTGGAGAAGTTTTACTCATCATCTGCTTCAGTAAGTAGTGTTCTTCCATTTTATTTTCTCTCCACCCTGCAACTCCATTTTTTTAAAAAAAATATTTAAAGAGACTCTTAGATGTCATCTCATTCTATCCATAAGCTTGGTCTTGTTTGATCCATCCTCATGTATGCATTGGCCAACGGTAGACAGCCACCTTTCGAACCACAATCACCACAAACATTGCTCTTTAAAAATAATAATGTTTGCCGGGTGGTGGTGGCGCACGCCTTTGATCCCAGCACTTGGGAGGCAGAGGCAGGTGGATTTCTGAGTTCGAGGCCAGCCTGGTCTACTGAGTGAGTTCCAGGACAGCCAGGGCTATACAGAGAAACCCTGCCTCGAAAAACCAAATAATAATAATAATAATAATAATAATAGTAATTATAGTAATAATAATAATAATGGTTCCTTAAAATAATTTGCTCTTCACCATAGATTCTTTTTTCTTTCATTATTTCAAATATATATTTTGGATGATTGTTGACATCAGTGTCTATACAAGGGCCACATGCTGCACTTTGCCAGCATGCCTTTAAGAGTCCCATCTATAATACTTTTCCTTTATTCTCTTTCACCCATGCTATTGAAAGGTAAACTGAGGCAAGGAAAATATTGTAATGACTGCAGTAAACAACAATTCAGGGTTCAGGTAAGTTGGAATGCTAAGTGGTTTGTGGGCTCCTACCAGGGGACATAGGAGAAGGCGTTTATAAGATAAAGGTGGAGGAAAGGCAAAAAGGGGGGGGCATTAGCTACAGTGATACAGTTGACTCATATGGTATAGTGTTCTGGAGGTCCCCATGTTGTGTTAGTTGGTGGCTTCTGATTAATTCCGCAGGAGTTTCCCTTTGTTTTAAGCATTTACAAGAAATAGTCCATGTTGCAATTCATTTATGTTATGGTTTGCATCTTGAATGACATCTTCCAAATGCACATATTAAGGGCTTGATCCCCGGTGCAGCAATATTGAGCAGTGAGACATTTGGGAAGTGATTTTTTATTAAGAACTCTGACATATTGATGGGCTAAACCATTCATCAATACATAAGGTTAATGAGTTCGGAGCAGGGTGGCTGTGTGAAAGTTAGGGTGCTCTCTCTGCTTCCTAGTTAACACAAGGCACACAGCTCTCTCCCACCACACGCTTTGACTGACCAGCTGTGGCAGTGCACCATCTAAGTCTACAGACTGCCTGAACACAGTCTGAAATCTCTTGTTGTATTTTATAAAAAAGAAAAGGAAGCCAGGGATATGTTTGGTAGAGGCATGGTATGGTGCAGTGTGTGTGTGTGTGGGGGGGAACAGTGCTCCTGAGGGCCCATGCTGAGGCATCCCTTCCCTCTGAGGTACCAGATTGTCCTACTTATAATGACGTTAAGACTCACTAGTTGGCACTCCAGGGTCAGCTTGACTCATCCTTTATAAAATTCTCCCTTCACATAGTGCTTTGCATTTATTGGTTGGAGTTCTAACTATTTTGCTTACACACTCTGGTTATCCTAAAGGAAGGTGTGAATAAGAAAGACAAGGTAAATATTTTTTCCTCTCTGTATTTAGTAAGTTCTAGAATTATTTGCTATTCTCTCCTCTTTAGCTTTGAGAACATGAGTATGTGTGTATGTGTGTATGTGCCCGCACATGTGCACGCACACTGCACATGTGGTATAGGTATGTCGGTATGCAGGTGTGCACACATACTGAGGACAGAGGAAGATATCCATTGTACTGCCCTATCATTCTCTGCCTTATTCCTTTAAGATAGGATCTCTCACTAAACTTGGAATTAGGCTGGAAGCCAGCAAGCCCCATCAGTCTTCTCTCCACCTCCTCGGTGTTATGGCTACAAGTGTATGTGGCCATGACTGGCTTTTTATGTACATGGTGGGGATTCAAATACAGATCTTCCTGTTTGCACAGGAAGTATTCTTACTCACTGAACATGCCCACTTTTACAGTTTTTTAATTTATATATTTTAAAGGTGGGAACTATATGAACTATATTTTTTTAAAAAAAAAAGGCCTTAACCTCCCAAATTGAACAGTTGCCTTTCCATAGAAACCTTACCACTGAAAACAGCCATGTCTTTCAATGAAGTGTGTGATCTTCAATCAAAATTTGAAATATCACTGAATTTCAAGATATATGGGAATTTTGTCATGCAAAGGACCCAGAAAAATAAATTAAGATTTTATCATCTTATGTCTTTTACCAAAAGAATAAAGAACTGTTTTGGAAATGAAAATACTCTCTGGTTGTCACCATTTTGATTGACCATGTTCTGTCTAGACTGTTCAAAGGCAATACTATAAAATAACATATATTTTAATACCACAAAAAAGGTTATATTTAAAATGTTCTCAAAATGAATCTGGTAGCTCTCCCTGAATCTTCCTGTAGAAACTTCCCTTCCTCCCCAGTCTTTATCGAGAAGAGAAAGATTTACTCTGTAAAAAATCAATATGTTGACCGGTTTGATTCATTTCCACTGAAAAAATTTGTCACTTCTCAGAAATGAAGATTAACCATGTTTGTGGAGTAGCTAGGTGTTTTCAACAATGGAACATCATGAGAACTGGGTCAGGGCCAGAGGGGCAGGGATGGTCTTGATCTATTTTAAAACATTATGCAAAACTAAACTTAAGACAATCATTTTCAATAGTCTTGTTAGACTACCCCCAGCTAGATTTTTTTCAACTAAAACACTTTTTCTTTTAAAGTCATAAAAAGAGACAAGCAATTCTTATATGACAATTTATAGAGGATTTCTCTTTCCACAGTTTTCAAATTTGGTTTTGGATCAACTGTCTTACAAACCAGGCATATCCCCCACACCAAGGGGAGCGCTTGACAATCTTGTACGTAACTGACAGGCAGCAGGGAATTTTTTCGGGCAGCAATTGTAAGTTTTCCTTGACTGCCAACATCTGCTTGCTAATGCCTGCACACATCCCCAGAGTGCTGAGTTTTGTAAACATTGCTTGATGATGACATACTGAAAATTACAAAAGTGTGTCTCTATATCCACACCCAAAACCCTCTGAAGAACATTTCATAGTTTTAGACTGTGGTCAGCAGGCTTTGGGGGAATTATTTGAGTTTCTTAACTCAAAATTAAATAGATCTTTTATTAAAAATAAATTCCTGAGCTATGCTTACAGGAAACGAGATGGCCACAAGCCATGAGGCCAATTTTGAAATAAAGTACTACAGAAATAAAGGTTGTTCCTTACAATTCTCCTGATAAGAATTGCTACAAACTGAGAGAGGATATTATTTCATAGAACTAAGCATATGAATAACCCTGCAATACATATATAAGTAGCCTGAAAATTATTCCTTTGACTTCTGTAGAATTGAAGACTCCACATTGCTCTACAGGATAACACTCTGGCAAATCTCAATATTAAAGCAACATCCTTTTTAGCAGGAGAGAATGCAGAACGGAGCGGCGATGAAAAGAACACTGTGGTTCTATGAGATTAAAGTTTAAACGTGCAGTGAATGCTGTCTTTCTGGCTAACTAAAATCTATAAGGCTGTCACCAGCAGAATCTAGGGGGAGGAGAGGAAAGGAACTTTACCCAAGTTGAGGAAGCCTTTTCTAAGTCAAACACTTACAAAGCATGAGACTGTGGCATCCACATTTACATTCAAATCCTTCACAAATTAAGTAGCAAAAAAATGGTGAGCCAGCTTTTTTGTGGGAAGGAAGAAACAGTAAAGACAGAATGGAAAGAGAGGAAAACTGTGAACTTATGAGTACCATGTGTGCTGCATGTGTTTATCCTGCCTGCTTCTTGTTCTCTGTATGCGACTCCCTGTGCAGGAAGGACAGCACCACCAGAAGGACCCAACATTTGTTTATTTGCAAATAGGACAAAAGCTATCATAGAATGATAATAAATCAGAAGGCTAAAATGAAGGCGATAATGAGTTTCCTTGTATATTATATGATTGACAACTCTGCCTCAAAGAATAATGCTGAAGAGCAATGGAGAACGACTCCAGACATCAAGCTTGCACTCCCATGTACAAACAAACACATGTGCACCTACAGACGTGTGTGCCCACATACATGCAAACATTCATACACATGAATACCACACACATACACATGAAAATGTAGAACTTATTTCTAATTATAAAAAAAGAATTTAAACTCCATATAGACAAGGGTATTATTTTATCTACCGCTGTATCACTGACATTTACAACTTAGAGTAAGTATTATATAAAAAAATAAAGCACAGATGAGCACTTTAAGTGATAAAATGAGACAGTATGCTTTTCTCCAACCTGTCATTCAATTTATCCTCATGGGTAGAAAAAAAGGTAACTTTTATTGGCCAGGAGACACTGGAATGCAGTTTACGGAGTGATACGGTAATAGCAGTAGTGTTATATTAAACTACTGAGTGTTCTTCGGCAGAGTAAATATGAACTAGTGACACCTGTCTTTACAACCACTGACTGCAGATCAAGCCAACTGCCCAGGCATGCAACCTGAGCGATTGCACAAGGCTTCGTTAGAAGGACCCAGAGTCCTTATCTTGAGACCTGCTTGGAGACAAGGAGCTTTGCATTTTTTCCATTGTTCGGGTCTCTGAAAATTTCATGGGCAGTCCCTCCTGGAGACAGTTTCTGAGACAGCTGAGTTACCAAAAATGCTTTTATGGATGACCAGTAGTCTAACATGAAGAAGACAGCTTCTGGTAATCAAAGTGAACTTATAACCTTTCGAAAAGTCAACAAAAGGAGTGTCAGATCATATCCATTTGCCTTGTTTCTTTAGATTTTCAGCTTCCTCTCCCAACATTTGTCTGATGAAGAGCAATCACTATGTTTTGGCCACCACTGGCTTCCCAGCTGCCTAGATCCTAATAGGATTCTAAAATTCCGGTATGGTCTTAAAGAGGGCAAGTTGTATTTTTACAGCTTTCAAGAACCATTCATCTACTCGACTAAACATTCTCCAAAAATTCTGACTGCACTTGGTTGTGGCTCCTTGTAAACGCAGAAATGATAGTCCTCAGGAGAACTGTAAGATCAGCTTCCTTTTGCTGAATGAAAGCCACATACGAGGGATTTGTAAGTCTCTAAAGTGAAGGCTATAGTGGCACTCTGATGTAGTTTAGACATTTCAAACACATCACCGGCACTTGTCCTCTACTTTAGACATGTCCCATGTTTCACAGAAAATGTCCTGTAATCTATCAAGTCACCCCATTGGCCACAAATTGAATTCTTTATGGCTACGGTTTTCACTGGTGAAGCAAGGCTGCCACTCCTTGCATTTAAACCTTAGAGACATTTGGAGTTTGGAAGTGTATGTATGTCTTTACTCATCAGCCACACAGTGTAAGGTCAAGCATTACATGTCAGTTCGAAGTGAAAGAGCACGCTCCATGGCTAAACTCACTCAACCAGTCCCAACAATATTTCAAGAAAATCATAAGTTATGTTCAGGATCATCATTTATACATGCTTGCAAAACCTAAAAGTAACCCTTAGAGAGGGAAAAACCTAAAGACTCTTCCTAAAACTGTATTACTTTGGTGAAAGGTACTTTGATCAAGGATGCATTTTAGACTAATTTCCTGAAATCCACGAATGCCCCTTGTGCTGGGTTTGGAGGTGGCTTGCCTTAGGGTGAAATTTTTCCTACCTGCCTCTGGCCATCCTATCCCAAGTATGACTTGGCCTCTGTCTGATCTCAGAAGTTTGTTTGTATTGAGACCAAATTTCTCTGTATAATCGCCCTGGTTGTCTCAGAAGTCATTCCGTAGAGCAAGTTGGCTTCCAACTCAGAGACCTGCCCGCCTCTGCCTTTTGGAGTGCCTCCACACCTGGCTTCTGATCGCAGAAGTTAAACGAGTCAGCGTGGTTACTATTTGGATAGAAGACATTTCTACAGCTTCTGGTTGGAGAATCTTACTTCATTAAGTCTGTCTTTGCGTTATGGAATGCTATTCTCTAGGTGTGACATGGATGTGACCTTCTGGAAGAACTCTTAGCAGCTGTAATTACCAGCATGAACTTTGCCAATAATAATAATAATAATAATAATAATAATAATAATAATAATAATAATAATCATCTAGCATGGGAGGGGAAAGGCTGACAAAGACGTGCTTCTCCCTGATACTGTGTAAGCGGTTAGTGATGCTGGAGGGGAGAGAATTTGTCTTCTCGGGTTTGGCTGACTTCAGTTTCCCATGCTCTGCTCAGCAACCCCTCACACATGCCGCTGCAAGCCCAGATGAATTCATCAGTTTACCAATTTAGACTTAGGTCATATTGATTTTTTTTTTTGATCTGCTGTTATTGCCCTATCTTGGATGAGTAGACATTTGTTCAAATCTCCAAGAAAAGTTAATGCAACTTCTTGAATGCAAACTTACAGTAGATTCTTATTGTTAATTACAATACTTCTTGCAACCTGGGAAACCCATTCTAGACCTCAAACCATTCTTGGGACTTTATGTAACCTACTTTCCTTAAGTTTAACTTTCAGACCTTGATTATCTCAGTCTTCGGGTCATCTTAACTGGCTTCTGTAACACGATATTGTGCTAACCCTCTATTCTTGTTTTTCAACTCTGTTTATATTCTCCAGTTCATCTCCACAAATCTCAAGGAGCCAATCATTCATGAGCTAGATACTAGTGAAGCCTTCAGCCTTTCTTCCAGTGTCACCCTGGGAGAGGGACCTTTCCTTTCTTCTCACCTACACTGTGTATCTTCAACACATAGTTTAAGACACTCTGTCATGAATACCATTCACACTCATCCTATTTGTTCCATTTTTAGATCTTCTTTAAGAGAGAAACTTCTGGTGGGAGGAACATGACAGACCAAATGGCAAATGTGTATAGGAAGGTTTAGCAGGTAAGAGAAGAATGAATGGCTCAGCATAGCTCAGCCATATAGGGTGTCCTGAAAAGGCCGTGGCGATCAGGCCAAAGGAATTGCTGGATCTGCAAATTAATCCTGTATGCATACTATTCCAATCTTGAGATGTGGTAACCATGGAAATACTATGAATGGGATGAAGACTCCCCATCCACTTCCTCTATAGAGGGGTCACTCTTAGTAGATGAAGGATGAATTGGATCATAAAGACATGATAAAGATAACTTTGTTCAAAGAAGAAGAAAATCATAACAAAAGGACACCGTTTGAATCACAGTTCTGCTAATTGAGGTTGTGTGATCAAAGGGATATGGAGAAAGAATGTTCCAGGAGCAGAGGACAGTAAGTGGACACACTTCACGGCAGGACCATGTTGACCATACCAGAAGATTCATCAGGACTGTATCATTAAGAGTGAATGAAGAAAAACAGGAGGTGGTGACAGAGAGAGTCAGGACCAAGGTATGCAGACTATATAATCCTCTACCAGGATGTTTGGTTTGATTCTTGGGCATTTGAAAAAGCTATTAACGAGGTTGGGGTGATGGGATAGGATGCTCATACCTCAGTTTGAAGAAACATTGCTTTTGTCACTGTGTAGAAAACTCAGCTGTAGCTAAGAGCTGGAGTAAAAAGACTCGAGAGTTATGGGACAAGCTCAGGAAGAGGACTGGCAGATGGCGGCTTAGACAGGGTTGTCATAGTAGAGGTTAAGGGAAAATCCAGCAGACAGAATTTGGTGGTGTGCTCCTATGGAGTATTAGAGAACAAGAGCAACCAAAGATGACTTAAAGGGTGAGACTTAAATTAGCTTGTTGTACTTAATCCTAACCTCTGAGTTGCTGAGGTAGTAGAATCATGAATCTGGGGCCAATTTATGGTATGTAGTAAGTTCCAGGTCATTTTGGGTGGGCTAGGTTGCTAGACCCTATCTGAGAATAAAGCAAACAGCAATAAATTTTCATGGATGTAACACTATAAGGAGAACAAAGAAAGTCATGAAATTATGATTGTAAAATGCCTTATATGAGTTGGTTGCCTTTTATTGATGGATAGAGTAAGAGAATGAATGAATGAATGAATGAATGAATGAATAAGAACTATGGCCTGCCTCTATCATCTAGCTTGATCTAAGGGGAGCCTGAGTACTGTTTAGTGGATGGGTTTTTGAGAAGACCCTAAATCCTTTTTTAAAAAATAGAGCCACAG
This sequence comes from Mastomys coucha, assembly GCF_008632895.1. Classification (NCBI taxonomy): domain Eukaryota; kingdom Metazoa; phylum Chordata; class Mammalia; order Rodentia; family Muridae; genus Mastomys; species Mastomys coucha. The sequence continues at coordinate 97,808,020 of NW_022196896.1, read as the reverse complement.
AGCTTTCTTTACTCTGCTGCATATTTCCTGAACATTACTCACCCACCGTCCAGCCGGCCCTGGAATGATCAGCCCGAACCCCTTTCTAACCACCTTGTGTTGATGATTTTCTCCAATTTGCCAAATCCTAGCATTTGACTTTGAAGTAGGAGTCCCTTCTGCAGAGCCCTCTGTTTTGACCAGAATAAGCTGGTTGTCTAGCTATTTTTGTCGTAGTTGTCTTTAAATAGATGGGTACAAATAGGTTTAAAAGAAGGGTTGGTCATATGTTAGCTTTAAATTCAGTCACACACATGGATTTTGGTGGAAAATGGTTTCTATAAAGTAATCAAAAAAAGACTTTTATTATAAGTTTAAATTGGATTTTTTTCCCTCTCATTGACAGACCAGAGCTCTGTGTTGTAGCCAGAATCCAGCTGTGCAAGTTTTCAACAGCTGGAATTATAATAAGCCTCCTTCTATGAAAATGAGCTCATTACTACTGAGTTTGTGCTGATGTTCAATAAATTCGTATCCCGTACTTCTCCAGGTTGGAGGAGAATTTCGTAACATTGCATAAAAGATTTGTATTATATAACACCAGAAAGAAGCCAGAGAGCTTTATCATAAGGGTCACAGTATTTATATTTTCATCATCAGTGTTTATCTTGCCAGACAATGTTAAATGTTCCCCTCCCAATCTTTAACTCAGCATCTAGCAATCACGTGGAGAAACGAAGAGGTAAAGCAATCAGTCACGGCTTCTGCCTGTTTGCTTTCACTCTGGTATTAAATATTTCCAAGACAGAAAATCCTATCTGTTAGGTTGAGTTCGTCATATCTTTAGAGTATGTTTTCTTAGCATTAAAATGATAGAACAGTAATTTAAAAATATAAAGCAACTGGGAGGCCAAAAAATGACCTAATATTAAAAATATGTTGAAATCGGGAAAAGAAGAATGATATATTAATTTTTTGATCTAAATGTAAATGTAGGTTTCAGTCAAATATTTGAGACAGTCTTGAAAATGTGAGAGAACTAAATAAGAAAATTTACTTGCCTTTCAATTTTAAACTGACCTCTTTGTCAAAATATTTTTAGTGTGCCATTTTTATCTCCCTTTGATATAAATTCCAAAAAGACCTAATGGAGAGACAGCTGACTCATAATTAAAACAATAAACCTATGAAATTCAACCTCTAAAATATTTTTATTATGAACTGCCCTCTATGAACCCCACCAAAAAAAAAAAAACACAAAGAACGTAGTTTGATTTTGGATCATCTAGGATTGTTCTAATCAGCTCAAACTCCAATATATTTGGCCCAAGTCCAAAGAGTCTACTCACTAGTGCGTCGCTAGACTCTTTGTTAACAGGTCCGGGCACTTGAGGATGTAACCTTTGAATAAGCACCATTTTTGTAAATGCCACTTGAGAGAATCCTTCAAAAAGACTTGGTGAGGTGCCACGCTTAGAGTTTCACCAAAGTAGATTTCCTCAAATAAGGGTGTGTGTGTGCGTGTGCGTGTGCGTGTGTGTGTGTGTGTGTGTGTGTGTGTGTGTGTGTGTGTGCATGGAGGGGAAGACACACACACACACACACACACACACACACACACACACGCACAAGCACACGCACACACACAGCGGGGGGGAGGGCGGGGGGCAGAGAACAAAACCAGAGATTCCCAGGCTTTTAATTCCACACACTACCTCTTACTGAGAGGGCCAGGCTGATTCTATGACAGACTTCAAATTGGCAGTTAAGGAGACTAGGCTTAAATCTCTGTTTGCAAGAACTGGGCAATTCCAGGAGAGCCCAGGCCTCAGGAGCTGCCCTGCCACCTGACCTGAGGCAAAGACAGTGGGACAGCAGACTTCTTCAGCTACTTCCTCAGCAACCGTTTCCAGACCCCACCAGCATGTTTGCAGCCCCCACACCCTGGCAATGGAATGTCCGTAGAGATGGCCCCAACAGATTAATAGAGAGGTCACCTACCCCAGACTTCCCCAATGTGCTTTTAAATCAGGCCTGCACACTCGCTTGGTGGTCTCTCTATTCTGGTAATGGGAGACCCCAGCATGCTGGACTTTTGCAGAGTACAATACTCTTTGTGTTTACATACTATTTGAGTCCAGGGTATCATTCTTCAGCAAATCATGGACCCTTCCTTACATTATCACATCTAACCTGAAAATTTCCCCTACGCACTGTTTCTTCTTTCCTTTTGGGTGCCCTGAAGAGCCTCAAGTCCTGGAAACCCGAAACCTGTTCTGAGCACTTGTGTCTTACTGGCCTGCCCCATCCCTGAAGGGAGTCATCAAAAGCTACAGGAGTGGCTTCTGCTGTGGCACACTTCGTTCTGATTCCCGAATCTGGGTGTGATGGCAGCAGAAGGAATCTGCTTAGTCCGTTCTATTCACGCTTCAGTAAAATATCTCATCTGCCCTGCATTCTGTGGGGTTAAGTCGTGCTTACGTCTTCCTGGAAATGAAGGGCACAGGAGTGCTGGATTAGAAGGACAGTGCTCACCCTCGAAACGGTGCCCGTGATGGTACCTTCCAGATGCTTGGGGGGTTGGGCAGGCTGTGTGAATTCCCTGACACTAAAAGCCCTTTACAGTGCAGCTGTACTAGTTTAGTTTATGATAACACAGCAGAAATATGTCCTGCTAAGCACCACCTGCTGAGAGTATGGGCTTGATAAATCAAACAGTATCTTGTGTTTGGTCCTTTTGCAGCCATTTTTTAAAAAATTATACAAAAATCCATTAATCCCTTTTCAAGGGAATCCTATTTGCAATGTGAAAGTATCCTCTCTTCAAAACACTGCATGGTCTTTCTGGAAGACATTGCATCTCCATCAGTCTCCGGATATTTCGGAAATGTAAAAAACTTCTCAGCTTGATGGTGGCTTATTATTCTCATCTTTATTCACTAGGCTTGCTGTATTACCTGGCAGGATGCCTTTAATGTGTGAAATGTAAAAGCTATGCGAACAGAGCCTAAAAACCCATCCCAACCCCAAATCCGATGTTTTTGTTACTGAATTGTTGCTAATTAAATACATGTTTATTATAAAAAGAAAAAAGAAAAACAAAAAACAAAAAACCGCTTTGAGAAGCCTGTGTATTAACTACTTCAATAGTTGCTTGACAAAATAGCGGGTAAAAAGAAGCTTTATGAAGGAAAGGGATGTTGTTGTTTGTTGTTGTTGCTGTTCTTGCTGTTTTGTTGACCTTTTGGTTGAATGTTCAATGGTGGTGGGGGGGGGGGGAGATGATCCATCAAGTCAGGAATCACATGGTATCAGCAGTTAGGAACAGAAAGACAACAGGAAGTGGGGGGTGGAGCTATAAAACCTCAAGAGCTCGCTCCATAATGGTCCACATCCTCCACAGAGGCTCCACAACCTTTCAAAAAGCTTGCCGCTAGCGGTGGGGGAGGAGAGGAGACATGAGTGTACAAATACTTGAGCTTATGGAGGAAATTCCCATTCAAGCCACACCATGTGGAGACATACAGGGGGGGGTGTGGAATACGACACAGCTGTAGGTATGTGTTTAAAGACCAGGGGGAAATACTAAAGAGAAATGCAGTTGATTTGGAAAGAAAAAAGCCAGTGAGGGTCTGATGCGTGAGTTTGGGAGATGCTCTTGGCTCAGGCTGGCCATATAAGATTCCATCCAAAGACATTTAGAAGATTTGGGTTTTTTGTGTTCTTTTAAATATATTAGAATTTGGAGACATGAACATTATAAAGAAACATAAATACCAACTGTTTGGTTTCACACACAGGACAAGGAACTGCCGTGCATATTTTACATACCAAAGCAGACCTGGCCTCCAGGTTCTCCCAGCATCCCTCAGTCCCTACCTGGCATACCCTGCCCCCAACCCTGAACTTTGCAACTGGTCTGTCCTAGCCCCAGAGGCTCTTCGCAAACATTTTGGTCTCTCCTTCCTCCTCTTCCTCTTCTTCTCTCTCTCTGCATGTGCCCCTTTCTCTTTCTCTCTCCCTTCCCTATCCCCCTTTTCCCATGGCGACTTCTCTGGCCTTGATTGGCACGTGGGGCCTGTGAACTCACCCTCGTGCAGCTTTCCAATAAACCTACCTTGAAATAATCTAATCTGGCTTGAGTTGGCCCATTTTAGCGACAGAGAAATAACCTATCACCAACCTACAAGCAAACTTCCACTTGTTTTTTTCCATTTTGACTGAGTGTACAGTCCACGATGACCATCCTACAGAGAAGAGGAACTTGCTATCTCGACAAAAATCATAACCAAGATCTTTGATTTGAGAAGACTGCATTTATTTTGACTAAACAACGTTTCCTTTTCTTTTCAGCCTGTCTTTGATCTGACTTCTCTCAGAACCTTTTTCCCACCACAAGGGGCTTTGAATATTACAGGAGACAGCATCTATAATTTAAAACAAAGTGGTCTAGTTTGGGCTAGCAATTACTGTGGAGGGTTTATGGTAAGAGCTCCCTGACTATTGTGCCTCTCTTCCCAGCTCAGCCCTTACCGTCCCTTAAAGCCATCTCTAGTTGGAGTTGATTGACATTATTCACAGTTATTGAGCAAATCTACCAAGAGGATTTCCACTGTTATGTTTCCACTGTACATTCAGAACCAAGACGCCCAATAGTCACTGAAGAGTGAAGAACAATCGTTGTTAAAAACATTGAGATCCTTGTTAGTATTTTGTCCTTTATTTGTCCTTGTGAGCTTAGGGACCCATCTTACCCTTATCTTGTGCCACATTCAGCACACCGACTGCCCTAACCAACTGAGGTTACTACAGTCTCACCAATGATAGTTTTTGTTCTTTTCTGTTTGTCTTTTCTTATTTTTCTTATTTATTTCTTCAGTATGAAATTGTGTTTGTTTTTTCAATCTCCTCGTCTTTATTGCTCCGTCCTGCCTGCCAAAGGTCTCCTCCCTTTCAGGACCATCTTAAGTTCCAACTCTTCCAGGAAACTTTTCCAACAAGCTCCTGAGTCCCAAGCCTTGTCTTCCCCATCGAAGCCCAAGGCATTTTGTCTTTCATAAGTCTGACTTTTATGAAAATTATTTCTGTGTCTAGTCTGCCCCATAATTGAGTATTTGCTGAGGAACTGAATCATCCCAGGTATTTCAAATAGTAAAGTTTTCATAGAGGGAATTTATTATGTAAGTTGACAAAGCAATTAATTTAGTGAGACACAAACTAAAGGCTAGCAATAGGTGAACGCTTGTCTCACACTTGGGCCTGGTAGAACAATGAAATAAGGTAGGATTGTCAGAATCCAGAGCCACCCCGTCAGATCCATGGCTGGAGTTAATAAGTAGTTTCTGAGATTGTGATGGGGAAGTCACCTACGGGCATGATAACCATACAATGGTTATAGTCAAAATTGCTACCCAATCACTTCTGGCTCTTTTGCCCAGGGCTAGGTTTTCCTTAACTGAGTTGTCCACAAATCAATTGGCAAACAATGCTTAGAGATATGTAGCTCTGTAACTTAAAAAGTGAGAAACGAACATAAGAACAGATAGACAAAGAGGATATTTCATCTTGGTGGGAGAGAAAATATATCTGACTATAGGAATACCATTCTTATATCCTTTCAATAGCTAACATGATATATTAAATGCAATGTTAAGTTGTATCACTGTGTCTTGTTTTCAAAGGAGAAAGCAGGGACTGGAGAGGTGCCCTAGTGGTTAAGAGCACTGGCTGCTCTTCTGCAGAACCTCGGTTGATTTTTGGTACCCATGTGGAGGCTCATAACTCTCTGTAACTCCAGTTCCAGGGGATTCAATGCCCTCTTCTGACTTCTGTGAGCATCAGGCAGGCATGTGGTATACAAACATACATGCAGGCAACACATACTCACTCACACACACATACAGAGAGAGAGAGAGAGAGAGAGAGAGAGAGAGAGAGAGACAGACAGACAGACAGACAGAGACAGAGACAGAGAGATAGAGGCAGAAAGAAACAGAGCATCATTTCATACAATATTGAAATACTTTACACATGAGCTGATACTTAAGCAGCAATTCTTGTGTCTACTAAGCACATTGACACGTTTAAGTGTAGGAAGCTGGTCTTCACAGTCAGATGTCACTATGTGTCCTCCCCTTGCCTGTTAGCTCCTGCCTTTCCCTTTCCTTCCTAGACTTGCCACGGTTCTCCTGTCGTTACAGTTATTGCTTTGCTTTTTACTTTTATTCAGCAATGTAAAGCTTCCAGATATTATTTAAATGTTAAAACCCTATGAGACCTCAAAGAGATGTCAACTCTTTTGGTTTGTATGTGCATGGTATAATATATATGCACATAAACTGAGTTGCATATAATATCTGACTATTCAGATAGTCCCAAATCTACCCATTGATCTCAGATTTAAAAATCTTATTGTTCAACGTTTGATGTAATGAAGTGTATAAAATCACATACATCACATAACTCAGTTTCTTCCACGCAGTGACCTCTAGAAAGCAAAGATGGCCTCCTCCTACAATGGCACAGTGTCAGACTGAGTGAATGTGATCATCCCAGAACATTTGATGATGTCTGGGAAACACATTTCCTTTCATAACAGGAACACAGCTGTGCTACTGCTGTAGACTGGGTAGAAATCATGGACATTTTTTAATATCACAGAGAACACAGCCTATCCCCCACAGCAAAAGACTGTCCAGCCCCAAAGATCAATAGTACTTTTATTGAGAAACCCTGTTCTTAAGAAAGAGCAATGGTATTCAGATTTGACTGAGCTAAAAGAGGCAGCATTAGTTTACAATTCAACACCTGTCTCTTACTCCTGGTTGAAGCTATAATACTCTAAACGATAGATCCCTCTATGTAGCTCAGTTGGGCTTTGATTCATCAGGTCAGGATTACATTGAATTGTTATCCCCCTGCTTCTGCTTCCTGAGTGCTCTGGCTAAAGGCACGTGTTGCCACACCCAGATTCATCTTTTTGTCAGCTCAGTTTCTGTCATTTTTTTTTTTTAGTCTGTACCATGTTAGGTAATAATCAAGAATTCCTATTACAACTTAAAAAAAACAAACAAACAACACACACACACAAACATTTCTAGTCTAGGAAACATGACCTTCAGGGGTTAAAAAAAATCACATTGAATGCATAAAAATCTCAACAATGCAAAAGATAAGTGCATTCAGAGCACTCAAGCACAACCTACATTATCATTTCTTCCTAGACAGGCATATGTCAGAAGGTCTGAACTAATTTACAGTCCTGACTTGAAACTACGCTTTTGTAACTGCAAACACAAACACTGGCGAGAAACCTAGAGCAGTGTCTGGGGACGGTCTATTAGTGGAGTGCACCTGGGGAAACCAGCTGTGGCTATTTCGGAGCTGGGTTTCCACGTCAGGACCAGGCTGGTACTAGGACGGTAGCTTTCCATAGAGGTTGTGTCCAAGGCTCAGACACTACCACAGACACAGACCTACTTTAGAACCCCCAAAATGGTCCCCAAACATTAGTAAAAACCACCATTCTGTAGAATATAATTTTCCATGAAGAATCTGCCAGAAAAGTCTGGAGTTCTCTAGAGAAAGTCCAAGACATAAGACTCCCTTCCACCTTCTACTAGGACATTTGTACTTTTGTTACACCTTGGATATGTCAGAATCTCTATTGCTAACCAGGGAGTTGAGGCCACAGATCAAGATCTATTCAGGCATTTAAGGGCACGATCCAAGGAGGAAAGCTGACTGCCCTTTCTGGACTTACTCATCTAAGGGTCTTTTATTATCAGTATCTCCCACATCACCAGTGTTTGGTGGATCACATTGTATTTTCCCATCTGTTCTCCTTTGGCTCTGAGATCCTTCTCCTGGCCAAGGATGGCGAACTCTCCCCAAAGATATCTCTCAAGTATACTCCTTCTTGTTTCCACAACCCCAGCTTCGGGATCCTATTTTTTTCCTTCCTGAAATGTGGAACAAGCTTGAGTCTAACTTGGCCCAGTGAGCACTTTGCCAAAGACACTGTCTTCATGTGTGCTCTCCCTATGACTGGCCTCATGGCGCCAACATTCTTCCATCTACCAGAGACTAACATGTGACCTTAACTTTCCTTTTCTAACTTATGATTATAATTTCTCTTCCAACACAGTACATCCTGCATTAAAACAAAACTAGTGTTTCCTCACTTATCTCAAGTGGTTTTATCTCCAAATACTTTATACCCATAAACGTTCATCACCTACTTTATCATGACGCTTGACTTCACCCTGCCATCCAAAGCTCTCTTGGGCTGAGAGGTGGGTTAGTGGATAAGATGCTTTTGCTGTGCACACATGAGGACCTGTGCGTGGATCCTCAGCATCTAGTGTAAAACTTCCAGGTGCAATAGCGTGTCTTCGTAACCCTGGTGCTGAGTGGAGGCAGGGGCAAAGACAGATGGGTCCAGGGGCTCACTGGCCAGTCAGTTCATTGAAAATGAAGAGTTGCAGGTAGGTTCAGTAAGAGACCTTGTCTTAAAAAATAAGGTGGAGAGAAAATAGAGAAAGATACTCAATGTCAGCCTCTAGCCTCAGGAGCCAGCACACCTACGAGCATATATAAATCTTACACACGCAAGCATACACACACACACACACACACACACACACACACACACACAAAGCTTTATCCCCTTTGGGAATACCCACCAAACTCCAGATCTCCTACTGAAGGTATTTGTTACATTTTCCTCTCTGTTATAGTTATCCACATATCACCTTTATGACCAGTTCATCTTAGCATCCCCAACAGAGGCTACTCAGCATGGAATCTTTTATACAGTAGATACGCTTACTATCGTATGAAGTGACAGCTGCAAAGGGAAGTTTTGATGCAAGCCTAGTGTTCAACAGGTGCAATATTTTCATAGTTACCTATCAATCAGAGTAATGGTTGTGGGTAGGTGATATTTGGAAGAAAAAATTTTACGGTAACCATAAATCAAATTGAAAACGTCCATAAAGAGCGCAGCATGGTGAATGGGGTGTAGAACATTTCCTTTGCATGATTCATTGTGATGGTTACTTTAAAGTGCTATTCTGACTAGGCACAGGTATAATTAACCAGTCCAACCAACTGGAATTCAATTATTCAATCAAATGCTAATTTTCAGGTTGTTATGAAGGGATTTTGTATGCATGGTTACCATATAATTAGTTGCTTTAAGAGATTATCCTCTATAATCTACCTGCACCTGACTCTAGTTGAAAGGTGTAAAGAATAACAAAAGAGAGGCTTCTCTGAAGAGCGAAGTCTACCTGCGGATTGCAGCTTCAGTTCCTGCCTCTTCCTGAACTGTGGTTTTAGACTTGCATGACCAGCAGCTCCCACTCTGTTGTATAAGCTAGTGGTTTGCAACAAGCTTTCTCTCTCCCTCTCCCTCTCCCTCTCCCTCTCTTTCTCTTTCTCTTTCCTTCTCTTTCTCCCTCTCTTTCTCTCCCTCTCTTCCTCTCTTCCTCCCCCTCTCTTTCTCCCTTCCCCTCCATACAATAACACTTACTTCCTGATTAGGACAGTCTGAGAAGTCATTGGTAAGCAATTGTTTTTGGTAGTGCAGGCATTGTGGAATATACTCAGCATAGTACACACACGCCTAGATGCTGTAGCTTACTATATATCTAGGTTATATGATTGTGTGTATCTGTGTGTGCATGCAACAGCGTGTGAACACACAAACATCTTATTGCTCATAGACCATGATGAACAAAATATATTAAAGGAAGTACAAAAGAAAATTATTCCATTAAGAGACTTGGCAATAATGTCCCTGACAGCATACCACATCATTCTTTTTAACTACGTTTAATAAATATATATATATTCTCAAATTACAATGAAAAGAATTATACAGTAAATAATAAGCATAATCATTTACTATCATCAAGTATTGGGTGCTATACATAATTTATGGCTAGACTTTCTGTGACTGCTGGCACATCTTTGTTCTTACAAGCACCGCCACAAACATGAGCAATGGGTTGTTTATGTTAGAATGGTACATTACAATCTTATCAGGTCACTGTTATCTAATTGTCACCGTGCTCATTCTGTGTATGTGTGTGTACCTGTGTGTGTGCATCTGTGTGAGTATGTGTTACATCCCTCTTCACTTCAGTCATCCATCGGACTCCTGACAGCCTTTGTTTGAGGTCTAACACCTGAGAGCTAAGACAGATGCTCTCTGTTGACTGTCTTTGAAGAAGCCGCCTGACCACGCCTACCACCTGAATACACCCATCTCCTGAGCACGCCCACTGCCCGATTATGCCAGCCCACTGAAGAGCTTCTGAACCTGGAGACTTTGGCACCTGAACTTTCTTTATAGTTAATCCAGAGACTTGTTTTCACTTTCCCCTGTGATTATAAAAACCCTTGTTTGTTCTCAGTAAAGTGGAGCCTTGATTGGGACACAACTTGGCTTCGCGTGTTCTCTTGCATTTCAAACCCTCTCTTTCAGGTCCTTTATTCCCTCCTAACTGAGGAGAACCCCGTTCATGAAACTGCAGGCAGTTTCAAGTATGTGCATGTGTATTGCGTGCATGTGTGTGTATATGTTTCTGTGTCCATGTGCATGCATGTGCATGTGTGTGCATGTGTATGTTTGTGCGTGTGCATGTATGTCTCTGTGTGTGCATATGTGTATCTGTGTGTGTATTCATATGTGCATGTGTGTGCATATGTGTGTGTGCATGAATGTGCATGTGTGTGTACATGTATGTGCATGTGTGTGACATTACTGGTTTTGCTTCTGTGAGAAGATGTGATTGGTATCAGCATTATGAAATTTTTCACCCAAAAATTTTTAAAAAGTAGTTCATGACTACATACTGCTTGTATGTTGGTATATATTTTACCTATGTCTTATATATGAACATAAATACATCTGAACGTATGTCCACACAGCACAAGCTGAAACAATGACAAAATACTTTTTTTCCTCCCTAAAATCCAGTGCAAGCTTTAAAAATGATGGTGATGTTCAGTGTCATTAAGAGAACTAAGATAAACCCTTTGTGCAGATAATGTAAATTGACACAGCCTTTCTGATGAACAATTTGGCCTAAAGACATTTAAGACTACTTCTTATAAGAACTTATATACACCATGATTTGTGCACAGGTCCCTGTACTTCAACATTAAGTCAATTAAGACAAATCCGTAGCCAGTGAAATGTTAAGTAATAAGGACATGACCTTTTTATTTTTAATCCTTTTCTGCAAATATTCAAATTGGCAGAAAATTTAGGGAGCGGAGAAAACTTTCAGTGTAATCCTGAGGGAATGGATCCAAAAATTACATATTCTATCAGTCAGGGCCTCAGCTAGAGAAACAGGTGTATCTGTGAGGAGACTGTCAGAAAGAATGGGCTTACCGGATGTAAATCTGAGCTCCAAGGGACAGGCTGTGGGGAAATCACACTGAAGGTCACCTCCACCCATCCCCACCCCCACCCCGACCCCTATCAGCTCCACCCTTCTGGCTTTCCAATTGATTGGGTGGAGCTGCCTAGATAATCCAGGGTCATCTTCTATTTTTAAAATTAATTCAAGGTTCAGATTTACATATGCAAAATCCTCGTCTACAATACCCCATAATGCTCTACTGCATAATTGGGAACTATGGCATACACAGTTTCGGAGTCCATTCCGAGTGACCCCTACTTTATTATATACATACACATGCATATCTGTGAAATGTATATATATACGTATAATTACTGAAAACAAAACTTTTAAAATAGTTAGGGGCAAGTACCTGAAACTGGCAAGAAAGAAAAAAGCTGTATGGAATAGGACTGTGAAATATATAACTATTCTTCATACTTCTCTAAACATTTAAATAAATACATGTAATTTTATGGTTTTTAAATAGAAAAAAAGAGAATTTTTAATGTCAAAAAATTTTAAAAAGATAACGTGTCATTTGTTTTGTCCATCGGCGCCACTTGATTGAAAAGAACCCTCAGTCACATCAAGATGAATCTTTCACATCATCGAGCCTCCCCCACCTCAGGACAGACCTAGCAGTGGAATTGCAAATGGCCCTTAGGGTCCCTGGAGAAGAATGGAGCTAGGAAGCTGGCGCGGTTTCCATGCCTGACCCTGTCCTGTCTCCAGCTCGTCAAAATGTCCAGGTGATTTGCTCTACCTACTGAGGAATTCAGACTCTAATTCAGTTCACAGACATTCCTTTGTGTTCCGAGTTTAATGACTAACATGAAAACAGCTTTCCTCCAGTGTAAACAAAATGGTTTTCCTCATCACATAATTTGTTCACATACATCAATTTTAATTCCTTAGTGAGTTTAGGTAATGAAAAGTAGAAGCTAGAAGGGATTTTAGACTAACTCTTTTTGACACAAGATGAAGCCTAGGGCTCAAGGAGTAAGATGACATACTCAGGATTGCCTTGATGGGTAGAGACAAGGGCAGGACAGCCACCTCACCCCCCTTTCACTGTGCCACTGTGTGATTTTTATGACTCTCTCTACCTTTTATGGTTTGTTTGGGACAGGAAAATCACCAGCTATCAAAAAACTGAAATAAAATGGAAAGGAAAAGGGAAGAAAAAAAAACTACCAACCCTAATCATTCTCTTAATTATACTTCTTTAATCTTGTCCATTCAATTACATCTGTTATATTAAAAACTTTACTGTCAGCTGCTGTAACCATGATTCCATGTAGCCAATGTGTACAGAAACTGTGTCTGAAGTGAATGGGAAGCACATTTTTCTTTAAAATTTAATTTTAAATTTTAAATTAAGTTAAAATGTAATTTAAGTTTAAATTTTAAAATGTCATTTTTAAATTTAAAAACCAATAGTTCTTTCAGCTATTAGAAAAGCTTTTAAGTCTTGAAAAACACAGCTTTGCGAATCTATTTTTGTTTTATGAAATCTAAACAAGGATCAAGCCTTTCTATTGAAAATGAGGTTAAACAAGGGATATAAAATCTCACGTGTGTAAACACTGCATCTTAGATTCACATGTTACTCTTTACTTTTTTGATGTTTCTAGAAAATTTGAAATAGCACACATCATATTTTTATTAGACATTATCGATGCATAATTGGTTTTCAAATTTATAATGAAGTTCTCCAGATATTTTGTACTTTGAATTACAGTGAGCCACATATTGCAGTTATTTACCATGGATCCTTCTACGTTAATCTCTATATGAGGAACACATCAATTAAGAATTAATACCTATAATTTGAGATGTTAGCTTTGTGGTTTACTCCTAGTGAAAGATAATTATAGCACACCTTGGGAATATTTTTAAAAAGTAACTGAAGGCAAGCATTGATACCCAGGGACATATGCATGCTCACCTTTCCACATCAAACTGATCTCACTCACTGTCGTAAAGTCCTCTGGTATGCTTTGAGTACTGTCTGAGAGCCCCAGATGTTGCTTCATTAATGAAAACTCTGGGAATGCGGAGGCTCAGTGTGTGGTGCCTAGAGACTTTTCCCTTGAATAGTGTAGACCTCCAACACTGCCACTAGCAGTCAACTTCAGACATTGAGCTGCTCTTAGATTATTTAGCATAAGTTCTTGTGGGGATCATAAGTGGAACTGTTGTTTATGTTCTTTGCCAATGGGCATCTAGACAGATGGCTTATGTGTTCCAGCTGGTAGGTAAATGTGTCACCTGGGTTTCGTCTTCTGCTCTGGAGAAAGACTTGGCTCTCTTGTGAGTGTGCCATGAACAAATAAATGCTCTAAAGGATGGCTTGACTATTTCCTTTCCTGGCTTTTGAATTTGCGTGAAGGGGTATCTGTTATGAACTAAACAGTACCCCACCCCCCACCCCAAGCAAATCCATGTGTTCAAGTCCCAACTCCGAGTCTCTCAGAATGTGACACTACCTGAAGCTAGAATTTCCCACAATTAATTGTCATCGACACTTGACTATGTTTGGAAGCACCTGTGGGTGTGTCTCTGGTAGGTTTTCAGAGGTTAGCTGAAGGAAGACTCAGTCTAGGAGTGGGTCATGCCATCCTATGGGCTGGGAAACTCTTACTGAATAAATAGGAGAAAAGAGAAAGTCAGCTGCGCCCCAACAGTCATCCTTTCTGCTTTCTGATCTGCAATGATATGAGCAGGTAGCTTCACCATTTCGGTACTACAGCCACGGGATGCTCACACCTGCATGCCTTCTTTACAGCGGTGGGCCGTACTCTGAAACGGAATAAATCCTTCCTTTTTCAAGTGGCAAAATCAGCAAGAAAGTGACTAAAGTGGTATTTAAAAGGTAGCTAAGGCAAAATGACTTCATAAAAGTAGACCTTTAGATGCCCTTTGTATGTAAAAGAGGAGCTCCATACAAGCGTGCCTGTGCAGAAAGGAAGAGCCTTCGAGGGCCCAATCTGCAAGTCAAAGAGAGAAGTCTCAGATGAAACAACACTGGCAACACTTTGAGCTTAGACTGCTGGCCTCTGGGAGGGTCCATGATTCACTGAAGAATGATACCCTGGACTCAAATAAACTCAGAGTGTTTAATTCTGTGGAAGTCCAGCATGCTGGGGGTCTCCCATTAGCAAGATAGAGAGAGACCCAAGTGAGCTTGCAGGCCTGATTTAAGGCACCTTAGTGGATTCTGGGGTCAGGTGACCTTTATCTTACTCGGTCTCTAAGGATATTCCATCACTGGGCTGTAGGGGCTGGAAACTGTTGCTGGGGAAGTCTGGAAACTGCTGCTGGCTGACCCATTGTCCTTGCCTCAGGCTAGGTGGCTGGGCAGCTTCTGATGGCAGGGCAGATTCTGACTAGCTGCTGGAAGCCTGGGGTTTTTCCTAGTAACTGACTTACCTGGGCTTGTCTGGATTTGCCCAGTTCTTAGGCCTAGTCTCCTCAACTGCCAATTTGAAGCCTGTCATGGAGTCAGCCTAGCCTTCTCTCCTGCAAAATGGTGAGGGAACACATTCCTGTTAAGTCATCGGTGCAAGAGAGTTTGTTAATGGCTGCTTCACTAAACTAATATGGTACCCGTCTCATCTGACCTTGCCTAAGCATCTTTTCCCTGGTAGGCCAACAAATGCACAGTAGGGTAGATACCACTCCTATTTCTGTAGAAAAGACCCACTTCTCCCATGACTCTAAGTCATGTCTGTGATCCCTTCAGAGTTCTCCAAGGTGAAGTTTATATGTGCCACGGGGTCTGTTTTTACAGTTATATTATCATGCATATTTCCTCTAAATCTGATGAAAAATTCTCTAGCCAATCTTTTGTGATGTGTTAGCAAACAAAGTTAAAGGTGATTCAATTTGTATGGATTATGCTTCGATTTTAACAGCCATCCTGAGGACCTCAGTAAGCCAAATGCTGTACTTCTGAAAGTCCTTTATTGAAACCTCCTTCCTAATGTGGTGGCATCTGGAGGTGGGGACATTGCAGGGGCGGGGGGGGGGGTTAGTGATTATAGAATAAGGCAGCACCTTGTGAATAGGATTGGTATCCTTAAAAGGAGACCACAGAGCATGCTTTGTTTCTTCTACCTTGTGAGGACACAGCTAGAAAATGGCCACCAGGGACCAGGAGGACATCCCTACCAGAGTCCAGAGCTGCTAGAGTTGATGGGATTTCCCAGCGTCTAAACTAAGAAATACATTTCTGTCTCTTGTAAACCACCTAACTATGGTGATACACGGCGGCAGTCTCGGTAGATGAAGGCAGGGATGCTGAGAAAGAGCAAAAAGGTAGAATAAAAGCCTGAGCCAGATTATTGACACAGACTATGAGATCCAGCTACCTACTGATGCACTCAGATCCTCCAAGGTGCAGCAACCCTCCCGAGTCTGTTTGCTTCTCTTTAAATTCAGCCCAGCGGTTCCATCTGAAAGGGTTGCTTTGAGAATGAAAAGAAACAACATATGCAAAAATCACAGCAAACAGTATCACATACTAAATATTAATCCTCTTGCCCCCAAGGGAATGAGGGCTCCTTTAAAACTATGACTATAGAACCTTTGTAAAAACAACAACAGAAAGTGTTTTATAGTTGAGGAAGGCGAGGAGGAACATCTGTTTATGGTGTCCTTCGGTGAAAGAACATTCATTTATATTCTGGGGGAGTGATGAGGCCCCGACTCTCCAGACACGTGAAGGCACTCAGTAAGAACGAACCTTCATTTAGCTTCTCTAGCAGGGAGGGGCTTGTGATCTGGGGAGAAGGGTATCAGCAATCATTCCTGAACTATGATTTTGCTTTCCCACGAGTGGGTTCTGGAAGACTATTTACCAGTGGCAATACCTTTTTTTTTTTAACTAGGAAGAAAATGTATGTCTAAAATGTTATTAAGGCAAGTTCTAAACATTATATATAAATAAATATGTACACATAAATGCTATAGAGAACATTTGTATTTATACTTTACACATGTATGCGTATCAAGAAGTAGATACTGCAGTGTGGAATTTTTCCCATCCATGTGTTATAGCATCTCGACTTACACAATGAGCACTGGTTGTGTATAATTTGCTTTTATTGCCTCGAAAAGAGACAAGACATGCAGATAAATTAGACTCAAACCCCATCTTCAAGTCCTGAACAGTATTTCTCAAATTGAGCACTGCTTGTGTGGAAAATGCCTTCACAGAGTCAACACCTCATATGAGTTCAAAGCTCTAGAAGGGTTCCAATGACCATTAAATGAAGCCAAGAGCCTGCTTGCTCCTCATGTCTCTTCTTTCAGTGTGTCAATCTCCCCTTGCTCACTTGATTGCTCTTGGAACTCCATCTGCACACTCCTCACAGTACTGTTTCTGTGAGACCCTCCGGGCTGTGCTGTCAGGTTAAAGGGGCCTGCTTTAAATCTAGACCATCATCATAAAAGGAAGCAAATGAGTCCATGAAGACATTTTTGGCACAAAGGCATCAGCAAGGTGGTATCCCTCCAACACAAGTGACAGTACCATTAACTCCACTTACAGATTTTCCCCATCAGCTTTCCCAAGACTGAAGAAAACCCATCACTCCTAACCATATAATGCAGTTTTAAAAGAATCCTGTTAAATGTTAACATTTCACATTTCCTCCCTAAAGGCATCGGACCAGAAATAAAATATTTTTGTAAGGAACATAAAAGGTATACCCAGGGGCTGGGACAATAGAGAAACATAAAAGGATGACTGTACTTGTATGGACAGAAGTTACTTTGAACACTCCCAGTCAGCTCAGACCACCATTTAAAAAAAAAAAAAAAAAAAAAAAAAAAAAAAAAAAAAAAAAAAAAAAAGAATAATCCACAACCAGGTAGCTTGAGAAACAGATTTTTTTTTTCACATTTCCGAAAGGTAGAAACCTGAGCTAACAGTGTCAGCTGGTCGAGTTTCTCCTGAGGTCCCCTTTCTTTGGGGTGCAGGAGGCTGTTTTCTCACAGTGTCCCTCAAAAAGCTTCTTGCACTGACAGATTGGATCCTAGAGCATGTGGAGACATGATTGGATTGGGAACATGTTAACTTCATCAATGGATTTACCTACTAACAAGTTCATAGGCAAATGGCCTATTTGGAGTAAGGCCCTGGGTGGTTGAATAAATGCCTTTGAAAGGGACATTGGGTTCCCAGAGACCCCCAGCATCACTGTACTAAGGAATAAGCAGCCTTGCTCCACCACACCCTTCCACCTTTATCCTATGTCTTACCACAGCCATAGAAACTGCCAACATGGACCTCGACTTCTAACGCTCTGGTGAGTTGTGTTGCTCAGGTATTTCTTCTCATAGCAACAAGATGTGCACACACAGAAAACTGGTAGCAGAAGAAGGAGCCTTGCGGTTCCCAGTTTTGATCATACAGTTCAGAAGCCTTTGGAGGGTGTTGAAATGAGAGGCCAGGCTCATGTGGTTTCACATGTGGCTTACTCGGCGTTCTACTGCTGTGTCTGTCGGTTGAGACACCGTGACCGCAGCAACTCTTATAAAGGAAAGCATTTCACTGGGGCTGGCTTACAGTTCAGAGTTTAGTCCATTGCCATCATGATGAGAAGCAGGGCTACAAGCAGGCAGACATGGGAGCTGAGAGTTCTACATTCCAGATTCCGGACAAGCAGGAAGAGAGAGACACTGGCCCTGGCTTGAGCATCTGAAACCCTAAAGTCCATCCTCAGTGACACATTTCCTCCAAGAGGGCCACACCTCCTAATCCCTGTCAAGTATCACTACCCATTACTAACCAAGCATCCAGGTATGAGCCCATGGAGGTCATTCCTATTCAAACCACCACATAGAAATGAGGAGCATATTGGAAATGAAAAGAGAAGCTCCTTTCTACTATGTTCTGGCAATGGACTTATGTTTTGTAATGCTGAACTTAAAGCTTATGAGCCCATCAATCAGACAGAAAATTCTAAGGTAGTATCTCATTCAGGCTATGGCATGGGTATCCTGGCTAGTTTTGTGACAACTTTACACAAGCTAGAGCCATCTGAGCGCAAGGAGCCTCAGTTAAGAAAATACCTCCATAAGATCATGTAGACAAGCCTGTAGAGCGTTTTCTTAATTAGTGATTGATGGGAGGGGGCCCAGCCGATTGTAGGTGATACCATCCCTGGGCTGGGGGTCAGTAAACAGCAGCCTTCCATGGCTTCTGCATCAGCCCTGCCTCTAGGATTCTGCCCTGTTTGAGTTCCTGTCCTTATTTCTTTCAGTGATGAACAATGCTGTGGAAATGTAAGCAGGATAAACCTTTCCCTTCCCCAGGTTTCTTTGGTCATGGTGTTTCATCACAGCGATAGTAACCCTAACCAAGACACATGGGTATCACTTGCTGCTTTTAGCTTGACGTAAAGTGAGAGTCAGGAGGAGAGAAGGGAGTACCAGAGGAATTGAGGCCAAGAAAGTTGTGGCTACTGCAGATATTACTGTCACTAGAGAGAAGTCTACTTTACATTGTGACAATAGGAAAGATACCTTCGGGGTGTCTTAGGAATTGGCCAGACCTCCCCTTCACGGACTCAAAACTGGAAAGGGCTGGTAAGCTAATATTCTCTAGACCTCAACTATTCAGACATTCAGAGACCTTTGTAGCCGTGATCTAGCGGGGTTCTAGCTCATGAAAAGTGTTGTCCATAGGATGTTGGCCTTTCACACATGCACAATGTGAGGCTTCTAGGGTCCTATAGGCATTCAGTGAGATCTCAAAGGAAGGCCTTGGCAGCTGGGCAGTGTTTGCTAAGGTTGGAGACCTCGTGGGAAGCCCTGAAAGGAAGTATGAAACTGTGAGGGGAGGTGACAAGTGAGGCTACAACAGACAACTCAGGAAATCGAAGGAAGCTGCGTGCAATGAGCAATTAGTCCAAGAGAGCCTCGGCAGGCTGCAACCAGCAAAGCCACAGGAGTAGCAATGCTCAGTTCCTTTGGACTCAAATGATGTCAAGTGTGCCTCATATGAAGCTGCAGGACCTAATAAACATTAGGAGCTGCTGGGACGGGTTTTGCTTTGAGCCTGTTCCTCCTCCCTAAGCTCCCATCCCTCCTTTTGGGAACAGTAATGGGTAATGTTCACCCCGTGTTACTGTTTGAAAGGATGCAAGGTTTATTATTGTTCGTTTTTAATTTTTTTTTTGAGAAATTCACGTGTGAGCATGATACATTTTGATCATATTGTGAGAAATACCAAATATGAGTCTTCTCTAATCAAATACTCTGAAACTTGTGTTTAGAACAAGGAATTAAAGTCTTTATGTCTTCTTTACCTTGTAAGACATTCATGCCAATGTTCTAATCCTCCCCACCTGGTAAAACCTGTGTTTATACAAAGGCCTCTTGCTGGATTCCAGGAACAGCGACCCCTTTCTCCTTCCTCTATATTCACTGGAGCAATTCTTTTCAGACCAGCCAACTGAATTAAGACTATCGATTCTCACTCCAGCCAGTGGGAAAAGAATAGTCGCCAGGCGTAGAACAAAAAGCAAGTACTCTCTCTGTTTCTGTGTGTTCACCTTTGCAAGCACCATCTTGATCAAGAGTAAAGTTTGCATTGTCCAGACACCTCAGGCAGAGTGGTAATCTCTTTCTTCGTGGCCCCAAACTTATTTCTAGGACACCCACCCTCCTATTCGTATGCCCCTCACATGCACCTCTCAGATTCTAGGACACCCACCCTCCTATTCCTAGGCCCCTCACATGCACCTCTCAGAATCATGTCCTCTCTTCGGCTGTTTTTCCTTTTACAGAGGGGCACAGCTAAGAGTTTACCTTAAGATTTAGAAAGAACTCAAGTGTAGATTTCTGAGAAATGCTAGAACTGTTGAGACATACATATATGCATGTATACACACATACATATATGTAGATGCATGTATGCATACATATACACACTATACATGTACACATATATACATGTATGCACATATCCATTGATACATGTATGCAAGTATACATCAATAATACATATACAGATGTGTACATACATGCATATATATGCATGCATACAAATTATATATACATACACACATATTCATATATATACTATACATGTATGCATATATACATCTATACATGTATATAGAGATAGGTATGTATATGCATACATACATGCATGCATTCAAATATATATGCATACATATGTATATATACTCTTTTTGTGACATGGTAGGCAATCAAGCTCCAGGCAGGGGAGGGCCACCTTAACTTATTTAAGTGCCATCCTCTTTGGAACTCGGGAGGACCTGACAGCCCATCTTGCCACCCTGCTTAATCCCCCAGGTAAGGAAGCTCACGGTGCAGAAAATAAGGTTGCTCAAAGTCATTGGAATATAGCAAAGTCGGGACCTCCATTTGGGCTCACGATTCCCTCTCTCTCTTTGTATTCTTTGTATTGCTTCTTTCTCTGAGATGCTCTGGTGTGGATTCCTCTGTACTATAGGTACCTGCTGGTTAAAGCCCCTCTGTACTGCCTTTATTGCTCTTAATAATCATCACATCTATTTTAAATAATAATTTAAACATACACACTTGTGCTTTATAAAAAGTGCAACCTAATATATGATATGTATATACATAATAAAATTATACAATCAGGTTATAATACACATACACACATGCATCCTACATGTAGTGCCAGTACTATGCTAGGGTCTATCAGTGTCAAGGGAAGCCATACTACACCATGTTCTCTTGGGCACTCTACTGAACCTCACCTCCCACTCCCACCCACCCTTCTGCCCATGTACCTGCCCCTCTCGGGGATAGGAAGACAATGTTAGGCATCATTACCAAGGGCTTTCCTTGTCATGGTCCTTTGCCTCTGTTTTCCTGCTTATTTTCCTTCCTTCTCAAGATTCCACAGATGACCTGGTTACCAACTGATTGCCTGGACTTAAACTCCCTGGTGAATCTCTATTTCCCTTGGCTCATAACTCATATGTTAGCTTAAGGCCCCCTTTTCCTATTTGTACTGTTTTAGGGCCCTGGTACAGTACCAGAATCTGATTTGAGGAAATGTGTATTAAATTGCAATAGTACACAGAAGAAAGCTGGGGGATTCTGGCTGCAGACTCTTCTATGCTTGTTTTAATCTAAGAAACATGTTATCTAAGTAACAATCTACATAACATTGCAGAGAGAGGAGAAGGGATCCACCCTTTCTGCTCCAGCTTTCTATACTTGCTAATATTAGTTCTATTACTTCTTTCCTTTTCTCGTTCCTATTGGTATCTCAGTTGTTCCCAACCTAATAGGTGCAACCCATTGACTATCCTCTGGGTCCTTTATCCTTCAGTTTCAACCAATAAGCCACTAGAGAATAGGGAGCTGGGAACTATGACATATAATCGTTGCCAGATATAAGTGCCATAGCGAATCCATAGTTGATGTAATAAAAAAAGTTCAGCTAGTGTACATTTACATAGATGTCATTTTTTTTCTAATAATGCCCAAAAGATTTTTGGCCTAATGTTTATTATTTTATACTGCAGCACACTTTCAGACAACATAAAGATGGTTGAGAGCAGACTTACCTCACCTAGCCTGCATATTGCAGTTTATTGAAGTTTCTTTCTTTCTTTCTTTTTGTTTTTTGTTTTTGTTTTTGTTTTTGTTTTTTTTGGTTTTTCGAGACAGGGTTTCTTTGTGTAGCCCTGGCTGGCCTAGAACTCACTCTGTAGACCAGGCTGGCCTCGAACTCAGTAATCTGCCTGCCTTTGCCTCCCAAGTGCTGGGATTAAAGGCGTGTGCCCACACCACATGAAGTTTCTTACAAAGCCATACATACATTTGTTTTGAATATTTTTTTAGAAGCTAAGTCATTAGCCTAAAAAATAAAAGCATTCTAAAAATAAGAAATCCAAGAGACTCATCATAACACATCACATCCTACAAAGTCCTCGCTAACACCTCTCTACTTTCTTCCCTACTGAGTAAGAGATGTGATAATGCCCAGGCTACACTCACTGTTAACCACTACCACACAGAATAGGTAGGCACTGTTGGCTCTCAGTCTGGGAAACTTCTCTTTGGTGTACACTGCTCCTCTCTAAAAGCCATGGAGTCTATGCTGCTGGCTTGATGTTAAGTATGTGGGCTCTACTGTCCAGGCTCAAAAGTCTGAGTCATAATGCAGAAGTAGGGGTCTGCACCAGAGAAAACAAATTCACTTACTGAAATACATTCCTTTAGGACATGTTTTTTTTCTTAACTGTATAAGTGCTATGTGAATGTATGTGCTTCTGTGTGTGTGTGTGTGTATGTGTGTGTGTTGTGTGCAGCTGTGTTCCTATTTGTATGAGCTTGCTTGCCTGTGCACAGATGCGTGTTATATGCTCGCCTCTGTTACTCTCTGTCTGTTCCTTTGAGGCAGGGTCTCTCTCTGAGTCTGGGGCTGACACCAGGGTACACTGGAATCCAGGTAGCCCCAGTGGCCCCTCCCTCTGCACGCACCTCAGAGCTGGAATCACAGGTCGTGGCAGGGACACTAGCTTTTTACATGGGTGCTGGGATCCAAACTCTGGACTCCAAGTTTGCTGGACAATCATTTTTAACTGCTCAGCCATATCTCCAGCCTCACTCTAGAGAATTAGTTATTTTTCCTACAAATTACCAAATAGCCATGTCATATGGCTAGGAATATGATTTACAGACAGGACATCCTGGGCAAGTTCTGTTGCTTATTTATTAATCTTTTTTGTCTGTGTTTATTTTCTCATCTGTGAAATGGAGATAATTCTAATGCCCTCTCTTTTTTGGCATGAAGATTAACTGAGGTAATAGATGGGTAATGCTTAGACCATTCTCTGGTACTATCTCTATATCAGACTAGTTGTTTTCAATAATCTGGTGGTAGACCGCATTTGAGCTTTCATGAGGAATCTTACTATATTATTATAGTCTCATAGCATTAACAAGAAAAAGTTTGACACTGTCTATGCACATATAGCACATTATTTCATGTAAAATAACATCAACTTGTAGATTAAAGTAGCATGTAGTGTTCTAATATTTCCACATCTTTCTCAATACAAAACATATAAAGTCAGTTGCAAAAGTTATGTGAGATAACATTTTGGAGGGCAAAACTTTTGTAGAGTTGTGTAGAGGCAGGGGGTAATAAGTCAATTAAGCACAGAGTTTATCAATAGCTAAGAACACTGTGCAGGGGTCTCTTTGCACAGAGACCTCCAACCACACGTCCACGGTGTGAGGGTGCAGTAGGGACACTCGGGTATAAAGTTCAAAAAAGTCGTTGCTCCAAAAGAACCTCCAAGGAATGACTGTGTAGAGCTGACACACCAACCTTGGAGAAATAAATTTGGTAAAGACTCTGATTTATATATAAACTCAGAAAGCCCAGCCTTCACACACTGCACATACTTACTATTTAAACATTTATCCTAGAGGGGAGTCAAATCGAGATGAATTGTTTGCTGTCCTCATTTCTTAAATACGATCTTAAAAATCATTACTAACCGGGAACCGCTAAAAAGTTCTAGGGCCAGGCACACACAACAGGTCTAATTCCAGCACAGGCTGGAGGATCTCTGTGAGTTCAAGGTCAGCCTGGTCTGCATAGTACAACCAGATCTACAAAGAGGGGCCCTGTCTCAAATACGTAAATAAACAAACTTTAAAAAAGAAATGAAGAACAGTCTTGGGGATGAAGGTAAAACTGGAATGTCTTTCTCTTTTCTTTTTCTTCTCCCTCTGTTTCTCTTCTTTCCTTCCCTCACCCCTTCCTTCTTCCTCAATTCTCTTTCTTCTTCTCCTTCTCCTCCTACTCTTTCTATTTTATATTTGCTTTACCAAGTCCATGAACTGTGAACCATTCAAACAATCACATAAAAAGATGATTGAAAACAATTCGTTCTCCTTGAACAACAGAAAGTATTGTAATGAAATTTTCACAATAGATTTGATACCCAATGTACTGAACGCATACGGATATGTCATGGAGATCTTTATAAACAGAATGTTAACTAGATTCTACATAGTGAGCAATTTAGACTTACATTTTAGTGGAATATAAGATAACTGCTCTCTTCAAAATATTACATCATTTTATTAACTGTTTAAGTTAGAAATCTGAGGAGCTGTTACCTCAAGAAATCAAATTTGTTATGTTTTATATCATATAAATTATGATATAAATAAATAAATAAACCTAATAATTACCACAAATTTTATTTTTGACCCAGAAGTATACTATCCCCCATACATGCCTGTCTTCAGAGGCTGAGCAAAAATTTTAAGTTTTCTTCAGGAACTAGATAGATTACTGGACTTTAGATCTCTGAATATTTTGTGTGCTATAATCTTTTGATGAGAAAAAAAATCCCTGATCTATATTTTTCCTTAAAGATTTTTACTTTATTTTAAATTAGTTGCATAGGTGTGTATTTGTTTAAGGCTATATGCATGAGATTGTAGGTGCCTGAGGTGGCCAGAAGAGGGCATCAGATCACCTGGACCTGGAGCTACAGGCATTGGTTAGCTGACTCACATGGATAGTGGGAAGAGCAGTATGAGTTCTTGACTGCTGTGGCATCTCTCCATCCTAGCTCATCTGTATTTCAAGCAGTATGTAGTAGCAATTACAAATTAAGACAATGTTCTACATGCTTGTTGCTAATACTGAGGATCAATTAAGAGAGCATAACATCTGTATTTATATTCCCCCTTCTCTCTCCACACCCCCCTGTCTAAGATTCTAAAGTATACCATTGGAAGGCTATAGATCAGCAAATATGTAAGAGCTCAGACTAAGTTGTAAAGCAGATGACATAGAGCTATGTACGACATAGAGCTGAGGAAACTCACAAGTCAAAGCTGTCAAGGGACAAGATAGTAGAGAAATAATTTTGGAATGGATTGGCTGCTTAGATAAAATATAGTGGCAGTGCCGGGCAGTGGTGGTGCACGCCTTTAATCTCAGCACTTGGGAGGCAGAGGGAGGTGGATTTCTGAGTTCAAGGACAGCCTAGTCTACAGAGTGAGTTCCAGGACAGCCAGGGCTACACAGAGAAACCCTGTCTCGAAAAAACAAACAAATAAACTATATATATATATATATATATATATATATATAGTGACAGTATATAGTGACAGTATAAAATTCAATCCTCTAAAGAAGGTCCAGTGACAGGCCCAAGTGGGATCCAGCTCAAGGAGAGGTCCCAAAACCTGACACTGTTACAGAGGAGCGCTCACAAAAAGGGACCT
This sequence comes from Mastomys coucha, assembly GCF_008632895.1. Classification (NCBI taxonomy): domain Eukaryota; kingdom Metazoa; phylum Chordata; class Mammalia; order Rodentia; family Muridae; genus Mastomys; species Mastomys coucha. The sequence goes on along the minus strand of NW_022196896.1, from coordinate 97,782,344 downwards.
ATCATGACTGTCCTCCGAAAGACCCAACAAGCAGCTGAAATAGTCAGATGCAGATATTTGCACCCACCCAATGGACAGAAGTAGCCTATCCCTGTTGAATTAGGGAAGGCTGAAACAAGCTGAGGAGAAGGACAATCCTGTAGGAGGATCAGCAGTCTCAATTAATCTGGACCCCCAAGATCGTTCAAACACTGGACTACCAAATGGACAGCATACGTCAGCTGATGTGAGGCCCACAATACACATACAGCAGAGGACTGCCAGGTCTCTGTTCATTCAGAGATGATGCACCTAACCCTCAAGAGACTGGAGGCCTCAGGGAGTTTAGAGATTAGGTAGGGTGAGGGGTAGGGGCACCCACGTGGAGACGGGGGATGGGGTGGGGAGGAGATGTGGGATGTGGAGCAGTTGGAAAGTGGAATGGAATATATGAAGTGTAAAAAATAAATTAATGTATAAAATTAAAAAAATGCAATCTTCTTTTCTCTTTCCGACCCAAATCCTGGGTGAAATGGGATGGTCAGTGTGAGTTCTTCCTCACCAAGAATGAGACAAGTTGGCATCCTAGGATGAAATATAATGCACAGAGGTGTTACCATAGAGAACCATGCTACACCACAGAAGCCAAATATTGGCTAGCATCACAAAGAAGGATCTGCCACTCATACAAGCCACACACATTGTTCAGGCATTTTGCTACTGACACAAGCAGCAGAGGTGGGCCTAGACATCAAATCTCTGACTTCAATGTCTGAGTGTTTTCTATAAGTTATTTATCTACCGACTAAGAGGCATTGTCTCCTAGAACGGACACTGAAGTCTGATTTGTTTCCTGTTTCTTCATCTTAAGTATCCTTGACATGTGAGAATGCCCTTGGCTATGTCTGCAGGAGATCATGAGCTCACTGAGGGCAAGCTGCCTGCTTTTCTGCTCTTGCATCCATGTAGTCTAGGAATACCAAGAAAATGTTCGGAATAAGTTTTTAGGTTACCAGTGTCTAGATCACAAGTTCTTTCCATTCTTAATTATTTTTGTGTAGCTCACTTTCAGAGTGATGGCTTTCTAATGAAAACAGTCTAGCACAGTGACCTTTGGGGTTTTTACTAAGGTTACAACTGTACTTAGGCTTCGTACATAGTCATCTGCTATCTATGTTTTCTTTTTTCTTCTACAGCTTGTATCTGTGGCTGAATTGTACAGCCATGGTTTCTTGTCAAAAACCCTGGGCACCCAGCAAGGAAGGATTTAGCGGTCTATTTTTGAAGTTCTTGAGATCCAAGTCCTTCAAACTGCACCATTTCTTCATGTAGATTCCATTTCTAGATGAAGACCGGTGAGTTTTTGCCAGAGGCCTTGTGGATTCTAACACGGGGTTCTTTCATCTGATGGTGTGATTCATCTTAAAGAAAAAAATTTCAGGTTGTAGCCTGTGATTGAGAGCCCGACATGTTATCTCAGCATGGATATGCAGAACATAAATGCCATCCATTTCCAGCATCGTGCGGCACAGCAGGGATGGAGTAGCCTGCTGGCAAATACGATATCCTAGGAGCAAGACCTGAGACAAGAGCTTTCAGGATTTAAACCTAAGAGCTGGTTCTGTTTATCCTTGCAGAGTTAATGAGATTTCATCCTATCATTCCGATTCTCCTGCTTTCTGTAACACCGTATGCTACTTGTAACAGAACTTACCAAAGGTGTAATTTCACAATTATTTGTGTGATGCTGCGATGAATATCTGTCGCTCCCTCTCTCCCTGAGATGATCAGCTGCCTGAATCCAATTATTGACTGGCTGCTTTGAATATCACTTTACCCCCTACCTAGCCTAGCACAGGACAGAGTACTCAATAAATTTTAAGAGATGAATGAAATTAACAAGTATACAGTTGTGTAGCAGGAGGCATCTTTTTCTACGGAAAACAGCACAAAAGTAATGATTCTTAACTTTGCTTTTAACATAATCCCAAACCAACAGACAGAATCAGGGTCATTTGGGGGTACTCTTCTAGATAATAGTGTTGGGCTCTGAGTCAGAATCACTAGGGACCACGGCCCAGCAATTTACCCCTTAATACATACTCCAGGGGCCTTTCAGCACACTAAATTTGAAAACCTGCTGTACCCAGCTCTTTTGTTTGATAGCACGACATACCTCGAAAGCAAGCTTTCCATCCTAAACCTGCAATTCAGAGTGCTGGATGCTATTCAGGGGTTACATATCTAAGGCAAGTAACGACAGAGAAAGAGAAATTTCACTCTATGCTGATGGCACTGTGGACTTGCTTTCATTGCAGGTTGCTCCCACCCATCTGTTTTGCTTTAAGATTGCAGAGTTATAACAAAAAGCTATGCTTCGTATTCTGTGGTTGCATCTCGGGAGACAGAAACGCAATTCTTCCCATCATTCACGCGGCACCTGGGACAGACTGTTCAGAACCAAATGCGTACGTCTGATGTGAAACGTACACCTCTAATTAATCACCATGTTCCCAGCTGCAACACGTTCCCCACTTTGGCTGCGAGCGTGGCTGAGGGGCCATCCTCACCTGTTTCCCAAGCACATCCAGGTTCTTATAAACAGCCTACTAATTTTATCTCTGTGCTTCTTTGGCTAATTTAGCGCATTTGTTTATTTCTGTCGGATGGGGAGTTAGACACTCTACAATCAGGTAGCTTTAATGGGCAAAATGTTGACTCATTTTGCTAAACATCTGGAGGTGGGGGGGAAGCGTTTCATTTATTGAATGTGAATTAATGAAAGGTAGAAGTGCTTCAAAAAAATAGTAACCATACTGCTTATAGCCTGTACTTCTGAAATTACTGGTTACTGGCCAGACCAAGTCGAGTAATGCCTTGTTCCCCATAAGCCCTGAGTGATTCCCCCCCCCCCCCATTACCTCCTTTACTCTATTTCAAAAGCATCTCTGCTCCTTGGCAAAGGTTGTTTCCATCCTTCAGGCTCTCCCATATTTAATGACTAACACAATTTTTTGATGTTGTTTTCTTCTAAGATATTAAATGAAGCAATCGATTTCTGTTGCACGGAAGAACTCTTCACATGTTAATGAATTCGTTATCTTAGAGTAACGTGTTGTACTTTAGATTTCCAAAACCCATGGTAGAAAAAAAATGAACTTTGAAGTCAAATCCATCTGAATGCCCGTTTTTACCTGTGGAAGTCTTAAATGTTGCTATCCATCTCCGCATTAAGATATATAGTGTAACCTTTTATAAAATTTACAGTTCTGAACTATGTCTTGCCGTTATCTGTCAAGCCCACTTACATTTTCTAAAAGTCTCCTTTGAGGTAACTCATCTGAAGAGTCTAAGTAGGGATGTTCCTTGATAAGAGTCAGTCTTGGTCAAAGTGTGGGCTTTTCTAGCCCCATGGGTGTTGGAATGAGAAACCTCCTTTATCTAGAAATCTTGTGTACAAGATGGATGCCAACAACCACTAGCGCGTTTCTGAACGCATGAGGCAGAATTATTGTAATACATGGCTGCCTCCCAGTCAGGTCTCAAACTTGGCTCAAGAGATTTGACTGGTATGAAAGTGTTGTCTAGTATTAACTCTGACCAGATGCTGAAGCTCCGGGGAAAGAGTAGATGTTCTGACAGAGCAGCATGTGGGCCCCCCACCCCTTCTGCTATCAGACGTTCACCTTTATTCACTGAAGGGCTTGTGTGTTTCACAGGTATGCAAGAGTCAACTGACTTCTAAAGTCTAAAAGATTAACTAAAGGTTTCCATTCTATACTGATGGAAGAAATGGAACGAAGGACCAAGAACTCTGCCAGGTCTGGAATAGGTAGGGAGCCTACTTCTCCAGTCAAAACCCTGAGACTTTTTCCTTTTTCAAAAGTGTGGGACCTGGGGCTAGAAAGATGGATGGTTCAGCATTTAGGATCACTTACTGCTCTATCAGAGGACCAGTTTTGATTCCAGCACCCACATGGGGTGCTTATGGATGCATGTAACTCCAGTTCCTAGGGTTCCAATGGCTTTTTCTGTCTTCGCCAGGTACTTTCATACTCACACACACAGATGCCCACACACACAAACACACAGACACACAAAAGCACACAGACACACACAAACATACACACACATACAAGCACACAGATACATACAAACATACATACACACAAACATACACACAAATACACAAACATATAGACACACACAAACACAGGCATATACACAAACATACATACAAACACACACACATACACACACAAATGCACACACACATACATACAAACACATAAACCCATAGACACTCACAAACACACAGGCATATACACATACATACAAACACACACGCACACGCATGCACACACACGTGCACACACATGCACACACACATGCACACATAAACCCACACAAACACACACACACACACACAAACACACACACACACACACACACACACACACACAGATGACTTTGTTTTTAATGAGGGCTCCTTTGGATACCACTTTGCTTGACCAGGACTTGAATTAAAACAAAATAAAAACCAAACAATAACAAATGCCAACTCTTTCTGTAAAAGAGAATGGAGACACCCTGGAACTCAGGGCCCCTTCCCTTCCATTAGAAAATGGTGCTATACTGGTCTCACAGCTACATTTTCATGTGTCCAGCCTTCCTTAGGTTCTTCTATAAGTTGGAAGGTGGCCATTGGGGGTGGAGGTTAGCAAACTAGACAGTCTTCCTCTATCTACCATTTGACCAAACAACAAATCTATTTTCCTTTGCCAAATTCTGTTTCCTGTTTTCTGTTGCTTTGAAATACAGGGAAATGGAGACCATGGGGTTTCTAGACCTAAGGACCCAGCAGCAACATAACTAGGCCAAAGGCAATCAACTGCCACAGGTCAGTTATCAAAGGCCTAATCCAAGTCACCATCTTCTAAAACCATGGCAACGTCTACAGCTTAAGGCTGTTTGGAAAGAATGGAATGATTGCATCTGAGAGTTCCCTGCTGAAAGACTTCACTTCTCAGCTTCCCTTGAAGACTTTAGGAGTCATTTCCTCCTCTCTAAATGCCATCTTCTGTAGGCATTTTAGCTATTTGTACACAGAGGTGACAAAAGTGCCCCCTCACCATTAATAAACATGGTCCTACCTAAGATCAAAGATCGGACCAAGCTTCTCTTTCTCTCCTCGTGCCTTCTGTCTCTCTACAGATGCTTTTTTTTTTTTT